>NC_057747.1:2520571-2552441 GCF_004010195.1 Chiloscyllium plagiosum
ATACTGTCAACGACACCTCCAACCTTTGTGATCTGCAAACTTGCTGACCCATCCTTCAATCCCCTCATCCAAGTCATTAATAAAAATTACAAACAGTCGAGGCCCAAGGACAGAGCCCTGTGGAACACCACTCGCCCAGACTTCCAGGCAGAATATTTTCCTTCCACTAACACTCGCTGTCTTCTGTTGGCCAGCCAATTCTGTATCCAGACAGCTAAGTTCCCCTGTATCCCATTCCTCCTGACCTTCTGAATGATCCTACCATGGGGAACCTTATCAAATGCCTTGCCGAAGTCCATATACACTGCATCCACAGCTCAACCCTCATCAACTTTTCTAGTCACATTCTCAAAAAACTCTAAGGTTTGTGAGGAAAATCTTAAAGCCGTGTTGACTGCATTTAATCAAGCCATGCTCTTCCAGATGATCATAAATCCTATCCCTCAGAAGCCTTGCAGACGACAAGGTGTTTCAAGCATAGTTCCCAGCTCCCTTCTCTCCCAGGCCCTTTACTATGGAATTGCTCACTTCCCTCAAAGCCTTTCCTTCCTATTAGGTCAGGGAACAAAACTGGAATTGTCACCTGATTTACTGCTGTCTCTTTGCTTATTGAGATGGATTATCTGTGTGCTCTCTCTCATTGCTGTGTTCTGGGAGCTTGCTCTGTGTAAACTGGCTGCTGCATTTCCTACATTGACAATGGTGACTACACTTCAAGCGTCCCTCATTGGCTGATAGCCAATGGCTTTGGAATGTTCCAAGATCAGTAAAGGCATTACACAAATGGAAAAGACATGCAGGTTAAAAGTTTTGGGCAAGGGATGGGGGAGTGGAAAGTAAAATTGCTAATTCAAGCAGTGAGACTTAACAACCAGGAATTGATTCCAGTGCAGACTGGGGACTCTGGTGACAGCAAGGGAATGGTTGCACTTGTCCACCGTGAGCTAGCACAGACTTGATGGACTGATTGGCCTCTGGTGAAGTTAAGATTCTATGAATCTTTATTTCTTGGGTGACCTATGCTGAGAGTCCTCCCCCACCACCCCTGATCTTATGGATTTTTCAATTTATTTTAATGGAATTCTTATCTATGGCAAAACCATGAAGTTAATCATTCATCAGGACGATGTGACATCGCTGCTGCTTGTTTCTTCAGTCACTGTGTTGCAGGCTACATTGCGATGACAGAACTTGTCCACCCAGTGATCAATGTTTATTCTCCATACTATCTGCTTCCTACTCTTGTTACCTCGCCCCATCCTCCTCCCTTACTCCTCTATATCAAACTTCCCCTTGAATACATCAGTGTGGTCTGACAACAGATTTACATTGCCACTGCTCTCTTTAAAGAATTACCTGTTTAAATTCTTTCTTGTGTAGTTTGTGCTGTCCGTGTAGCACCCTCTGTCCTGGAGGAACACTGTCTCATTTTTTTTTACTGTATCAGTTGTATATCATAGAAACTACAAAAGCTACTCTATGATTTTTTTTGGGTGATTTATTGTATTTATATCCGCTTGCCAACACACGGAGAAAGGTTTTTTCCATGTCCGTTTTGCCGAATACTTTCAGACGTTTAAAGGTCTTGATCAGGACTTCTCATAATTTTCTCTCCTCCAAAGATGACAGACCCAGCGTGCTCACCTTCCTAGTAGTTCCATCACTTGTTTGTTTGTGCTGTTTTTGTACTTTCAATGTATTTGTGGGATACTGTACCAGCATTTATTGTCTGTCCCTAATGTCTCTGGAGAAGGTTGTGGGGAGCCACTGCCTTGAACTACTGGTCTCCACGAAGGCGGTCAATACACCTACAGTTGGAGGCTCAGATAGTTCAGTTGGCTGGATGGCTGGTTTGTGATGCCAAGTGACACCAACAACCCGGGGTCGATTCTTGCAATGCTGAGGTTACCGTGAAGGACCCCCCTCCCCAACCTCTTCCCCTTGCTTGAAGCATGGTGATACTCAGGTTAAACCACTAACAGTAGTCTGTGTCTAATGAGAGGTCTGTGGTTTCGTAAGATTGTGGCGACTTTGCTTTTACATACACAGTGCTGTTAGGAAGAGTGTAAAGTTTTGCGATCTCTTTTTCTCTCTCCCTCACCATGTGTGCGCGATAAGACTGTTCTTTATGGATGGGTTAATGGTGAACTCTGGTGCTTCACTACCAGCCTGGTAAACTCAGATGGGTTGGATATGTCGAGTGTGTGTTGCTGGGACAGCTTTCCAAGCAACACACTCGACTCTGATCTGCAGTCCTCACTTTCTCCTGGGTTGGACATGTGGCTATAATTTTTTTCCGTCATAATCCTTTGCTCCCCACTTCATGTGGATGAGGTTCCTCACCAAGAGATAAACCTCAATGACGTTACCTTTTCTCAGGAAGTTATGCCTCCATCGTCGCCGTTGGTTTGTCAAAACCAAAATGAGCATGTTTCCCTGAAAATGGAGAGGGAGAGAGCACTGCGGTATCCTGGCATGTACACTGGTGAACTAAGCCATGGGTCACCAGTGATACTATCCTTTTTTAGCCTCAATGGAAGATTCTACTCTGTAAAGTTGTTAATTTACAATGTTAAAAATATCATATAGATGGAGCCTCTCGCCAACAGCGCTGGGGGTGCACCTACAACAAAGGGATTTCCAAAATTCAAAAATTTCAGTTGCCTACCATCCCTAAGCACAATTAATGATGGCAGCAACTTTTTGTCCTTGACCAAGGCATTTATCCCAAGACTGAATAATAATGAGAATTGATTGCTGCAAACTTTAGCCTTGAGCTGAGAGAGCGACTTCATAGAAAATAGAACATTACAGCACAGTACAGGCCTTTCGGCCCTCGATGTTGCACCGATCTGTGGAACCAAATAGAAATCATGGTTAGTTACTGATAGGGTGTTGGTGAATTATGAGTGAGGCTAATGGTTCGTTTCAGGATGAATTCAGTGAGTACATTCTCAGAACTTATATTAGCTTAAACTTCCTCCATTACTGCATCCGAACCCTCTAGACTAGACTGCTAGCATTCACTCGACGCATTCCCCCACTATTCCCTGTGCCTCTTCCCAGTTATTACTGTGTGCAGTTATCATGAGCTACTTGGGATTTGAGTTCCCAGCAACGATTTACTTTGATCCCCCGAGTCACTGGCTAGTTTCGAGCAGGACCGAGCTGCCACCGTGGAATTATGTTAATCGACAACAGGACAGTGCAAGTCTGCTCTTGGCATTCTTCGATGCAGGGAATTCAAAGAGCAGTTGAATGCGGATGAATCCGGCCGGTGAGTACAGTATGCTCCGTAGATGTTTTGAGCTCATTTTCCACGCTTGGACAGCAGTGTTTTGTAATGGCCTTGTATATGCTCGCTTTGGATCTGACAAAATGTGAGACCACTCCCCCCACCTACCCTCCCAGTACAAGGAGGGCCAAAACTCTTCTCATTCTCGGTGTGGTCTGCCTAGAGTTTTGCAAAGACTTGTTTATCTTTATTCCCCAGATTTACAAAGCTATTGCTGTGGTTGGAGGGCTCGGGTTATAGGGAGATGCTGAATGGGCTGGCGCTGTTTTCCCTGGAGCATTGGAGGCTGAGGGATGACCTTTTATAGAAGTTTATCAAATTATGAGGGTCATGGATATGGTGAACAGCCAAGGTCTTTTCCCCAAGGTAGGGGAGTCCAGAACATGGGTTTAAGGGGAAAGATATAAAAGGGACCTGAGGGGCAACTTTTTCTTGCAGAGGGTGGTGCGTGTGTGGAATGAGCTGCCAGAGGAAGTGGAGGAGGCTGGTATAATTACAACGTTTTAAAAGGTGTCTGGATGGGTATATGAATAGGAAGGGTTTAGAGGGACCTGGGCGAAGTGTGAGCAAATGGGGCGAGATTAATTTCGGATATCAGGTTGGCATGGACAAGTTAGAGTGAAAGGTCTGTCTCTGTGCTGTATATCTCTGACTTATGACCTTTGAACTAAAGGCCAACATTCCCGCTACCTTGCCTATTATCCACAGAACCTGCATGCTAGCTTTTTTGTGATTTATAGATATGGGCTCCCAAATCCTTTTATCCCATAGATTTCTGTATTCACCTTCTCTATTTCTATCAAAGTGCAAAACCTCACATTTTACCACATCTTTTTCCATCTGCCACGTTTTTGCCCACGAGCTTAACCTCTGTGGATTCTTTGTGTCATCTCACCAACTGCCTTCCCATCTATTTTTACCTCCTTTCAAACTTTTGATTCACTTTTTTCTATCCAAATCATTAATATGTATTGTAAGTAAGGAGTTGGCTCCATGACTTAAATTGAGTGCCATAATCTCTGCTTACTTATTGCAATCCATCCCTGAAAGAGTTAATTTCACCAAAGGTCATTAATGACTCTTGACCTTGGTCACAAGTGTGCAGAAGAGAGGCTAGAATGTGGAATCCCTGACCTTTCTAACCCATGCTAACTGCTCAACAGGCTTCAGACTGGTGATAGAATTACCTGAAAATATGCAGGTTCTTTTGCTTTTCTGGATAGAGGGAAAATAGTCAAAGCATACCCAAAGTAGTCAACGTTCTTGTTAATGTTGGAAAGTGGATGTCATTCCCTAAGGCCTGGCTAATCATGAAGTTGAACTGACTGCCAGGAGTATTTCTGTGAGGAATGTTGCAGGGTCTATCTTGTAAATTTATCTTCCAGCGCTCCTACATTTAACAATAACCCAGGAGCAAATCCCTTCCACCTTAATTTCAGCATGTGTTTCAAACATTAGTCTAATAACAAGCCAACAAATTTAAAAATACTGGTTAACTTCCAAGCCACTGACTCCGAGCCATGATGTAATGTCCTACACTGTACACTCCTTCACATTTGCACATGTAACTGTCATCTCAATGAGACCCAGGAGTGAAATGAAAACTGTGCCATTTGAGGAGCTAAACTCCATTTCCGCTCTTTGTGAACATTGCATTGGTAGGATTCAGTAAAGTGTTGTGAAAAAGTCATACTGGACTCTAAGCATTAACCCTGTTTCTCTCGCCACAAATGCGGAGTTTCTCTCGCACTTTCTCTTTTTTTAAAAAAATTCTGATTTCCAATAACTGCAAATGTTTGCTTTTATGCCGAAATGGTTAAGTGGCTTCAAGTACAGAAGGAGGTATTTCAGCCCATTATCTTGGTGCTGGCCGGATTTCTCGAGCAATCTAAAACTAATGCCTCCGCGTGAGTTTCCCCCCCCCCCCCCGACTCTACTGTGTTTCTGTCCTTCAAACCCTCTGTTTTTTTCACCATTCACTGTCGAGCGAATGCAAAAGGTATGAGCAATATTTGAACTGCAGCTATAACTATAGGGTGGCACGGTGGCTCAGTGGTTAGCACTGCTGCCTCTCAGCGCCAGGGACCTGGGATCGATTCCTGCCTCGGGCAACTGTCTGTGTGGAGTTTGCACGTTCTCCCCATGTCTGCGTGGGGTTCCTCCCACAGTCCAAAGATGTGCAGGTCAGATGAATCGGCCATGCTAAATTACCCGTAGTGTTAGGTGCATTAGTCAAAGGGAAATGGGTCTGGGTGGGGTACTCTTCGGAGGGTCGGTGTGAACTTGTTGGGCCGAAGGGCCTGTTTCCACACTGTAGGGCATCTAATTTAATAACTAAAGCTCAAATACAGCTGCACAAAGGCCATGGACAGTATTGTGAATAGTTTCAAACACCACACTTTTGAGGAAATACATATTGGCTTTGTGGGGAGTGTAATGTGGGATTACAAGGATTCCAAGTTGCATTCCAGATACTATTCTGCAAACTCTTTAGAAATTCATGTTCTTTAGAAATTCAAAGGTCAAGTGGCAAGTTGATCAAAATGTTCACAGTATTAAGAGGAGCAGATAGGGTTGACTGACAAACTGTTTCTGTTGAACTGGGGTGGGGGTGGGGTAACCTAGTTATTAGAGCTGCACTGTTAGAAAATGTTGCATGCATGTACAGTAATGGGGTGGGGTAAGTGTGGGAAGCCCCTTTTGCAAATAATGCATGATACTGTATAGATAGATGTATAAAATTGAGGGACACTGGGTAAACAGGAAGAACGTTTCTCCTTGGTGGAAGAAAGTGACCGGGGACGTTAAGTTTAAGGTAAGAGGGTGTGAGGTTTAGAGCAGTTGCGAGTAAAATGTTTTTCACCCACAGGAATGGTAGGAATCTGGAGCTGTAAGAGTGTTCTAGGCAGAAACCCTCAACATTTAAGTCAGACTGACATGAATACCTTTGATACCAATGCATGGGCCAAGTGCTGGAGATTGGGCTTAAAGTAGGTGGGTGTTTTTGTTCATAGCAGACTCAATGGGCTATGCCGTAGACCTCTATAATTTCAAGTACATAGTTAAAAATCACACAACACCAGGTTATAGTCCAGCAGGTTTATTTGGAAGCCTAGCTTTTGGAGTGTTGCTCCTTCAGGTAGCAGTGCTTCCAAATAAACCTGTTGGATTATAACCTGGTGTTGTGTGATTTTTAACTTTGTCCACCCAGTCTAACACTGGCTCCTCCACATCTTGAAGTATGTCAATGGAGCTGAGTTCTAGATCATGATTGAATTAAAGCTGGATTAATTGTGTAAGTGACAGCCTCCTGATAATTAAAACTGTCCACAATCATGACTTGGACGTTCATGTGGATAAAGTATCAAAGTAATCAATTATTGGGACAACCAGGTCTCCATGAGAAGCAGTGCAACTGGATGGGAGAGGTAGAAATTGGGTCAAGTTTGTCCATAGTGAACAGTGCCCAATTCTAATTACCATTAGCTTGTGGATATCTTCCATCAGGATGTTATAGGTTTTCAGACTGATTTATTTTGGAATTGATTTCTAGGGATTGTAATCCAGAGAAAATCAGTTCATGAGCAAATAGTTCCCTGTTCACGCCATAGGCTGTGACTTGGTATGCAAGTGTTAGCAATATCTTCCAGGCAGTGAGGAGCTCCTGGCAGCAACACAGGTCAGCTTGTTTCCTGTCTAACAGTGTGAAAATCCCAGCACTAGGAAGAAGAAAACCTTGCCAAGTCTAGCTTCTTGCAGGGAGCTTTATAAGTATGTTTTAAAAAAAACAAAAAGCTGTGGGCTGCTGGAAATCGAACAAAAACAGAAATTGTTGGCAAAACTCAGCAGGCCTGGCAGCAGAGAAATCCGTTAACACACTCCCCTTCAGAACAAGAATGTTAACTCAGATTTCTCTCCGCAGATCCTGCCAGACCTACTGAGTTTCTTCAGCAATTTGTTTTTGTTTAATGATAAACATGTAGATCAGCTCTTGGATTAGTTCAGCCTTTTCATTGTGAATCTGAACTTTGGAATGGTGCAGTATTTGGTTGACTAGTTCTGATGGATCCTTTGTGGTTTTTCAGAAGACTTTGCATTTATATATGCGTCTTTTTGTGCAGTCTGAACATCCCAAAGCACTTTTCAGAACGGCTACAATATAATCATTGATGCACTGTGGGCAAATGCAGCAGAGAGTCTGAGTATAGCAAGCACCCACTGACAGCAGTGAGTTAATGAGTTATCGATTTGATGTCTTGGTTGAGGGATAAATTCTGATCAGGACTCCAGGAGAAACATACCTGCACTTCAGTAGAGTATCTCAGGATCTTTTGTTTTGTATCTAACTGAGTGCTAAAAGCTCTCAGCTAAAAGCTGCCAGGTGTGATGGGCTGTCTTGGTTTTGTGCTGAATTGTCAGAACGGATTTTTAGATTAGATTCCCTACAGTGTGGAAACAGGGCCCTTCGGCCCAACCAGTCCACACCGACCCTCTGAAGAGTAACCCACCCAGACCCATTTCCCTCTGACCGATGCACCTAACACTATGGGCAATTTAGCATGGCCAATTCACCTAACCTGCACATCTTTGGACTGTGGGAGGAAACCAGAGCCCCCGGAGAAAATCCATGCAGACACTGGGAGAATGTGCAAACTCCACACAGACAGTCGCCTGAGGCTGGAATCGCACCTGGGACCCTGGTGCTGTGAGGCGGCAGCGCTAACCACTGAGCCACCATGCTGCCCACAAAGCAAGGAACAATCTGACAGATCCATTTTACCACAAGATGAAATATTCATATTCTCGTTTTACCCCAGAGGCTTTCCTGTAGGTGGTGTCTGAACCCACAATCTTTGGACTCCAAAGTAACTGTGGTGTTCGCTGTGCCATGGCTGATGCTTGTCAGTAACTGTCTGCATGGCAGCCACATGACTGTGTGGGTGTTAGCAGGAGAAATTTTGTCCTCTACTTCCTAGAAAGGCCAGCAATTGGGAACAAAATCTTTGACTCAATCCCCTCCCCCAACTAGGTCCAGCTGAATGCTGAGTCCAGTAGCAGTAAGTCTCCAAATGTTGCCTAACTTTAAGATCAGCCTATCCCCACAGAATGGGAAAGACCTGTTAGTTATAAAGCTGGTGAAATAAGATAATGAAATTGATACTTTCCTCGGAAATGGATCTCTGTGATAACCACTTAACAACTGTCGTTTTTCATGATTGCCGCCCAAGTGTGTGAGGGAGACAGCCAGAAACAACAGACAATACCAAACTAAACATCCCAAAACTAGTGGAAGTCCTAGAGATGTGCAGCACAGAAACAGACCCTTCAGTCCAACTCATCCGTGCCGACCAGATATCCCAACCCAATCTCGTTCCACCTATCAGCACCCGGCCCGTATCCCTCCAAACCCTTCCTATTCATATACCCATCCAAATGCCTTTTAAATGTTACAATCATACCAGCCTCCACCACTTCCTCTGGCAGCTCATTCCATACATGCACCACCCTCTGTGTGAAAAGGTTGCCCCTTGGGTCTCTTTTATATCTGTACCGTCTCACCCTAAACCTATGCCCTCTAGTTCTGGACTCCCCCACCTCAGGGAAGAGACTTTGTCTATTTGTCCTCTGCATACCTCTCATAGTTTTATAGACCTCTATAAGGCACCCCTTCAGAAGTCTTGAAGGTTAAGCTATGCTCTTGAAGGTATCAATGTCAAAATGGTGATCTGGTATTTACTTGGACCATGTTGGTACTTTCTTCACTTTACACACGCTGTCTAATAGAGGACTTGTATTATCACAGTGGCTGCTGGGAGATTGTCTTTTAGTTTGTTCTGTCTGTGAAGCAGAGCAGTCACAGGCAGGTAGTGAGTAGAAAATGCACAGGGAAATGCTCAAAAATGCCATATTTATTGTACCGAAGGACTACCCACATCACTGGAAACAGCAACAACTTGCATTTATCTGGTGCTTTTAGTGTCATGAAAACGTCCAAAGATGCTTCCTCAGTACATAATGGGGGTGATGACAATTGAGTCAGTTGGAGGTGTTGGGACAAATCTGATCAGAATTTAAAAATTGAGGACAGAGGGAGCTGCAGAGCAAAGAAATTTGAGGACAGGACGAAGGAGTTCATTGGCAGGACGTAGGCCTCTCTCGCTAGGCCAGCATTTATTGCCAATCCCTAATTGCCCGAGGGTCGTCACTCTGAGTTTAGAGTCAGAGGTAGGCCAGGTGAGGACAGCAGTTTCTGTCCCTAAAGACCATTCGCGAACTAGATGGGTTTTTCCAACAGTCACCAATGGTTTCATATTCATCATTAGACTTTTAATTCCAGATTCTTATCTGCATGGTGGAATTCAAACCTAGGGACCGATTCTTGGATCTCTGGATTAATAATTTAGTGATAATACCATTTGGCCATTACCTGACCTGAATTAGGAGATAGGGAGAGGGAAGGACCCAGGGGATATTTGAACTTTGGGTGAGAATATCTGAAATGTGAAGTGTTGGTACACTTAGATGCCAATGTATGTTGATGGTGGATAGAGGAAGGTTGAATGCACGTGCAGTCAAAATACACATCCTCCAATGCAGTTGGTAGCCCAGCTCCCATTGCCACAGTGCATCCCATTGACTGATATCAGTTTCTCCCGAATCAGAGAAAGGGACAAAGTGCACCTTGGAGTTGTCAGCACCTATGAAGTGTAAAGACAGTGGGCCAGAGTTTGCTGTAGCGAGGGACTGGTTAACTGTTAGTAACTTAACTGTGATTATCTTTTGTAGAAAAGTGCAAGGACAATTTTAACTAACAGTGCAGGCTGATAATGTCAGGGTGAGGGAAATGGAATTTCAGATGTTCAGTAATTTGAGCAAGTAACTGCTTATCCCCTTTGCCAATCAGATTGAAGGACTGTGACATTGGCAGTGCTAGGGCCAAGAAAGATTTGTACTTTCACATTCCTGAGTACAATGCCAATTTAGATCTGAAAGAAAAATTTAGAATGAGCAATTTCTTTTAAAAGAAACTCTACATTGGTTAAAACTCCTGCAATTAAACCTTGATGAAAAGGGACTTTGTTATTTTTAATGTTCAGTACGAGAGCCTGTTTGGCAGTAATTAAAACTTTTAACACATTGCGATCAGATAATTAAACTGAAATGGACAAGATGCATCTTTCTATTTTGAGTTTCATTTCTGTGGGGTGATTGCGGTGACTTTACGCTACTTGATATATTTGAACAAAGACTTATCAAAATCAGACTTTCATGAAGCTAGCTGCAGGGCAAGGCATCTTGAATAGCAGCTTCTGGATTTGCACATTTAATTAAAACATTTGTCCTTCACCTGAAGTTGTAGTAGATGTGTGTGCCAATAATGGTGCATCCTGTTAACCTTGTGATTATTTTGACTTCAAGTTCTAGACTACTATTGGGTAGAAAGCTGTTCACAGGTCTCTGGGTATGATGAAAGGTCGATATAACTATTCTGGAGTTTGGATTACAAAATGATGGCATGTCCGCTAGTACTAACAGCTGGGATCCTATCAAGGGTCTCTGTGCAATACCATCCTATCTTCTGTCTTCTCTATGCTACAGGTTCTGAGGAAATGCCAACAACCTCAGAGATAATGACTGATATGCTGCTGGATTCCTTAGTTTTGCTTTTAGTTTGGGTTGCAGTTCTGGCAGAGTTTGTGAGATAGAACATAGAACATAGAAAAATACAGCGCAGTACAGGCCCTTTGGCCCTCGATGTTGCGCCGATCCAAGCCCACCTAACCTACACTAGCCCACTATCCTCCATGTGCCTATCCAATGCCCGTTTAAATGCCCATAAAGAGGGAGAGTCCACCACTGCTACTGGCAGGGTATTCCATGAACTCATGACTCGCTGAGTAAAGAATCTACCCCTAACATCTGTCCTATACCTACCACCCCTTAATTTAAAGCTATGCCCCCTTGTAATAGCTGACTCCATACGTGGAAAAAGGTTCTCATGGTCAACCCTATCTAAACCCCTAATCATCTTGTACACCTCTATCAAGTCACCCCTAAATCTTCTTTTCTCCAATGAAAACATCCCCAAGTGCCTCAGCCTTTCCTCATACGATCTTCCTACCATACCAGGCAACATCCTGGTAAACCTCCTCTGCACCCGTTCCAGTGCCTCCACATCCTTCCTATAGTATGGCGACGAAAACTGCACACAATACTCCAGATGCGGCCGCACCAGAGTCTTATACAACTAGATGCCATGATTCTTTAGCTGCTCACTTTGTAGGAGGGCTTTATTCTAACTCTTTATTCTGGAACCATCCTCTTTTTGACAATAATAGTGCCTCTGAGCTGACCTTTGAGTGGCAGAAAGCATTTCACACGGCAGTGACCAGGAGTCAGGCGGAGATAGTCATTGGCACGGGTTGGGAATGGGAGGGGAAATTAAGCTATAGTTAAAATCTAGGCAGCCTGCCCTGTGATGGAATAGGTATGATACTACTACTAACGCTTAGGTTAATAAGCAATTGGTTAACCCTCCAGGTCTGAGGCCCAGCCTATAGTACTCAGCAGGGGCTCATGCCCCTCAATCACCTGGTGACCCAACGGCCTTTTTTTTTTTAACCCCTTTTGCATTGCATTTTCATTCTGGTCCTCGTGTCGGATCATCTGCAGCAGTTTATTGGGCAACATTTTTGTGCGGTCCTGCTCTGTAGTGGACATTCTAGCAGAGGTATATCAGGAAATTGGGCTGAACAAACCAGAATCCTGTTCCCCTTGTCTCCTGATCGATGTAACCTGACGTGCATGATGACTCCTCAGCTGCCCATTGTGGGGATTCAGTGATGGTCTGTCCTGAAGCATCATGGAGGGTCAGCCTCCATCTTTTTGATTGGGTTAGTTTGAAGTGCGCTTGCAGGTGGTCCGACCAAAGAAGCTGGTCCATTGGCAGGGAATGAAACCAATGAGTAGCTCCCATAGCCGTGGTCACTTCCAGTGTCTCTCACTCCCCCTAACTGTGCGGCGCCTGAGCAAAGCTGAAATCGGCTACAGGAACTGACGGGACACCAGCAAGTGTGTAGGTGCTTGGAGGGTAAAGGAGTGCAATATCACCATGTATGAGATCCGACAATCCAACTTCCAGATCTCCTTGAGGAACGAATTTATGTCCGTTGTCTTTATCTCGTAATTTTCTTGAATTCAGGAACTTGCAAACCAATTCAGAGCCAGTGAACTCATTTTGAACTGTAGTTCCGCCTACAATGTCGGAAATGTACCAGCCAACTTGCACAAAGTAAGATCCCATAAACAGATTTGAGTGATCCTTTTTTTTCGTCCTTTTGGCAGGATATCTGTTGGCCAAGGCACAACAGCACAATGCTCACCAAGGCACTGGGCGAATTGGCTAACAAAGTCTAAAAGCCCTAGATGGCTGTGAGAATACCCCGGAGAAGTTTAAAGATCCATATGTTTTCCCAGAAGTGACCAAATAGTGAACTGGGGTGTTTGGGAGTCTGAGAGTTGAAAAGGAACTTGGGGAAAACCACATCGTTGGGCTGTCATGACAAAAAGGGGAGAGAGTTTGCAGGAGTGGGCTTGGCTGATGATGATGATGATGATGATCACACCCATGATGGTGAAAGATGGTATCAGCTGGATGCTTGACCCGTCTGCATTTTAAAAAAATGGAGTTGTGGAGCTGTTCAGCTATGCAATGTGATATGTTCTGAAGGGTATGCTAGAGGTTATATAAGACATTTTATTGATATAAACAAAAATTCACTTTTTAAAAAATCTGTAGTGACGTTTGCCTGTGAATTCAAAGCATGTGTTAGTTCTGATTTGGAGTTAACTAAAGACCACAGAAAATAGAAATCATGTTGGTATTTCTTTATACTAACGGTCTTTTGGTGATGCTGGTTCACGATGCAGCACTTGGTAGTTAGGTTAAGGATGCCAATTTGCCACATTCTGTTCAGTGATTTGGTTTAGCCCTTCTCCAGCTATGTGCATTGTGTGTAAAGAACATGTTTGAATGCTGCAGAGAGTCTACTATTGGTTTTATTTGACTAATTTCAATATTGTAGCTGATTTGGGTTTCAATGTTTTCAAATGATGTGTTAATTAGAGGCACTAGAATTGGATACGCTGATCCCATGGCAACTCAGAACTCTGTTTTGAATATCAGTCTGGGCGCTAACAGAATGTACTGGTGTTTTGCTCAAGTACTAATTTATTAATGCTGTGGCCACTGTCAATGAAAGTGGACGATTGAAAGCAAATTAATCCCCATTGGTCATTATTAAAGCAATTAAATCAATTTCACCCTGGAGGGGATGTTGATTTCTGGTGACAGAAATTAAGGTGATCAAGCGTCAGCATTTCCCTGGAGTTTCAAATTTAATAAGTAATCTCAACAACACTGTTGTGAAAGGACCTCGCAGGGTGAAAAGTCAGTAGAATGTTGTTTTAATTTATTTCTTAAATATTGGACTGTTTGACTGGCAGGGAGGAGTCTTTCAATCAGGTAATGAAGAATTTCTTATTAGCAGGTGGCATAATAATGAGCAAGAGTAGGCCATTCGGCCCTTCAAACCTGCTTTGTCATTCAATGAGATTATTGATCATCCAACTCGGTACCTGTTCTCACTTTCTCCCTTGGTCCCTTTTATCCCCAAGAACTACATCAAACTCTTTCTTGAAAATATTCAATGTTTTGGCCTCAGCTGCTTTCTCTGATAGAAAATTCACCGCTCTCTCGGCAAGACCTTTTTTCTCCTCATTTCAATCTTAAATGACTGACCCCATGTCCTTAGTCTGTGACCCTCTGGTCCTGAACTCCTCGGTCATCAGGAGCATCTTTCCTGCATCTAGTCCCATTAGAATTTTGTTTCTATGAGAACCTCTCGTGTTCCATGACCAAACATAGCAGTGAAGAGGTTAGGTCAGACAGGACGTTATGAGGCGCATCCAAGCGGATATAGGTTTGCACAGCGTTGTAGCTGGGCGTTGCTTAAAACTTGAGTATTTCTTTCTTTATCCTTTTTTTTTTACAGGGGATGATGCAATGGTTATATAGTATGGCTACTCAAATAGCAATCCAAAACCCAATCTAATATGCTGGCGATATGAGTTCAAACACATTATGGAAACTTTAATTTAGTTAAATAGAATTCTGGAATTAAAGGCTCGTCTCAGGAATGATCAGAGCCTACCAGATTATTGTAAAACCTTACCTGATTTTGAGGTTGGGGAGAGAATCTGCCACCCTTTTGTGATCTGGCCTAGATATGACTTCAACCCCACACTCCTCTGGTTAACTCTCACCTCTCTGAAATAACCTAGAGAGTCATTCCATCATGTCAAGTGACGAGAGAAAAGGAATAAGACAGGATGGTCCATCCAGCATTGATCTGGGGACCCATTGTGACAACCTTCAGCCAGAATTTTCCAGTGAATGATATAACCTCGCCCTTTTTCCAGGTCTCCTTTATCCCGTCCCTTATAAAAGATTCTAACAATTTTTTCCTGCTGCTAAGGTAAAGCTCACAGGCCAGTAGTTCCCTCTTGCTCCCTGTCATGATTGTAATGAGGTTAGCCAGGCGGACCGCATACAATGAGTTCCCTGATTTGGACCAGATTAACAGCCTCCGTCAGGGAGCCGTGACTAACAGGTAAGAACAGGACTGTCCAACATCCTGATCGCTGTAAGAGCTGGCTCTGAAGGAGCTGGATCAGTGTCCAGGACACACTACGTGTAAATAAAGGATGACTTGGTGATGGGATGCTGCCCTCTGTGGACTTATTTCGCTCCCTATTTAATTGTGAGGGGACATTTACATGCTTTCAATCTGCAGCAATCATTCCAGAATCTGGAATTTTGGGAGATGATAATCAATTCATTAACTCTCTCTACAGCCGCCTTCCTCACCCCTCTGAAATATTGACTATCTTGTCTTCAGAGACTTATTAACTTTCCACCCCATTAATTTCTCCAGTACAACCATCTTACTAATGCTAATGTCCTTCATTCTCCCTAGCAACTTGGTTCTCTCGTTCTGGATGTTTTCTCATTACCTCCTCAGTGAAGAGAGATATAAAGTAATCATTTAATTTCTCTACTATTTCTCTATTCCCCGTTTATAAACTTTGCCTGTAATGGATACACAGTTAGTCACATTTTTTAACATAGAAGCTGTCTCAGTCTGTTTTGCTTGTCTTTTTGCTAGATTGCATTCATAATGTATACTTTAATTCCTCATTAGTTTTTCAGAGCTCATTTCCTACATTCTTAAAAACCTCCCAATCCTCAGATTTGCTGCTATATTTGGCTACTTTATAAGCCCCCTCTTTCAACCTTATGTGATCCTAACTTCCTTTGTCAGCCACGGTTGACTGACCTATATTGAGCTTTTCTTTCCACTTGGAGGGTTGTCATTGCTGTGAGCCAAACAATACTTCTTCAAAGAATATCTGCTTGGTGCCTCTGTACATACATATCTTTTTAAATGCATTTAGCTCAGCCACTTCTTGCCTCCTTTTTTTTCATAAATTCCTTTCTTCACATTTAATGCCCCCACTGCAGATTGAACGGTCTCTCTTTTTTCAAACAGTATAAAATTTTACTGTATTGTGGTCGTACATTCCTAATGGTTTTTTTTACAAGAAGATTATTAACCAACCCTTTTTCATTGCATAATTCTAGATCTAAAATCGCCTGTTCTCTTCCACGTACTGCTCTAGAAAAACATCTTTAACACTGCAGAAGTCTTGTCCTCCACAGTTGGTTTGACCAGTCTACATGTGGATTAAAGTTTCCCATTTATAAGCTTGTTGCCTATTCTACAAGATTCTCTCATCTGGTTAATACCATGCCCCATACTACTGCCCCTCCTCAGTGGCCTATTAATAACTCCACCAATCTCTTGTCACCACCCAAACTGATTCCAGACCTTATTCTGAAAACAACAAATGCTGGAGATCACCGTGGGTTAGGCAGCTACCATGGAAAGGGAACAAGCTAATGTTTCGAGTCGCGATGACTCATCATTAGAGCTGGTAAGGCACACTCTCCATGGATGCTGCCTGAGCTGCTGTGATGGCCAGCACTTGGTTTCAGTACAGATTCCAGCATCTGCAGTCAATTACTCCCAAACCTTGTTCTTCCTTTTAATCATTAGAATCCCTGCAGTGTGGAAGCAGGCCATTGAGTCCATACTGAAGAGCGTACCCTACCCTATCCCTGTATCCTATCCCTACATTTCCCTTAGCTAATCCACCAAGCCTGCATATCCCTGGATATTATGGGTAATCCACTTAACCTGGGCATCTTTAGACTTTGGGGAAAAAACAGAGTACAAGGAGGAAACCCATGCAGACACTGGGAGAGCGTGACAGTAGGATTGAATTGAACCTGGGTCTCCAGTGCTGTGAGGCAGCAGTACTAATCACTGTGCCACCGTCTGATCTGAGATTTTGTCTTAGTAATGTACTGATCATATTCCCTTTATTACCAGCACAACACCACCTCCTTTTCCTTCTTGTCTGTCCTTCCTGAATATCGAATATTCTTGAATATTCAGTTCCCAGTCCAAGTCACCATGCAGCCATGTTTCTGTAATGGCAATTAGATCATACCCACGTATCTCTCTGTGTCTTTAAATTGTCTCCTTTAGGGCGAATTTGGGTACAGAGTCTTGATGTAATTCTGTTTCCAAAGCATGTTTGATGTTTGGCTTTCTTTCTCCTCCCTGTTTTCTTCAAGTCTCCATATCATCTCTTCAAGTGCCTGTTACCAACCTCCTCATGTGGGTTAGATCAGGTTCCCTACAGTATGGAAACTAGCCCTTCGGCCCAACAAATCCACACCGACCCTCCGAAGAGTAACCCACCCAGACCCATTCCCCTACCCTATATTTACCCCTGACTAATGCACCTGACCCTATGGGCAACTTAGCATGGCCCATTCACCTGGCCTGCGCATTTGGATTGTGGGAGGAAACACGAGCACCCAGAGGAAACCCATGCACTGGGAGAATGTGCAAACTCCACACAGACAGTCACCGGGGGGTGGAATGGAACCCAGGTCCCTGGCGCTGTGAGGCAACAGTGCTAACCACTCGGTCACCGTGTTGCCTCAAAAGTCAAGGACTGCATAACCTTGTTTAAGGAGCAACTTCATCACACTTTTTGTTTCTCCCCACCCCCCAAATAAAGGAATAAATATCAATAACCAAAGATGGCTTCCCTTCTATTGGGAAGGGTTACCTTTCCATCACCCTGACAGAGCTGATTTCAACCTACCCCAACAGCACTAGCAAACCTCCTTGCAAGAATACCCATCCCAGTCTTGTTTTAAGGTTCTGCTTGCACAGTTCCTAGTGCCTCAGATATCTAATGCTCTCCCCTTTATATCAAATATCCAGCCATTTAAATGTTAAAGTACAACTTTACAGAAGGCTTTTCCATGTCAACTTGGACCTGGCTTCAAATCTAGCCTGACTATCTCGGAAACTTTATTCCGACTATTGTGTGTTTGGGCTGTTTTCAGTTTGATTTGTAATGGGCTAAGTCGGTAATGTTGCTCGCAGGAACCAGTCGTGGAAATGGAAAGATTGAGCTGGTGCAGTGCGAAGTTGGATTTGAGGTGTACTGTTTGTCCAGCACACACTCTAGCTCAAATGTTTTAGTTCACTGGGAAGGTAAACTGATTGTGACATGGCAAGGTCAAAGGAGCACCTTGTTGAGAAATGGAAATATATGAACTGTGTCCCACAATCCAATGTGGTTTAAGGATCACAAAATAGAGTCCTAAGGAAGTTTGGTAAATTAGCCAGTTGAGAGAAGATAAATAGGGAGGGGAAGAATGGATTAAGGGATTTTAAAAAAGATAAAAGGACAAAGTAAAACTCAACTGCCTGCAGAAATCAGGCTGCAAATTTTAATTTGTTAGCTTTTTCTGGATATTTTGTGTTGTATTTATGATTGATGTCATTGACCAGAATCTCTCTTTGTAGTTACCAGCTGAAACTTTCTGCATGTGTGGTTGAGATAAATACTGTCTACATATCACTTAGAACATAGAAAAGTACAGCACAGGACAGGGCCTTCGGCCCACGATGCTGTGCCAAGGATTATTCCTAATATAAAATAACCTAGCCTAACCTAACCTACGCACCCCTCAAATCACTGCTGTCCATGTGCATGTCCAGCAGTCGCTTAAATGTCCCTAATGACTCTGCTTCCACCACCACCGCTGGCAATACATTCCATGCATTCACAACTCTCTGCGTGGAAAAACCTACCTCTGACGTCTCCTCTCTACCTTCCTCCTAATATCTGAAAACTATGACCCCTCGTGCCAGTCAATCCTGCCCTGGGGAGAAGTCTCTGACTATTGACTCTATCCATGCCTCTCATTATCTTGCATACCTCGATCAGGTCACCTCTCTTCCTCCTCCTCTCCAGAGAGAAAAGTCCGAAACTAGTCAAACTCTCTTCATAAGGCAAGCCCTCCAGTCCGGGCAGCATCCTGGTGAACCTCCTTTGCACCCTCTCCAAAGCCTCTATCTTTCCAAAATAGGGGCGACCAGGACTGGACACAGTATTCCAAGTGTGGTCTCACCAGGGACTTGTAGAGCTACAGCAAAACCTTGCAGATATCAAAGTTGATCCCCCTGTTAATGAAAGCCACAACACCATATGCTTTCTTAACAGAGGGATCAACTTTAACTGTGAGGTTTTGCCTATCCACCTGGGTGGCAAATTCAAGGGATCTGTGCACTGGAACACCAAGATCCCACTGTTCCTCCACACTGCCTATAATCCTGTCTTTAATTCTATGTTCAGCATTCATGTTCAACCTTCCAAATGCATCATTTCGCATTTATCCAGGTTGAATTCCATCTGCCGTTTCTCAGCCCAGCTCTGCATCCTGTCTATGTCGCTTTGCAGCCTGCAATAGCCCTCAATATTATCAACTGCACCTCCAACCTTTGTGTCATGGGCAAATTTACTAACCCACCCCTCAACCTCCTCATCCAAGTCACTTATAAAAACTACAAACAGCAGAGGCCCAAGAACAGAGTCCTGCAAGACACCACTCACCATTGACCTCCAGGCAGAATACTTTCCATCTACAACCACACTCTGCCTTCTGTCAGCCAACCAATTCTGAATCCAGACAGCCAAATCTCCCTGTATCTCATACTTCCTGACTTTATGAATGAGCCTACCAAGGGGAACCTTATCAAAAGCCTTGCTGAAGTCCATATACACTGCATCCACTGCTTGATCTTCGTTGACCTGTCTTGTCACCTCAAAGAACTCAATAAGATTTGTGAGGCAGGACCCACCCCTCACAAAGCCATGCTGACTGCCTTTAATCACGCTGTGCTTTTCCAAATAATCTTAAATTCTAATCCTCAAAATTCTTTCCAAAACCTTGCTGACCACAGACATAAAAATTGACTGGTCTGTAATTGCCATTCTTGAAAAGAGGAACAACATTTGCCTCTGTCCAATCCTCCGGTATGACTCCTGTGGAGAGTGAGGAAGCAAAGATCATCGCCAGCGGCTTAGCAACCTCCTTTCTCACTTCCCGGAGCAGCCTAGGATAAATGTGGTCTGGCCCGGGGAACTTATCAATCTTAATGTTTGCCAAAATTTCCAGCACATCAGCTTCATCAATCTTGATCTGTTCAAGCCTGTTTCCCAGCTTCTCAAAGTTCTCATTCACAACAAGGTCCCTTTCCTTAGTGAAAACCGAAGCAAAAACACTCGTGTAGGGTTTCCCCTCTCTGCTCAGACTCCATGCACAAGTCCCCTATGCTATCCCAAACCATCTGCACCAAGGAGGTTCCAGTCAATATTGGGAATGTTGAAGTCACCTATAACAACAATCCTGGTACCTCTGCATTTTTCCAATATCTGCCGGCCTATGAGTTCTTCAATCTCCCTACTGCTATTCGGAGTTCTGTCGAAAACCCCCAAAGAGGTGGCTGCTCCCTCGCTGTTCCTAACTTTCCCCCCATAGTGACTCAGTAGCCAAACTTCCTCAACAACCTTCATTTCTGTAGCTGTGATGCATTCTCTGATTAGCAATGCTACACCCCCTCCTCTTTTTCCACCCTCCCTGTTATTTTTAAACATTCTCAACCCAGGACCATCGAGCAACTGTTCCTGTCCCTGTGAAACCCACATCTCCGTTATGGCAACAACATCATAGTCCCAAGTACTTATAAACAATGGGAGGGTTATAACACATCAATCAAACTCTGAAGGTTTGCAGTTCACAATATCTTCCTCCTAAGCATACTGGCTGATCTTTACATTCGTGAAGATGTATGTAATACAAACAATGTAACTAAGATTCCAGCCCAATGCTTCCTTTTAAATGACGTCCTTCCTTGCTTGTAACCACTTCTACTTAGAAGGACAAGGGCAACAGATACACGGGGACACCCACCTCTTGCAAGTTTCCCTCCAAGCCATTCACGTCCTGACTTCAAAAATATATCATTGTTCCATCACTCTTCCTGGGTCAAAATCCTGAAATTCCCTCCCTTCGGTCATTGTGTGTCCACTTATAGCAGGTGGGCTGCAGCAGCTCAAGAAGTTGACTCACCACCTTCTCAAGGCCAGCTAGGGATGGGCAATAAATGCTGGCCTGGGCAATGACACAAGCATCCCATGGAAGAATTTAAAAGAAAAATTCTATCTTGCTGTACTTTGCTGTTGAGGAGAGGAAAATCTGTGCTCTTGGATGCATGCATATGCAAGAGAAAAATGCAAGAATGTTTTGATGAAGGGTCCTCATCATTAACAGGAATATGTGACTCTCCTATCAATTTAAAATAATGACAAAGGATTAGCTTCAGCTCTTGAAGAGTTGGCAGCTCATCAGCAGCAGCATTGTGCTGTTGAGGATTTTATTTAGGATTATTTGGAGTAGCTTTTCTTTGCGAGGCTGTTCGTAAAAGGCCACTTTCATCAAGTTGTTTTGCTTCTTGTTTGTAAATGTACAGTGACTTGAAATACAGGAGACTTTTTTTTTAAAGTTCTGTGGGTGATTTTTGTGACAAGAATTACAGAGCATGAGATCCAGGATACTTCAAGAATAGAGTTCCTACTGGAGCGTGATTTCAGTAGTGAGGAGTTTGTTTTTAAGCAAAGATGCCTATTATGGGATTTGAAGACTAACCATACATAAGGTACTGTTGTGTTAATTTTATAGTATTGGATCAGCACACTGGAGGATGTGAATTAGAACTATTCCAGAGCAGCTTGTGGATTTTGAATTCCATTTCAAATGTTACTGAGTGCCTTTGGCTGATTGTAAAATCCAACGCTGGCTCCTCAGTGTTCTTTCGGGAAGAAATCTAGTGTTCTGGGAAGCATAGTCATACAGCATGGAAACAGACCCTTCAGTCCAACTAGTCCACGCTGACCATGTTCCCAAACTAAACTCGTCCCACCTGCGCGCACTTGGCCCATATCCTTCCAAACCTTTCCTGTTTGTGAATTTATCCAAATGTCTTTTAAACACTGTAACTGTACCTCCATTCACCACTTTGTCTGGCAGTTCATTCCACACACGAACCACTTTTTTTTTTAGAAAAGTCACACCTCTTGTCCTTTTTAAAATATTTCTTCTCTCATCTTAAAAATATGCCCCCTAGTTTTGAACTCTCCCACTCTCTGGAAAAGACCTTTATCTACGCCCCTCATGATTTTATAAACCTCAATAAGGTCACCCCTCAAACTCTTACGCTTCAGTGAAAAAAGTTCCAGTCTTTCCAGGTTATTTTTATATCTCAAATCCTCCATTCCCAGCAACATTGTGGTAAACCTTTTCTGAAACCGCCCCCCTTCAATTTAATAGTATCTTTCCTCAAACGGTGACCAAAACTAACTGCTGTGAACGATCTATGACTTCAGTCCCACATCACTGTAGTTGATTCATGATATATAAAGTCACTTTTTTTCGAAGAGTTTGTTATAGTTGCATTTTCTCCAGCCAAAATGATGTAAAAGTCTTTTGCGCAGAGCTTTGGGCAGTCTTGCATGAAATCCCAATGGATACACATGCACCATTTCTGGCTCTGATGCTTGTGGATTAGGTTAGATTTTCTACAGCGTGGAAACAGGCCCTTCGGCCCAACAAGTCCACACCGACCCTCCGAGGAGTAACCCACCCAGACCCATTTCCCTCTGACGAATGCCGCTAACACTATGGGTAATTTAACACGGCCAATTCGCCTGACCTGCACATCTTTGGACTGTGGGAGGAAACTGGAGCACCCGGAGGAAATCCACGCAGACACAGAGAATGCGCAAACTCCACGCAGATAGTTGCCTGAGGGCTGGAATCGAACCTGGTGCTGTAAAACAGCATTGCTAACCACTGAGCCACCGTGCTGCCTGTAGTTTTAGCTAATTATTGTCAATATTGCTATCATGCAATGAACTGCACCTTGTTATGAGTTAAATTTCCTCCTTTTGTTAGGATTCTTTGGTGCTTTATTCCCTATCCCTTGGAACCCAGCTATGGATTTAAATTCCACCTGCCTCAGAGATATGTCACAACATATCTGAACAAGTTGATTTAAAATAATTAGAATAGATTGATTGCAGTAAACTATCCCAACTTCAAGCCACCAATGTTTGATATCCAGAACACAAAACATAAAATTGTAATTTCCCTTCCGGGGTTGTTTGAGCCACTTGATTTACAAGTAAAGGGTTATAAATGTCAGCAATACTGACGCATTCAGAATGAACTTAAAACCGTAAAACATATTGTCAGTCCAATTCCAAGCACGCATTCAGGATTCACAAAATTCTTGCTAGTTGGTGTTCTGGTTAAGAGATTACCTCTAGAAATATTGTTGATGTCTTGCATTTCAACCCTAAGGCTCCCTAATATCCTATTGAGTGATTGTTTGCTTGAGGGCTATTGAAACTCCGATGTTGCATTTTGAAGGCAAGAGATCTCATATCCTCTTGAAGAGAAGGATTTATGAGTGCAAGATCACTATTCCAGGAACAGCTTGATGTTGGGATGTAGTCATTGACTAAAGGAAGACTTCCTAACAAACCTGCACCTGTATTAGATTCATTCATTCATTAAGCCATAATCTAGGCTGGTATATCTAGTGCAGTACAAAGGGCATTCTGCATTGTCAGGATGGTCTCTTCCAGATGAGGCATTAAATAAACCAAGGTCCTTTCAAATAACCACATAAAAATCCACTAATGAATTTGGAGTGGAATTAGGCCATTCAGCCCTTTTGAGCTTGTTTGTCACTCACTATGATCAGGAAGTTAGCTATACTTCTATAAAGCATGTGTTGGCTTCAGTTGGAGTATGTCTGTCTCTTTTTCTGGACACCTCAACTTAGGCTTTCTTCATCATTCAGATGATCCATCATGGCTGATCTCTCTTGTGGTTTCCAATGCCACCTCTTTTACTCTCTGACCTTTAGATTTTCGTCAGGAAAGAGCATCTGTTTTCCTCTGCCTTCTAAAGTAGTTGATAACCCCTCCTGCACTGTCTTCTGAGACAAAGTCTCTCAACCCTCTGAGAATTCTCCTCACCTCTGATCTAAAAGGGCGTCTCCTAATTTTCAAATAGTGTCCCCTGATCCCTAAATATCGCTGGGAGGATTTCTTTTTTCAAAACAAAAAGTCATGGCTAATAATTATCACTCCATCAACATTGGTAAAACAGATGAATTATTTAGTGGTTACCTGATGACTGTTTCAGGGCACTTAGTGCGCATGATTGACTGACTACTAATTTCCCTATTTTATAACTGAGGCTACAGTTCAGTTGTGATGTCAGCAGTAACTTGGCACACCGTACCTCAGCAAGGTATCGGAGCAAGTGCAGCAGACACTCACTATCTTGAAACTATGTTTTAAAGAGTTAATTTGACTAGACAAAGTAGGGACTTGGGTTCCCTGGAGTTTAGATGGTTTAGGGGCATTCAAAATCAGGTTTTTAAAATTAACTATAGAAATCTATAGGTACAGAGAAACCATCTTTGGTTTAGTATCAAGGAGGTGCCATCTTAAAATTAGTGCTGGGTTTTTCAAGAGGGAAATTGGGATGAACTTTTTCTTCAAAAGGATATGAGATCTCTTGCCCTCAAAAATGCAGCAGATGATGGTTCAACTTTCAGGAGTGAGGATTAAGCATTATGTTTGAGAGTGGATGTAGATCAAAGTCAACCTAATAGATTTGAGTTCTAATCCATGCATGAATTGGTAAAATGGTGGGAAACACTTGAACAATTGGTTTATTCTTGTTCCTGTCCTGTTCTAAAACCAGCTGTTCATGTTATCCTAACCGTTTCCAGCTTCTCCTCTACATGCTGCTCCTCAGCAACACCATTCTCAAACACATCATCGCCTTTCACATCATTAGTGATGATATCCAGGTCTACCTCCCACTGCCCCTCTCTTGACCCCTCACCATCTCTAATCTGTCATGCGGTTTGTTTGTCGGGCATCCGGAATACTACAGTCTGTGATTTCAGCCAAATTACTGACTCTATCCCTCTCCTTGGCTGATGTGTGAGGCCAAACTGAATGGCTTTGCAAATTTGATGTCCTGACTCTGAGGTAAGCATCAAGCCCACATTTTCACTGTTAGTTAAAAACCATCCACTTTCACCTAAATAATCTGTTATAAAGTGAAGGTTGACACCCCTCTGAGAACGAAACCCAAAGAGGAGCATCTCGCCCAATAAAATGTGTAAACAAAATAAATCCCTGACATGCACTTTAAAATCAACAAGCGACAATTTATTTATCTAACTCTAATAGTTTAGTTAATTTGTTCACTATTAACAAATGGGATAAATCCCTTCTAACTTCTGACTATTCCCAAATAAAACAAGATTCTAATGGTATGCTGTTCCAATATATATAAGTCCCACTCATTTTAAAAAAAAATAGAATTTAGTCTCTCGAAATTACAGCCAGGTTACATGTCTTCCAGAATGTTCTGTGCCTCCTCCCCTCGGTTCTTCTGTAAGGAATGCCTTTTTCTCTCATTGGTGCTGCTATTTGTCAGATGATTTTTCTAATGCATAGATGAATGTGAGAACATGTGTGAGTGTTGTGTGTGTGTGCGCGCGCACGTCTGGAGAGAGCTGTTAGCTCTGGTAGATGGCAGTTAACTTTGAGGTCTTTTATACCTGTGATGACACGTAACATTATTTCTTACATAGCATTGGTCCTATGTTGTCAAAACTGTCAGAGCACACATGCTATCACATTCATCTATGCATTAGAGAAAGCATCATCTGACAAATAGCAGCACCAATGAGAGAAAAAGACATTCCTAACAGAAGAATCGAGGGGAGGAGGCACAGAACATTTTTGGTATCTAAGTGCCTGGTTCAAATTGGCGATTTAAAAAAAAACTGCTGCTTGGCCTGCTAACTGTGTGGCCTTTCAACACAAATGTTACAGTTTGGACTCTCTGTGCACCTGCAAACCCCCAAGCTGCTCCTCACAGGCGTACATTTTGCATCTTTAAACACAGAACCCACCTCCACCCCGCAATATTTTAAAGGGACCACGCAATCCTTTCCTCCGTGGAATTTTACAATTCTACACATGCCAAATTCTAACTTCCTGTCTTCCAACTTCACAACAAATGTCATCCCTTTGCAGCTAAACTCCCCTAAACAGCTGCTGAAATTCTCACCCAGGGATTGTCTCATCTCAACTCGATTATTGTCTCCTGGTTCAGGCCCCCTACCATTTCAGCCTCCATAAAGTAGACTTCAAACAAAACAATGTTTGTATCCTAACTTGCATTTAAGTCTTGCTCACTTATGTTGGCTGTCTGTGGAAAACAGCCCAATTTTCAAATTCTTTTGTTTTCAATTTCCCTTTGGCCTTAACTCAACTCACTATCTCTCTAACAGCCTCTAAACCTCAATTCTTCTGACAGATCCTCAAAATCTAACCTCTTGTGCATCTCAAACTTTCATGACTCTCCCGTTGTTCAGTTCCCTAAGGCCTAGGTAACTATCTTTGCTAACCTCGCCTGTTTCTCCTTTTTATGTGTTCCTTAAAACCTATTGCTTTAACCAAACCATTGATCATCTATTCTAATAATTCCTTCCGATCACAAGTATCCTGTGCAATGCAGTGGGGTATTTTGCTATGTTCACAGTGTTATATAACTTTGACATGTTGCTTAATATGGATGCTGGATGGTTGAAGTGACTTGTACAAATGACTCTAATTGGAATCAAAATCAGTAATGAGTGTGAGAAGAGAGAGGAAAATAATGTCCCTCACCAGCCTTAACCATGTATAACTTGCCCAATTCAGACTGTAATATCAGTCTCTGTTCAACTAATCAAAAGTAAACATGCTGGACCTCTGAGGAAGATTTTCCACAAACTGAAAGGTAAATCAGCATAACCCCAGAGAATTTGTAGAGTAATAGAGCTGTATAGCATGGAAACAGACCAGTTACCCTAAATGAATCTAGTCCCATTTGCCAGCATTTTGCCCATATCCCCCTCAACCCTTCCTATTCATATACTCATCCAGATGCCTTTTAAATGTTGGAATTGTACCAGCCTTCTCCACTTCCTCTGGCAGCTCATTCCATACACGTACCACCTGCTGTGTGGAAAATGTTGCCCCTTGGGTCACTTTTTAAAAAAATCTTTTCCCTCTCACCTAACCCTGTGCCCTCCAGTTTTGGACTCCCCTACCTTGGGAAAATGACTTTGTCTATTCATTCTAGCCTTCATCTATTCATTCTAGCCTTCATGATTTCATAAACTTCTACGAGGTTCCCCCCTCAGCCTCTGCTGCAGGGAAAATAGCCCCAGCCTATTCCACCTCTGCCTATAGTTGAAACCGTACAACCCTGGCAACATCCTTGTAAATCTTTTCTGAACCCTTTCAAGTTTTGCATCAAATGTTTCCTATAGTAGTGAGACCAGATTTGTTATTTCATAATCTATGATTTTCCTACATTGTAAATTTAATTGTACTTCAGAAATACTTAAATGTTTCAAGTCTGACACAACTCTCCGTTGAAACCTCTGATCAGTTCTGAAGAAGAGTCATTTCAAACTTGAAATGTTGACACTATTTTCCTCTCCACTGATGTTGCCAGACCTGCTGAGTTTCTCCAGCACTTTACAAATGCAAGCTTCTCCCATTTTCAAATGCAAGCTTCTCCCATTTCGGGCTCTGCAGTGATTCTGTGGAACCCAGAAATTCAGGGATGTGGTATCTGTGTTGCTATTCAGATAACAATATTCTCATCCCTGATGCTAGGAGAAAGTGAGGACTGCAGATGCTGGAGATCAGAGCTGAAAAATATGTTGCTGGAAAAGCGCAGCAGGTCAGGCAGCATCCAAGGAGCAGGAGAATTGACGTTTCGGGCATAAGAAGGGCTTATGCCCGAAACGTCGATTCTCCTGCTCCTTGGATACTGCCTGACCTGCTACGCTTTTCCAGTAACACATTTTTCAGCTCATCCCTGATGCTTCCAACTGAAGAACCCAACAGCTTCTGTTTGTTATCTTCTCCGAGGGCATCACTAAAGGCTGAAATATTTATTCAACATGAAGCGAACTAAGACTATTCTCTTGAGCATTTATTTGCATCAATCTTGTTTTCTGTTAGTGCCAGGATCTGAAGTGTTACGCAGTTGCCTCAAAATGTACACTATTGGGACCTGATTAATCTCGTGTGAGCTGTCTGGGATTTGGTTATGACTTTGTTCCTTAAATTTAGAGTTACTGCTAAGGAAGACATCTTCATTTCCTTCCAAAGTACAAGAATATTTGAGTGCGGGCAACACAGGTCATGATTTGGAGATGCTGGTGTTGGATTGGGGTGTACAAAGTTAAAAATCACACATCGCCAGGTTATAGTCCAACGGGTTTAATTGGAAGCACACTAGCTTTCGGAGAGTCGCTCCTTCAACAGGTGATAGTGGAGAGCTCAATCCTAACACAATTTATAGCAAAAATTTAGTGTGATATAACTGAAATCATACATTGAAAAATTGATTGTCTGTTAAGCCTTTCATCTGTTAGAATACCATGATAGTTTCACTTCTTTCATGTGTAAATCACAAAACCTTTTTAAAAAAAGTTGCATTCTCAGGTTAGCTGTTAACAATGGTGATAGCTAAACAATATGTTGAAGGTGTTGGCCCCCTGTGTTCTGTCTATGCCATGATGTTTAGATTGATTGATTCTAATCTAAAAAGTGAGATAACGGAGTTCTACATGAATGTAACCCTGAAAATACAAATTCACCCCACACAATATGTGCATGTGGGTCTTTGTCTGTCTGTGTGTGTGTCTGTCTGTCTGGATTGGGGGTTGAGTGTGAGAAAGTGAGTGTAGAGTGTCTTAAGTCTGTGAGGGGGTGATTTAGATCTCTTACAAGTCTGTTGATCCATTGTATCTGCATTGAGTACGATATGAGGCTGTTGAGACCATTTGTCTATGCCAGCTCTTTGAAATAAATCTCTGGTTGCTTGTGTTTGCAACTTCCTTTTGAAGCTTTTCCAACCTTCATCTTGGAAGACCATTATCTTGGAAGTCATTTTATTGGAGAGATCCAAGTTAATAGATCCACCGTTAATAAGCTGTAAATCTAGACCTGGAGACCGCCAGTTACTTCAGAAATCCTGACTTAAGTTACTTGTATTCTTTTGATTATTATATTTGTTCTCTAACTTACTAGGCAGGTTGTAGAAATGAGAGAAAGAGTTACAAATTAGTGCTGGAGCCTCACCATGCAAGATTTGATCCATATTTGTAATTAAGATTAACTCATTGTAGTTTCCCATGTCCACAACTATAATAGGACCTGCCTCTGAAAGTGCTGTAATTATGTCCTCCCTCCACTGGAGGTGATGGAGTGCTATTGCTTTATACTTTGAACAACTTGGTCTCTATTGCAGAGGAGTAGTTAATTACCTCCTTTTTTTTTAGATTAGATTACATTAGTGTGGAAACAGGCCCTTCGGCCCAACAAGTCCACACCGACCCGCTGAAGCGCAACCCACCCATACCCCTACATTTACCCCTTACCTAACACTACGGGTAATTTAGCATGGCCAATTCACCTGGACCTGCACATCTTTGGACTGTGGGAGGAAATCAGAGCACCCAGAGGAAACCCACACAGACACGGGGAGAACGTGCAAACTCCACACAGTCAGTCGCCAGAGGCGGGAATTGAACCCGGGTCTCAGGCGCTGTGAGGCAGCAGTGCTAACCACTGTGCCACCCACTTCCCTAATTGCTGGAAGTTCAGTAATATAAAGTCAATTCAATCAAAAATAAAGGTTTTAAAAAATAAAACTTTAGAACAGTGAATTATATCACTATACCCTGGTCCATTTAGCATGTGCCCTCAATCCCTATTACATTCATGAATAAAGGATTTCAATGCGTCAAGAAATTCATTACATCGATATCACAGCACAGAAGGAGGCTATTTGACCCATTCCTGTGCTCGCATTGTTAATAATTGGAACTGTCCACTGATCTTCTCTCCCTGCCTGTCTCACTTTTGATATCCTTCCTTGTTACGTACTTACCTAATTTTCCCCCCTTTGTGATATAATAGTGTCTGCCTGAATAAGCACTTGTGATAAAGTAATCTGTATCCTTCTGCCTTCTGTTTTAGAAAAAATGCTGCCTGTGCTATAACCCAGAGCTTGATAGCAAGTTGGCAGTCTGATTGGAAGTCATTGGAATAGAACACAGATCAAAACACCAACTGGCCAGCTCTTTGCCTTTATTTGTTCACTCCCAGCAAGATTCATGAGTTGAGTCATGCTGGTGATTTTTTTTTCCCCATGCCATTATTATTTGTTGCAGTGCCAATGTTTGCCCAATTATTGAGCTAATGTCATAACAAAGCAGTTGTAGGTTTACTCTGGTATTGAGCTGAATGCCTAAAGGGCAGGAAAGAGTTTTACTTTTTCCTGAAGCCAGATTGCAGATTTCCTGTCCTTTCTGTATACTAAGCAACATTTTCGCAATGATTACAAGTAGAATAGGAAGATAAGCACTGCATAATTTAGTAATCAGCTTTGACCTTGCTATCACTCATTCTTAAAATGGTGAGCTCGTGTTCTTGTGTTTTCAGTCTTCCTCAGAGCTGCTAAGGATGGACCTGATATTAATCTATCTCGCTTTTCCCCTTTGTTTTGTGTTGTTTTCGGCATTTTTTATTGATGCTGTCCATTTGCAGAAATTGCTGCTGGTCTGCCTTGTGAGGACACTCTGCTGTCCCGTCATGAAATACCCGTTTTACTGCCTCAATATTAGGGCTGCACAGTGGTTAACACTGTTGCCTCACAGCGCCAGAGACCCGGGTTCGATTTCAGCCTCGGGTGACTGTCTGTGTGGAGTTTGTACATTCTCCCCGTGTCTGCGTGGGTTTCCTCCGGGTGCTCCGGTTTCCTCCCACAGTCCAATGATGTGCAGGTTAGGTGAATTGGCCATGCTAAATTCCCCATAGTGTTAGGCGAAGGGGTAAATGTAGGGGAATGGGTCTGGGTGGGTTGCGCTTTGGTGGGTCAGCTTTGGTGGGTCAGTGTGGACTTGTTGGGCCAAAGGGCCTGTTTCCACACTGTAAGTAATCTAATTTAATATTCTGTTGTGCAACTAGAAGGTGGATTCAGTATTTACACAACACATTAGATAGGCCTCATGTTTTTATGACTGAGGGTTTTGAAACTTGCAGGGAATATGAGGGAATAAATATTCAGTGACCACTTCACGCTGAATGTGGGACAAACATTGATGATGAGAATGATTTCTCATCCAGGATTACATCATGTGAATGATTTTTGAAGTGCATTTTGTGGGCGGCACGGTAGCACAGTGGTTAGCACTGTTGCCTCACAGCGCCAGTTTGCACGTTCTCCCCGTGTCTGCGTGGGTTTCCTCCGGGTGCTCCGGTTTCCTCCCACAGTCCAAAGATGTGCAGGGTCAGGTGAATTGGCCATACTAAAATTGCCCGTCGTGTTAGGTAAGGGGTAAATGTAGGGGCATGGGTGGGTTCGCTTCGGCGGGTCGGTGTGGACTTGTTGGGCCGAAGGGTCTGTTTCCACACTGTAATGTAATCTGTAAAAAATCTGTAATCAAACCCTTAATGGATTCTTGTGTGAATAAATGATAAACTTTATAATGAAAGCCTGGCTCTTCATGGGGCCTGATGCCAGAAAGCAGCCCCTCTCTCAGGGGAAAACTGGAAGGGAGGGTCGCTGAATTGTGGTGTTTTTGAGCTGGTGTCCTGACACTCCCTGCATTTTCCGGCTTCTTGAAGGGAACTGTTATAACTTTATTCCCCCAAGTTAGTGAGCCGTGGATAGCTCGCCACCATATTGAGGACAAACCTGTGCTCTGAGTGGGAGCATCAACTGGGCAAGAGGTAGCACAGAGGAGGTGAAGCCTACATTTCCTTAGAGGGAGAGGGTCAGACCGTGCTAATTTCCAGCGAGACAGCACCCCTACCACACACACATCCCAACCAACTGGTACCACCCCACATGCTCTG
>NC_057747.1:2552451-2583528 GCF_004010195.1 Chiloscyllium plagiosum
CTGTCTGTCTGTCTCTCTTCCTTGCTGTGAAAATGGGAGCATTTCAAATGCCCAGGTCCTTGGAGATATGGAGGTTGCTAACTATTGGCCTTTCAGAATCCCTCCCTGTCCCACCTGTGAGGATTTTGCTCTGGGAGTGTGAGGCACTCTGCTCTGAAACACTCTCCCCAAAGAGAACCATTGAATTGGAAATGTTTTCAAACTGAGAGATTTCATCCTTGGCAGTCTAGAATATTAAGCTACGTGGAACTAAAGGTGTGTAAATGGAGTTGAGATGCAGATCAACCATGATCTAATGGGATGGCAGAACAGGCCTAAGGCAAGTACAGACAAGTTAATTCATATTCCACCACCAGGAAGGAAAGAAACATCCGATAGCTTTCCTTGTATTCCATGTGTGTATACTTCTCTTTTGACACACTCTTAATTATCTGGAATTTTCTCACCATTATCTCTTTGCATATAAATTCTGTGCTTGTGCGCTTCCCTCCATTTCATCTGATGAAGGAACAGTGCTCCAAAAGCTTGATTTAAAATAAACCTGTTGGACTATAACCTGGTGTTGTGAGACTTCTGACTATATTTCATGTGATCTAACCTTGACCAGTCTACCAGGCGGAACCTTGTCGAATGCTTTACTGTAATTCCACCGTTCTGTCGTCTTCAATCTTCTTCGACACTGCTTCAAAAAACTCAATCAAGTTTGAGAGAGACAATTTCCCACTCGAAGCCATGTTGACTATCCTTAATCAGTCCTTGCCTTATCAAATACATGTAAATCCTGTCCCTCCGGATTCCCACCAACAACTTACCCACCACCGATGTTAGGCTCACTGATCAATAGTTCCCTGGCTTGTCCTTGCCATCTTTCTTAAATAGTGGCACCACGTTAGCCAACTTCCAGTTTTCTGACTTCTCACCTGTGATTATTGATGGTGCAAATATCTCAGCAAGCGGCCCACAGATTTCTTGGGTATACCTGATCAGGTCCTGGGAGCGTTATGCACCTTTGTGTTTTAAGGTGTCCAGCATCACCTCTTCTGTAATATAGACAATTTTCAAGTCATTCTTCAAGTTATCTAGCTTCCATATCTTTCTCTGTGGAAAACGTTAATGTGAGATACTTATTTAGTGTTATGTCCATTTCCAGCGATTTCACGCATTGACAGCCTTGCAGATCTTGAAGGGACCCTGTTCTCTCCCTAATTATTCTTTTGACCTTAATGTATTTGTAGGATCCCTTTGGAGTCTCCTTTAACCCTATTTGCCAAAGCTATCTCATGTCCCCTGTCGTCCTCTTGATTTCCCTCTTCAGAAGTTCCTACTGCCCTTTATACTCTTCTGGGGATTCACTTGATCCCTGCTGTCTATTCCTGACATACACCTTCCTTCTTTTTCTTGACCAGAACCTCCACTTATCGAGTCACCCTGCATTCCCTACACCTACCAACTTTACCCTTCACACTAACCGGAACATGTTGTCTCTGGACTTTTATCTCAATTTTTGAATGCTTCCTACTTTTCAGCCATCCCTTTACCTGTGAATATTTCCCCACCACCACCTTACATCAACTCTTGAAAGTTGTTATCTAGTACTATCAAAGTTGGCCATCCTCCAGTTTAGAACTTAACTTTAAGATAGCTCTATTCTTTTCCATTACTATTTTGAAACTATTAGAATTATGATAACTGGCTCAAAGTGCTCCCCCACAGACACCTCAGTCACTTGCTCTGCCTTATTTCTGAAGATAAGGCCTTCTTTATCTCTTAACTGTTACAACACACTCCTGGCTGTTCCTCGATATTCTCATGGGTCTGTGTTCTCTACATCTTCAAGAGTGAAAGGTGAGCTCATTGAAACTTATAAAACTCCTCCATGCTGGAAAGGGATAGGATATTTTGGCCTGGCTTGCGAGTCTAGAATCAGAAACACAGTCACAGAATAAGGGATAGATCATGTAGGAGTGAAATGAGTAATTTGTTTTCACTAGTGCCTGTGGAGTTCAGTCATTGAGTTAGTCCAAGTCAGAGATCAGTGGATTTCTGGAGACTAATGACATGAGTTATGGGATAGTGGAGGATGTGGTGTAAATGTTTGAGTGTTGGAGTAGGCTTGATGAGGCAATCTGCATATTCCCCCTATTTTCTACATACCCATTTGACCCTCTGTAAATGTAAGGTCATCCAAAGCTCTGTTTCTTAACTCTCAGCATCTTCAGTTCCTATATCACCTTGGGCTTGCTGACCTTCAGTACTCACACTCAGGCAAAGTCCCCATGTCCTGTTAAAATTCTCATTTTTACTTCCAAATATAATGAAAGGTAAGATTTATATTGTATTGTAAATGGAGTTACATATTTTTAATATCCCTTTATTGCAAGTTTTTGTTTTTGAGTTTGTAGTCTATGGATTTATTGTGTCTAAGTTAATTATTAAACTTCTAAGTATTTCTGTCGGATGGGCATTTGCTCAAATATTTTTGAGGCCTCGCTTTAGATTGAATGTGTTTGTGTGTGCCATTAAGGGTGGCACAGTGGCTCAGTGGTTAGCACTGCTGCCTCACAGTGACAGTTTGGTTCCAGTGGGTGACTGTCTGTCTGTGTGGAGTTTGCACATTCTCCCTGTGTCTGCATGGGTTTCCTCCCACAGTCCGAGGTTAGGTGGATTGGCCATGCTAAGTTGCCTCTTGTGGCCAGAGGTGTGCAGGTTGGGTGCACTAATTAGGGGCAATGTTGCACAATAGGGTAGGGGAATGGGTCTGGGTAGATTACTCTTCAGAGGGTTGGTGTATGGACTTTTCACACTGTAGGGATTCCAGGAGTTAATGGGTTTTTTTTGTTTATTTTCAATTGCTTTGTGATACAGCAAGGAAAATAATGGAAGCTGAAGGTTTATTAGAGACATCTGGAACTTGTCCTTTTGAACTCAAGGCTAAGACTCGAGAGAAGGATGCTTCTGGTTTCAGTTTTAACTTTTGAGTGTTGGCAGCCCTCTGAAGATCTTAGAATAGGATGGATGTGAAGATCAGTGCTTCGAGGAAGAGAAGTATATAGTGAACAAGGTTAGAAGTTAGATGGTTAGATTCCCTACAGTGTGGAAACAGGTCCTTCAGCCCAACCAGTCCACACCGACCCTCTGAAGAGTAACCCACCCAGACCCATTTCCCTCTGACTAATGCACCTAACACTATGGGCAATTTAGCATGGCCAATTCATCTTTGGACTGTAGGTGGAAACCGGAGCGCCCAGAGGAAATCCACGCAGACACAGGGAGAATTTGCAAACTCCATGCAGACAGTTGCCTGAGGGCTGGAATCTAACCTGGGACCCTGGTGCTGTGAGACAGCAATGTTAACCACTGAGCCACCGTGCCGCCCATGGTTCATAGAATCATAGAATTGTAGAATCCCTACAGTGCAGAAAGAGGCCATTCAGCCCACGAGTTTGCACCGACACTCTGAAGAGTATCCACCCAGACCACAACGCATCCTGTAGTTTCTCCGAGAACAAGGGGTTTGTTTGGGCCAGTTAGAGTATTAAGGTTGTAGTTTTTAACTTCCAGACCAGGAGTGTTTGGTTGGAACTCTGCATACTATTAAAAGATTGAGAGTTAAAGCACTCTATTCTATGACAAGAGAAAAGGTTTTGCAGCTCTCGGCATCCAAACTGACGAGGAGTTAAGTAAACATGTAAGGTTGATAGGAAAAGAAAATATCCTTGAATTTTTAATTTGCTGTAAAGTGGTGACATTGTGGAATGGATGGGACTTTGTTCTGCCGTGTGGTTTGAAGTTGTTCAAACAAATAGCTTGTTTTATTTTATTTATTTAGTGCAATAAATGCCTGTTTTATTGTTTTTAAAAACCCAATCTGTAATCTTTTGTGCTTACATTTTAGTACAAGGTCACCCTGTTAAATTAGCAAAAAAAAATCTCTCGAGCCAAGATTTCATTCTGGGATCTGACTTTTCCAATAGTAACGTCAAGTGGGATTATAATACTAGATCCCTCTGCCCCCACCCTGTCTGTGTAATTACCTCCAGCATTCCGCTAATTTTGGTGTCTATCCCTGATTCTGATCCTGTAAACGTTTGATGGATGTGCCTTCGGTTCCCGAGATTCTGGAACTCCCCCTCTGAAATTCTCTGCCTCCCCTTCTCCCTTTTTTTGATCAAGCTTTGATTTAGTATCATTTTATTTTCAAATTCCCCTATGATGCACCTGAGGAAATTTTTATTACGTTAGAAATGCTAGCTGTACGCAAGTTGTTGTAGTTTAGCAATAGGACGCTAGTTTGGTGACCTCCGTGGGAAATGCATTTATTTGAAGATTGGGTGAGATCAGGATTAGTCCCAGGAATCACTGCCTTTCATCTGGGTGTGTGAGTGGGTGCTGGGGGCTATAGCTTGCTTTTGGAGACCTGTACACCAGCAGAAACTTGTATGTTGGTTACAAAGGTAGAGGTGGGGGATGAAGGGACAAATTGACTGATTTACTCTTTTGGATTGCATTCAATTAGCTCCACAATTGATGAAAGCAGGGTCAGAGCTGGGAGCTTCTGGCCTGCAGGATATCAGCTCCTGCGTGGAATAATATAATTCTTTAATTTACAGGGTCGAATTTCACTTGTGAAGGAAGGCTTGGAAAACATTTTGTTTTGTGACTGGTTAGGTTTGCTGTGTGAGAGAGTCCAGCCTGATTTAAGGGCTTTTGCCCGAAACGTCGATTTTCCTGCTCCTCGGATGCTGCCTGACCTGCTGTGCTTTTCCAGCACCACTCTAATCTAAACTCTGGCTTCCAGCATCTGCAGTCCTTGTTTTTACCTGATTTGATTCCCTGTCTCGTTCCAGTAACGCCTCGCCTGTGTAGTTTAGTTTTACCCAACCTGGGCAAAGATGATATAAGCCTGGGCCACCCAGATTGCTGGGTCAAAATGCTGTGGAAAGTTCACCTCCATGCTTCCTCACAGTTCCTCATCTGCCTGTGATTACATTACTAACTGGACATGGTGTGTCACAGAACCCTTACAGTATGGAAGCAGAGCATTTGGCCCACAGAGTCCAGACTGACTGTTTGAAAAGCATTTCACCCAGACCCATTCCACCACACTGTCCATGTAATCCTGCATTTCCCACGGCTAGTCCACCTAGCCTGCACACTTCTGGACACAATGGGTAATTTCCCATGGCCAATCCACCCACCATGCCCATCTTTGCACTGTGGGAGGAAACTGGAGCACCCGGAGGAAACCCACGCAGGCACGGGGAGAACGTGCAAACTCCACACAGTCGGTCACCCGAGGCTGGAATCAAACTTGTGTCCTGGGTGCTATTAGGCAGCAGTGCTAACCACTGAGCCACCATGCCGCCCAAGTGGCAAAGTTATCTATCTGCAACAAAAGAAGTCCTCAAAACAGAGAGAAGTTTTCAAGTGATCTGGACCATGCAATAAGGAATGAGCGTGTGGCAGTCCAAATTGCTTGGAGGCTTCTCTCCACTTGATCAGTGAGGAGTGGCTGGAATGTGGAGCAGACAGACATTTGTGGTTGGAGCTTTGTAATTAGTGTGTGGTATGGAGTATGGCATGAAAGATGCAGAATTGAGGAAGGCAATCATTCCGCACCAGGAGACTGATCTCATGGCTAAATAAATCTCACACCAATGATAGTTCCAAACCCTGGCTGTTTACAAAGTAAGTGGACAATTGCAGCTGTTGAGATTTATAATGGGATCAGCATTTATTTTGAGCTTGTTTCCCAAATGACGGGGACCTAATGCCCAGAATTCATTGGAGTGGAGTATCTGAGTGTGCCCACTAAATCAGGATTTACCTGTATCCAAAATGATTGCTCCATAGTTTATTGGAATTTGGAGATGATGACAATATGGTGAGGCATTTGGGGGTCTCCTGTAGATCATAGTTTCTCCTCAAATGGATTTAAGAATGAAGAAGTAACAGAAGCAGGGTAAATTAAAGCCAAACCAGCCACAGTGATACAAAGAGGTTAGGTAAGATGCTGTACATGTATCTACTTAAGATACAAGCCCATGGTGCTGGAGATATTATTGAATCGTAAGGTGGCTCAGTGGTTAGCACTACAGCCTCACAGTGCCAGGAACTTTGGTTCGATTCCAGCCTGATTGTGTCTGATTGTGTGGAATACATACAATCCCCCCTCCCCCACCCCCACCCCGCCCCAGTGCTTTTGTTTCCTCCCATGGTTCAAAGATGTGCAGGATTGACTATGCTAAATTGTGGGAATGTTGAGTATGTGGGTTAGCCATGTGATCTGCAGGGTTACAGGGATAGGGTCGGAGACTGGGTCTGGATAGGATGCTCTTTAGATGTTTCGTGTGGACTTGATGGGCCGACTGGCCTGCTTCCACAATGTAGAGATTCTATGATTATATTAGAATGGACAGAGGATTGGTTAATGGATAGAAGGCAGAGACTTTGAATAAAGGGTGTATTTTCAAGATGGTGGTGTGCTGGGACCTCAGTTATTTACAATATTTATAAATTACTTGGATGAGGAAAGTGAATATACTATAGCCAAATTTGTAGAGAGCACAAAAATGGATGGGAAGGAAAGCAGTGAGAATGAGTGACTGAATTTGCAGAGGGATACAAATAAGTTGAGTGAGTGGTGGAAACTTGCATGGATTTGATGTAGCAAAATGTGAGGTAATGCACTTTGTCAGGAAGAATAGAGGAGATTAATATTACTTATATTGGCATAAGGGCAGCATAGAGATATACAGCATGGAAACAGACTCTTCAGTCCAACTCGATCATGCCATCCAAGTTTCCCAAAATAAACTAGTCCTATTTGCCTGCATTTGGTCCATATCCTCTCAAACCTTTCCTATTCACAAGTGTCCAAATGGCTTTTAAATGTTGTAACTGTACCTACCTCTACCACTTCTGTTATTTGTTCCATGTACGCACAACCTTCTGCATGAAAACGTTACGTCTCAGGTCCCTTTTGAAATCTTTCTCCTCTTGCCGACTAGTTTTGGCCTGTTTTCCTCTTCTCCCCCCCCCCCCCTCCCTCCCCCCTCCTCCCCCAACCAAGGAAAAAGACCTTGGCTATTCACCCTATTCGTGCCCCTCGTGATTTTATAAACCTACGTAAGGTCACCTGTCAGTCTCCTGTGCTCCAGTGGAGAAAGTCCCAGTTTATCCAGCCTCTCCCTAAAAGTCAAACCTCTCAGTCCTTGTAGCATGTTTGTGAGTCTCTCCTGCATCCCCTTGAACTTAATGATATCCTGATATATATTAATGGTTGTTATGACACAGGGTAAACTCTCCTGCTTAAATTAAAACCAGCAACACAGAAAAGATTTATCCTGTGCAGTAATCTGTAAAAATGAGTGGCCAAGAGCTATTTTAAAGTAAAAATTAACAACTTTATTTCTTAAAGTATAACAGAGAATAATTAACTAACAACTATGTATAGGTCCTTCCTCTAACCTATCTTTTACCTTCCCTTCAAGAATACTTGTCCGATAAAGCTCCCACTTAGAATTTATAAAACAACTCTACTTATCTCAAAAACAGGCAGTTTTCGGTTCTTCAATTTGGATCTTCCTGTGTTTTCCTTCTTCTAAGGAATTTCTGCAACACTGGTCACTGCTCAAAAAGGTACTTTTTAAGAGAGCTATTTTTTCAGGCAGTCTTTTTACATGCTGGGCTTGGCAGTTCTCCTCCCAACTGTTCAGTTTTCCCTGGTCTTGTACCCCCAGAGCATCGGAATGTGTCATTGGCTTTTAAGATAGTCAATCTACTCACTTCAAACTTGATTGGAATTTGCTTTTTTTTTCAGGGTACAATTTAAACTGATGGCTGAATTCAAATTTTTTGTCTTTCCAGGCAACCAGCTACTCCAGGAGCTGGAGTATATGTTACAATGTGTCTTTTTAAGAACACTTGGTGCTGTCACTTCTAGCTTTTAATGCTCTTAATAACATTGTCATGACATGATGTAACAGAAGTGTGCATAGCACTCCAAAAGTGGCCTCACCACTGTCCTGTCCAACCCAAACATGACATCCCAACTCCTATACTCAATCATCTAAATGTGAACGTAATACAGAAACCTGCAGTGTAGACTTGGGGTCCTCACTCCTGAATTTTCAAAGACGGCATCTGAGCCACTAGGTAATGGGATGGCCAATAGAATGTTGACCTTTTATTTCAAAAAAGAATAGAGTATAAAAGTTGCTGCAACTATTTTTATATGTGAGATCACACCTGGAGTATTGTGTACAGTTTTGGTCCCTTTTACTTGAGAAGGGATGGAGTTGCCTTGGAGGCAATTGCTTCCAGAGATAACAGGTTTGTCTTGTGAAGAGAGATCAAGCACTTGAGACCTTACACTCTCTGGAATTTAGTCAAATGAGAAGAATTCATGGGCGGCACGGTGGCACAGTGGTTAGCACTGTTGTCTCACAGCGCCTGAGACCCGGGTTCAATTCCCGCCTCAGGCGACTGACTGTGTGGAGTTTGCACATTCTCCCCGTGTCTGCGTGGGTTTCCTCCGGGTGCTCCGGTTTCCTCCCACAGTCCAAAGGTGTGCAGGGTCAGGTGAATTGGCCATGCTAAATTGCCCGTAGTGTTGGGTAAGGGGTAAATGTAGGGGTATGGGTGGGTTGCGCTTTGGCGGGTCGGTGTGGACTTGTTGGGCCGAAGGGCCTGTTTCCACATTGTAATGTAATCTAATCTAATCTAATTCTAATTGAGGTACGTAATGTGCTAAAAGGGGTTGACCAAGTAGATGTAGAGATAGTGTTTCCTGATGTGGGACCATGTAGAATGAGAGGTTGTTCCTTTTAGGATGAGGGATAGCCAATTTAACAGATAGGAAATGACTTATTTCAAAGGGTGATGATTCTGTGGAATGTAATACTCAGTCTGGTGGATGCTGGACCCTCAGTAAAATTGAGGAGGAAATGGGCAGGTTTTTTAACTAATGGGTTGGTGGATTGCAGGAAACCAGCAGGACAGTGGATTAGAGGTTGAGATGAGATCAGCTGTGATAGTATTGAATGGTGCAGCATGCTCAAGGGACTGCATTCCTTACTCCTAATTCTTACATTCTTAGCAAAACCTCACTTTTTTCTAAAAATATAACCAGGAATACAGCTGGAATACTGTACAACTGTTCTGGTTTCCTTTATCTGAGGGAAGATGTACCGGCATTGGAAGCAATCCAGAGAACATTCAGAAGGAAATTAGATAAATGTTTGAAGAGAAACATGAAGGTAGTGCCTTAGCTAGGCTGTTCTTTTTAAAAATCTGGTGCAGGCTCAATGGTCTCATTCCAAGTTGGACTATTCCAGCATTCTGAGTGGGAATGACTTTGAGGGACTGCTCACTTTCTCCCTCTACTGGTCTCCAGCTCAAATTGCTCCTCTGTGATTCTGACCCATACAATGCAGTTGAATGAGACACTTGGGGTATAAAAGCCTCAGTAATAATATTTTTAGAAGAGATCAAAAGGTGCTGGAAATTATCCTCAAAACTGCCTTGTTACTTAAAATGGGAGTGCTGGATAGATATGATGGTTACAGGCCAGTCAGCTCAAGTTCCTGTTCCTCAAATGGAATTCTGAGTGGCTGTATAAACCAATATTCAGTAAAGGGCATGGAGTAATAGGAAACAGCAAGTGTGGATTTATTAAGGAAAGGCTGTGTACCTTTAGCTTGAATGAATTTTTTGAGGTGGTAAGAGGGTTGAAGCAGATTTCATGTTTGATAGTTTGTTCTGGAGATTTCACTCTGTCTTTTAATAAATGCCTTCCCGGTGGACTAACTAAAAACATAAAGGCTTGTGAATCCAAAATGAAATCCGTGGCAGAGAGTCAAGGGCTGGGGTTAACACTTGTTTTGCGACCGGTTGGTTCTTTACAAGTCTCCTCAGTGCTGGGTACTATGCTGTTTTGGGGCTATATTAACAACGTAGACATGAGCAATAAGGGGTGTAATTTTAAGATGTTTCTGGATGCTACAATAATGGACCTTTTGTGGTTATAGTGAGATGAAATCTGTGGGAAGAAACCAATGGATTGGTCAGCTGAGCAGAAAAAACATTTAACATAACATTGAAGCCTATGGACATTGTGCAGGGAAATGGGATTAGCCATAGAAATCAACAGCACAGAAAAGGCCCTTTGGCCCATCGAGTCTGCAATGGTCAAAACCAACCACTGACTATTCTAATCCCATTTTTCAGCACTTCAGCAAGGCATATGTCGAAATAACACTGCTGGAAAAGCGCAGCAGGTCAAGCAGCATCCAAGGAGCAGGAGAATCGACGTTTCGGGCATGAGCCCTTCTTCAGGAATCAGATTACTACTGTTGCAGGCAGGGTATTCCACACCCCTACTACTCTGAGTAAAGAACCTACCTTTGACATCTGTCCTGTGTCTATCACCTCTCAATTTAAAGCTATGTCCCCTCATGCTAGCCATCGCCATCTGATGAAAAAGGCTCTCACTATCCAACTTATCTAACCCTCTGATTCTTATGTCTCTGTATTAAGTCACCTCTCCCCTCCTAACAAAAACAGCCTCAATTTCCTCGTAAGACCTTCCCTCCATATCAGGCAACATTCTAGTAAAACTCCTCTGAGCCCTTTCCAAAGCTTCCGCATCCTTCCTATAATGTGGTGTTCAGAACTGTATGCAATACGTCAAGTGCGGCCACACCAGTGTTTTGTATAGCTGCAGCATGACCTCATGGTTCCGAAACTCAATCCCTCTACCAATAAAAGTTAACACACCGTATGCCGCCTTAACAACCCTATCAACCTTGCAAGTTCACCAATCTGTGAAAGTAGGAGTGAAAATGAGGTTCTTAGAGGTGGCTCAGTGGTTAGTACTGCTGCCTCACAGCACCAGGGTCCCAGGTTCGATTCCATCCTCGGGTGACTGACTGTGTAGAGTTTGCACATTCTCCCAGTGTCTGTGTGGGTTTCCTCCGGGTGCTCCGGTTTCCTCCCACAGTCCAAAGATGTGCGTGTCAGTTAAATTGGCCATGCTGAATTGCCCATAGTGTTAGGTGAATTAATCAGAGGGAAATGGGTATGGGTGGGTTACTGTTTGGAGGGTCGGTGTGGACTGGTTGGGCCGAAGGGCCTGTTTCCATACTGTAGGGAATACTATTATTTACCAAGCAGAGCAGGGTGGTATTGTTATAACAGTTTAACACACTATTTTTGCCACAGCTTGAGAATAGACTAGAATACAGAAGAGATTTGAGAATATCGTTACTACCATGGGGGATGCTCACCTTGGTGAACATAGGGCCAGCAATAGGCCATTCAGTCAAGTAGCATCCACTGGCATTTAATAGAATTATCGCACTTTCACCCATACTATGTGCATACTTCCACTAAATGTACTCAAAGACTGATCTTCCATAAATCACTGGGTAGAGAATTCCAAAGATTAACCACTGTTTTGAGTAAAAACAAATTCTCCTCATGTCGGTCCTAAATGGTATCTCCCTTATGTTAAATTGTGATGCTGGTTCTGTACTGCTCAACCAGGAAAAACTTCTTAGCTGCACTGACCCTATCAAGGCTTTTAAGTATTTTGTATGTTTTTGAGATCATCGTTCTTTCTTCAAAACAAGAATACATGTCCAGTTTAGTCAGTCACTCATTAGACGTCATTCATGCCATCCCAGGAGTATGCTTTTAGTGAATCTTTTTAGTGAATCTTTGTGAAGTCTGAGACAAGGAGTCCAAAGGAGTTCAGTGTTAAGCTCCTGTACAGTCGAAGTGAGACTTCACTACTGCTGAGCTCAAATTCTCTTGCAAGAGAGGCCAACATTGCATTAAAATCAGACAGTGCTAGCAAAACTCAGCATGCCTGGCAGCATCTGTGGAGAGAGAAACTGAGTTAATGTTTTGAGTTCAGTAAGACACCTGTTCGAAACTTTGGACATCTTGTGAGCTTTGAAACTGCAGGAATCGTTCCAGGGACTATGGAATTTTGGGAGCTGATTACCAATTCATTGACCATCTCTATGCCACCTTCCTGCAAGGTCTGAGGTATAAGCTATCAGATGTCAGGAACTTATTAGCTTCCTTCCCTTTAATTTCTGCAGTACAACGATCTTACTAATGCAAGTTTCCTTCAAATTTTCAGTCTCCCTAGTAATTTGGATCTCTAATTCAGGACAATTTATTATCTTCCTCAGTGAAAACAGATAATAATTTCGCTTCTTTGCAATTTCTCTTTTTTTTTTCCCCCCCCATTTTATTCTTCCGACCCTCTTTCCACGGACTGACCTTCACCTTCGTCTAGCATTTCCTAATGCACCCACAGAAGATTTTATCGTCTCTTTTTGTGGTTTTTGCCAGATGTGTATTCTGTTCTTCCCTTCACAGTTTCTTGGTTCTCATTTGCAGTATTCTTTCAAAAGAAAAAGTTGCTAATCTCAGATTTATTACTATATTGAGTTCTCTATCAGCCTTCCCTCTTAACCTTTTACAATCCGAAACTTCCTTTGCCAGCCATGATTGCCTAACTTGTGTTTTTCTACCTTTTGACGGAATGTATAGTTGCTGAGAGCCACATTAAAGTTCTTTAAAAGACTAGCTGTTCTGTATGCCTTTTAATATATTTTTCCAGTCCAGCTCAGCCACTTTGTGCCTCACACTTTCATAATTTCTTTTTTACTCAAGCTTAAACATCCTTGCTTCACACTGATCTACCTCCCTTCTATTGTATTATGGACACTCATTCCTAATGAGCATTTTACAGCAGTATTACTTTTTCATTGTGTGATACTAAATCCAAAATCGTCTCTGGTCAGCTCTTCAAAATGTTGGTCTCGACAACCACCTGAGCACAGTCCAGAAACTCTTCCATCACAACGTCAGTACTCAGTCCCTTTTACACAGACAGATGGATATCTTTTGCAACTTCACGTGAACTGCAGGACGTGCACTCCACTTGTCCCCACTGACCTCCCATCCTAAAACTCTTTTTAAAAGCTATTTGTTATCCTTGGGTACCAACTGACACAACCTCTCTCTATTGCCATGATTAGCCTAGTGTCTCTTCTGTGAATTGTCTTGATGGCCAGTATATCTCCTTTTGTATAAGAAGTGTATACAGTTCGTGCAAGGTATTTTTAAAATGACATTAGTTTTGCTTGTCTGTATAGGGTCTTTCAAATTCATTAGCTGTTGTTTTAGTGTGTTGGTGGGTTTGTGGGCTACCATGATGCGAAGAGGTCTGAGTAGTCTGGCAGTCATTTCTGAGATACCTTTGATGTAGGGGTGAGTGGCTAGTGTTTCTGTACGTGTTTTGTCAGTTTGTTTGGGATTGTCGCTGAGAAATCAGCGGACCGTGTTCTTTTTGGGTACCCGTTCTTTATGAATACACTGTAGGTTGATGTTCCTCTGCTCTTCATAGTTCCTAATGTTATTTACAAAGTACCTCGCAAGAACTTATAAAATCATGAGGGGCATGGATAAGATAAATAGACAAAGTATTTTCCTTGGGGTGGGGGAGTCCAGAATTAGAGGGCATAGATTTAGGGGAAACCTACAAAAGAGACCTGTGGGGCAACTTTTTCACGCAGAGGGTGGTATGTGTTTGGAATGAGCTGCCAGAGGAAATGGTGGAGGCTGGTACAATTGCAACATTTTAAGAGGCATTTGGATGGGTATATGAATAGGAAGGGTTTGGAGGGATATGGGCTGGGTGCTGATAGGTGGGACTAGATTGGGCTGGGATATCTGGTCGGCATGGACAAGTTGGACCGAAGGGTCTGTTTCCATGCTGTACATCTCTATGACTCTATGACTAACTGTAAAAGATACACTACATTGGACAAACAGGCAGAAAGCTAGCCACCAGGATACATGAACATCAACTAGCCATCAAAAGACATGACCCATGTCACTAGTAACTTTACATACGGATGAGGAAAGACATCATTTTGACTGGGACAACACCTCCATCCTAGGCGAAGCCAAACAGAGACACGCACGAGAATTCCTAGAAGCATAGCACTCCAACTCTATGAACAAACACATTTACTACCCCCCCCGGGGGAAAAAAAAATCAGGAACTGACATCACCAACCCAAGGATACCTAAACAGGTAAATGAAAAGAGGGCCATACCACTAGTGCTTCATCCAGAGGCTCACTGATGTTACCTAGTATGGTGATGAAACACCTGAAAACGAACCTTCCAGCTCAGCGAGCGAACCTACGTCCAGAACCTCGACCTGAGCTACAAATCCTCTCAAATCTTGCTCACCTTAACCTGTTTATATCACTCTGTAGACTCTGTCACCCTCGCCAGTTGCCTTCCCATCTATGTTTTGTCTCATCTGCAAACTTGGCAATTCATAGACTCACTTCTGTTATTTAAGTTCTTAATTTATTTGTAAATAATTGTGGTCCTATCACTGATCTCCACTAACTGCAAGTTACCATCCTCAAAGTGTCCCTTTTAACCCAACTTTCTGATTTCTATTAGCCAACCTATCCTCTTTGCCTATAATCTAGTATCTTGTTAACTAGCCTTATATACAGGCCTTTGTTAATATCTTTTAGAAACGCAGTCCACATGATCTGGGTTGATGTACAATGTGGTTAGGGAGGGAGTCCAGGATTTTGACAGTGACAGTGAAGGAACAGCAATATATTTCCAAATCGGGATGGCGAGGGGATGTTTTTGTCGGTGGTGGTTTTTCCATGTAACTGCTGCCCTTGTCCTTCTAGCTGAAAGTGGTCATGGGTTTGGAAGATATCTTGGTGAATTTGTTTTGTTCAGGCAATTGGGATATATTCCATCGTACTCCAAATAGATCACCATAATGTATAGGAGAGAATTAGGCCATTCGGTCCATCATGTCTGCTCTGCCCTTCAGTCATACCTGACATGTTTCTCAACCCCATTCTTCTTCCATCTCCCCATCTCTCCATGATCCCTTTACTAATCAAGACCCTATCTATCTGTCCTAAATACATTTATTGAGTTGGCCTCCACAGTAATGAATTCCACATATTCAGCATCTTGTGGTTGAGGAAATTCTTCCTAATCTCAGTTCCAAAGTGTCGTCTGTACATTCTGAGGCTGTGTCCCCAGGTCCTACAGTCTCCTCCTAGTGGAAACCTCTTCTGCGTGCTCACTTTATCCAGGCCTCTCCATATTCGGTAAGTTCCAATCCAATCACCCCTCATCCATCCCTATTTGAGTACAGACCCAGAGTCCTCAACCACGTCTCCAGGATGAGCATTTCATCCCAGGATTATCGTTTTAAACCTCCCCCGGACCCCTTCCATGGCCAGCACAATCTTCCTTCGATGCAGGCCCCAAAACTGCTCTCAGTATTTCAAGGTAGACAAGCATAAAGCTGGAAGAACACAGCAAACCTGTAGGTGATTCGCTGTGACTGTAAGCTGGAGGGGCAGCACAGTGGCTCAGTGGTTAGCACTGCTGCCTCGCAGCTGCAGGGTCCCAGGTTCGATTTCAGCCTCGGGTGACTGTCTGTGTGGAGTTTCCTCCCACAGTCCAAAGATGTGCAGGTTAGGTGAATTGGCCATACTAAATGGCTCATAGTGCTAGGTGCATTAGTCAGAGGGAAATGGATCTGGGTGGGTTACTCTTCGGAGGGGCGGTGTGGACTGGTTGAGCTGAAGGGCCTGTTTCCACATGAGAGAATCTAAGCTAATCTAATCTTCCACCCGGGCAGCCTACAGCCTAGAGGACTTAACATTGAGTTCTCCAATTTCAAATAACCTCCCTTCCCATCTCCGACTCCCTTCCCAGCCTCTCCTGCTTCCTTCCTCCCATCTAGCAACCAGGTTGTACTGTCTACCTATGTTCACCTATCCCTACCATACCTGGAACGTTAACTTCTCCACCTCCTGATACTGCCTGGCTTGCTGTGTTCGTCCAACTTCTGTGTTCATCCAGCCTTGTCTCAATATTTCAAATGCTGTCTGACTAGATCCTTATTCAACCTCAGTGATCCATCTCTTCTCTTGTATTCTAGCCCTTTGAAATGGATGCTAACATCATATTTGCCTTCCAACTGCCAACTGAACTTGCGTGTTAAGCTTAATGTTCTGAATTAGGACTAGTGAGTCCCTTTCCTCATTTAGAAAATAGTCCCGGCCTCTCCTCTTCCTTTCTCAGACTTTCTCCACACTGTATTCCTTTTTCATTGACTGTGCCCACTTCTCGAGCCTGTCCAAGTCCTTTTGCAGCCCCCCACTTCCTCAACACTATCTGTCCCTCCACCTATCTTTGTGTCATCTGCAAACTTAGCAATAATGCCCTCAGTTTCTTCATTCACACACTTTATAGATGGTGGACAGTCTTTGGAGAGTTAGGTGAGTTACACACTGCAGGATTCCTATCCTCTGACCTGTTTTTCTAATGGCCGTATTTATGTGGTTCCAAAAACAGAAACTCCTGGAAATTCTCAGCAGGCACGGTGGCTTAGTGCCTAGCACTGCTGCCTCTCAGCAACAGGGGCTGAGTTCGATTCTAACCTTGGGACTCTGTGTACACTCTACATAGACAGGCATCCTCCCCGTGTCTGTGTGCGTTTCTTCTCACTGTCCAGAGATGCATGAGTTGGTTGGATTGGCTATGCTAAATCGTCTGTGTCTAGGGATGTTCAGGCTGTGCAGGTTGGCCACGGGAAATGTGGGGTTATGAGGTTGGGGAGGAAGGTGGGTTTAGGAAGGGGATGCTTTTAAGAGGGTCAGTGCAGACTTGATGGGCTAAATGGCCTCTATCTGCACTCTATGAGCAAACCTGACAGCATCTGTGGTGAGGAAGTAGAGTCCCAGAATTGGCTATTCCAGTTCAGTTTCTGGTCGATAATAACCTCAAAGATATTGATAGTTCAGATGCTGAGAGTGCTCATGCAGGGTTAGCAGTTAATGCAGCTCCAGAAAATGTTACTTCGTTTAATTCCTTACGTCTGCCATTGTAATCTCAAGTGGGCCGAGAAGTGGCAAATGGAGTTTAATGTAGATAAGTGTGAGGTGTTGCATTTTGGAAAGTTTCATGGTGACTGGTAGGGCCTAAAGGAATGTAGTGGAACAGAGGGTCCTTGGAGTTCAGGTGCACGGTTCTCTGAAAGTGGAGTCGCAGGTAGACAGGGCCGTGAAAAAGGCTGTTGGCACACTGGCCTTCATCAGTCAGGGCATTGAGTATAGAAATTATGTTGCAGTTGTACAGGATGTTGGTGAGGCTGCACTTGAGAGTATTATGCTCAGTTTTGGTCACCTTGCCATAGGAAGGATGTTATTAAACTGGAAAGCGGCAAGAAGAAATTTACAAGGATGTTGCCAGGATTCAAAGGTCTGAGTTATAGGGAGAGGTTGGATAAGCTAGGACTTTTTTCCTTCGAGCGTAGGAGACGGAGGGGGGAGAGCTTATAGAAATGTATAAGGTCACGAGAAACAATGCATAGGATGCATACATTCAGTCTTTTTCCCAGGGTTGGGAAATAGAGGACCAGAGGGCATCAGTTTAAGGTTAGGGGGTAAAGAATAAAAGGGAACCTGGGGCAACTGTTTTACACAGAGGGTGGTACTCACATTGAATGAGCTGGCAGTGGGAATAGTTGAGGTGGGTACGTTGACAGCATTTGAAAGGCGCTTGGACAATTAAATGGATAGGCAAGTTTTAGGAAGATGTGGGCCAAGTGCAGGGAAACGGGGTTAGTGTGGGTGGGCATTTTTATCGGCATGGACCAGTTTGGGCCAAAGGGCCAGTCTCCATGCCTAAGGACTCCATGACTCTATTGTTGAAAAATGCTTCTCATTTTCTTTGCTGAATTCTTTCTCTCATCTGCCTCCAATTGCTTTATTTTTTCCCCCCTGATTTGTGGATCTTTTAATGATTTTTCTCTCCTGTTTTCATTGTCTCTGCTCTGTTGTGGTATGGAACTGATTTAGTCTGTGCGTTTCTTTATTTTCCGTTCTTTTTTTTCTTCCCTCCTTCCCTCTCTGTATCTGTCTCTCTCTGTCTCTCTCTTGCCTTTTGTTATTTTTCTTTCTTGCTTCTAATGTTGTTCAAAATTACAATATCTGTCTCAAGTGGGCTGGAATGCAAAAAAGAGGAAGTTACGCTTCAGTTGCATAAAGGCTTTGGTTACACTCTATCTGGAGTACTGGGTTCAACACTTGACACAGCACCTCAGGACAGACATCCCCGAAGTTGGAGGGATTACAGAGTAGATTTGTCGCAATGATTGCTACCTGTGATAAAACAATTAAGACATGAAAACAAGTTTCATAATGTGGCTTGTATGCTCTTGAAAATAGAATATTGAGATGTGATCAGATTGAGGTGTTTAAAATGGTCCAAGGATTTAATGGGTTAGACTTGGAAAAATCTATTCCCCACCCATGCCCTCTATTCCATAATAGTGCAAGAAACAAGGTAAAAAATTATTAGAATCCCTACAGTGTAGAAACAGGCCATTTGGCCTATTGAGTCCACACTGACCCTCCGAAGAGCATCCTGCCCCCAGCCAACCCTATCATCGAGCATAGAACATTACAGCGCAGTACAGGCCCTTCAGCCCTCGATGGTTCCACAGATTAGCCCCACAATCTGAAGCCCATCTATCCTACACAATTCCACTTTTAATCCAGATTTTATCCAATGACCATTTAAATGCCCTTTAAAGTTGGTGACTCTACTATTGCTGCAGGGAGTGCATTTCATTTCCCTACTACTCTGAGTAAAATAGCTCTGACATCTGTCCTATACCTATCACCCCTCAATTTAAAGCTATGTCTTCTTGTGCCGGCCATCACCATCCAAGGAAAAAGGCTGTCACTGTCCACCCTATCTAACCTTCTGATTATCTTATGTCTCAATTAAGTCACCTCTCAACTTTTTCTCTAATGAAAATAGCCTCAAGTCCCTCAGCATTTCCTCATAAGATCTTCCCTTCATACCAGGCAACATCCTAGTAAATCTCTTCTGAATCCTGTTGCTGTAACACTGCATTTCCCATGGCTAATCTACCTAGCCTACATATCTTGGACACTATGGGCAATTTAACACGGCGAATTCACCTAAACTGCACATCTTTGGACTGTGGGAGGACACTGGGGCACCTGGAGGATACTCTCACAGACACTGGGAGAATGTGCAAGTTCCACATAGACAGTTGCCTGAAGGTGGAATTGAACCCAGGTCCCTGGCTGTGTGAGGCTAAGCACTGAGCTACTGTGCTGATCAGAAAGGGGACATAACTTGAAAATTGGAGCCTGGCCTTTCAAGAGTGAAACCAGGGACCGCTCGTGCAAGGATTAGAGGAAATTTGGGACTGTCTTGTCTAAAATGTATGCATAGTTGGGATCAGCTGAAGCTTTCAAGTGTAAATTGTTCTCGAACCGTATCGAGGGATGTGGAGCTAGGATGGCTAAATCGCATTCAAGAACTTAGCAGTCTCGATCTGTGGAGTGGCAGAGTTTGTATTTGTTGGTGTGGAGAGGCACCTTTATGTTTCCATGGGGTGAGCATGGCTGGCAGTGTTTATTGGTCGCTGATCACATGTGAACTGAGGGGCTTGTTCAACCATTTCAGAGGGTCGTTTTAAGCCAAGCACTTTGCTGTGGGTCTGGAATCATGTGTAAGATAACTTTCTTCCCTGAAGGGCATTAGCCCACCGGATTCTTTGTTAATTTTTAACAACAATTAATGCTGTCACCATCACCATCACATCACTCTGCCACTGATCACTGATGTTGATCTTTTATATTCGAGATTTGTTACTTGAAGTTTAATTCCTGGTGAGATTTGAACCCTTGCACCCCTCCCCATGCATTAGCCTGATTTTTGGATTGCTGGTCCTGTGGCATTATCACTGTACCAGTGCCTACTGAATTGCTACCTCCTGCCTCTGGCCTCCCAGTGTTTGTCTGCAGCACGGTATAGTGTAGAGGTATTGGCTGTCATTAAAAGCCAGGCATGTGAAGTCCTGGTGCGTTAGTTCCTGAATGTCAGGAGATGGTGCTGATAAAAGGTTCTGCCTATTGTGAAGGACACTGCGAGATGGGTGAAGCAGCCAGCGAGACAGCACAGGTGTAAAGCTTCTCCCTTGGCAGGCACCCTCTGAGACTGCTGTGCCAGGAATGTGCTGCATGTTGATGAATATGTTTTTCAGACGAGAATGGTGAGCTTTTACGTAAGAACAAGTGGAGAATAATAAAACTTGCTGGTCTCTGGTGAATCAAAGAATTCAACCCTTTTATTCCAGCCAAGGTACACTCCGGTCGAGAGAGAACTTTCAATTTTCAAGTGTCTTTCATGACCTTCAGCTGCCCTAAAGTGCTTTACAACTAATTAAGTAATTAATACTGTATGCAGTAACTGTCATGTAGGAATATGTCGCAACCAAATTGCACACAGCAACTAGAAAAGAGCATTATGTATGGTTTCAGTAATTCCACAATTTCAAAAGTGATGGATAAATATCTGGTGGTGGGCAGAATTGCAGGTTACAACTCAGTAAGGAGGGTCTATAACGAGTCGAGGAGAATATGTTTTTACAGCTTCCACTTAGGTATAGATTTTCATTAGTAATTGGAACAGTAAGTTCCAGCACATAAGCTGGATTTATTTCTGGGATCAGGACCCTGACACTAGGAAAGTTTCTAGTTCCCTGATCATGCAGTGTGTCCAAAGTAGAACTGTGACGTGGTCTTTTTCAGTGTTGGTTTAATTTGTGCCTTTCAGCAATGGCACAGATGGCTCCATTGCTCAGTGTGTGAGGTGTATTGGAGAGACAGTGCGCCTTCATCATACTCTGTGAACACCTTGTGAAAATAGAGCATCATGGTTACAGGCTAGTGGAGGAGGAGGCATCATGGTATGGCAGCTGCTGTGATGGGGGGAAGGTGGAGGGGGGAAGGTGGGTGCTGTAAAGCACTCTGGAGCCCAGGCCCTCAAGCTGCTGCTAGAAGGCTGTCTCCTTTAGCTGTGTGTCAGCTCCTCCTGTGGGAGAGGTGCTTTGATCAGCCCTATAGTTACCTTTTTATTAGCTGAATCCTGCTTATGGCCAGGTAGCTGGTCCAGCAATTAGAATTCTGCACTAATGGCTCAGTCTGCTTGCTTCTGGTCCTCCTCCCATTGAGATTTAACAATCCTGTGTGTGTGTGTGTGTGTCTCTCAATCTCAAACTCATTCTCTCGCTATGTTTGTGAGCTAATGAGGCACTGTTCTCAAGTTAAAATGCACCTTTTAACTAATGAGGTGTTTATTTACAGAAGATAAATTGAACAATGTGATGACATAGTTCGCAATTACACAGCAATTCTGATGTAGAAAATGTTCTAAAGCACTTTATGGATGTCCAGTGTCACAAATACGTTGCGTGTGCTTCTAAGGTGGTCCATGATCTCTGAATTTCTAATGTGAGCCCAGCTCCCCCTACCATTTCCTTTTGCATTCCATTTTAAAACTAATTGGGAGATGAAAGCTCTAGTCTTAAATAAGTTTGATTTATTATATGACTTGTTGAAAATAACTAACTAAAAAAATTAGTTATTAGACAAATTAAACTAAGATTAAAAGTAATTATAGATGAAATATATTTCTAAAGATGAAGGTGCGAGTCAGTTACAACTGCAGCTCTGGCTTGATTGAAAATTTCTCTTTCTGTGGCTAAGGGGTTTTTAAACTTGAAGCCAAGATTCAGCTGCTGCGATTGCTTCCGTCGTGAATAGTTGGCGGCTTCACGGGTGATCGGAGCAGACTAGGTTCTGGCGTGGGGGTAAGGAGTCATTTAGAGGGATGTTCCAGTTCTGCTTTCACAGCAATATACTTTGGGGACCTTGGTTGCCTGGTTCAGCACAAAAGGTTTATCATCGTCCAGCTTCTTCTCTCTGCTTTCTTCTGGAGTCGACCTGTATATGACTGGTTGCAAGGCATCAAAATGGTGCCTTGCAGACTGTCATATACAGGTCAAAGCTTAAGGAAGCTACTATCCCAAAGCTGTTTTGTCAAGCTCTCGCATGAGGTAACATTCATTCATTGCTGTTTAGTTGAAGCGATTTAACTCATACTTGCCTGGCCCATTAATTTGGATGACTCCGATTGTCAAAATGCAGTGAGATATGATTAGTTGTTAACAACCTGAGGAAACTATTGTTGGGGGGTTTCTGTTTGTCCATGGAAATATTCATTCAGGCCTCCACCTGACTCTAATCCCAGTGCCAGTTCAGGCACTCCCCACAACAGGTAGTCAAGTGACCATTGGGATCCATTTTCTAAAATTGTTTCCACTTTCAAAGCGGATTAGCTGCCTCTACGTAAAATCTATTACGGTAATCATGCAATAGTGATGGTAGGTACATAGCAGTTAACACTGAGCCAAAGTAATGGATACTAGCTGTGTTCAAAAGCTGAAGCTGCTACTGAATTTAAGATAAATATGATGGATTAAATTCAACTAAACTCCAAAGTTATGTTAGAATTTGGAATGCAAGGACAGTCAAGTCTAACAAAGCAGCCAAGGAGCCAGTGAAGAAGCTGGACAAAACATTTTTGATTTTGATTTGAATAAGTACAAGGTGTTATCGACGGAAGGCCGAATAGTGGCACACTAATTCAAGGACTAGTTTGTAAGGGAAAGACCAGGAGACTATGTGCTTGGGCTGGAGTTATTAGAGGAGAAAGTGAGGACTGCAGATGCTGGAGATCCGAGCTGAAAATGCATTGCTGGAAAAGCACAGCAGGTCAGGCAGCATCCAAGGAGCAGGAGAATCGACGTTTCGGGCATGAGCCCTTCTTCAGGAATCATTCCTGAAACGTCGATTCTCCTGCTCCTTGGATGCTGCCTGACCTGCTGTGCTTTTTCAGCAACGCATTTTCAGCTGTGGCATTATTAGACTCCTGTTGACTTTCTCTCGTCACTGTGCAATGACAATTGATAAAGTGAAAGTCGAGCTTCATTAACCAGATAAGTGAAAGTCAGCCATATGTGCCGTGCTGTGGTCCGGCTTCCCCTGCAGTTCTCCGCTCTGGTCAGTTGGACAAGAGGATAGCATTCTAATGTTGGAGGATTGAATTACAAGGTGATGTTAGAAACTGGCTGCTCTGTCTTGAGGTGAATGAATGGGAATCTTTAACACAGAGTGAAAAAGGAAAGCTCTCAAGGCTATATTTTAAGTCATTGCTTCAGGGCAAAAGACAGACACAAGCCAGGAGGCCTGGTAACTGAGGTTGGTCCTTGGAAGCACTTCCAAATGGGTCATCCTAATAGTATTATTGCTGAGAGCCCAGTATCATTTCAGGTTGTGACATGGTACACAAAGACCCTTTCGAAGATATGTTAGAGTCAAGAGATGCCTTTTACCCATGGTTCACAGTACATCATATTGGTTAGAATATCTTTTACTTCCATTTGTCATTCATTTCAAGGGCTAATTGAAAGGACTTGTTACCCCACAATTGGGTTTGAGGAGTGTCACTAAGGTCGGGTGATTGACTTTTTGGATATAGGATTAGGGACAGAGACAGCAGGTGTTGAGAGAGAAGTCACTCAGCTTAATTTATATATCCCTGGTGGCCGCCACTGTTCCATCAAGGCTGTCTTTGCCACTAAGGGCTCATTGCTGAGAACCTTGCCCACTAGCATGGTGTCTACTCAAATTGCTCAAATCTCTGGAGGTGATTTCAAAAGGACTGACACCTTATGAAGGAGCAGCACTCCGAAAGCTAGTGTTTTCAAACAAACCCGTTGGACTATAACCTGGTGTCGTGTGATTTCGGTTTTCTTGACCTTTATTAAATAGAGGCAGAGAGTACAAACGCAAAGGGGTTGTGGTGAAGTTTAGATTTAGATTAGATTACATTGTGGAAACAGGCCCTTCGGCCCAACAAGTCCACACCGACCCGCCGAAGCGCAACCCACCCATACCCCTACATTTACCCCTTACCTAACACTACGGGCAATTTAGCATGGCCAATTCACCTGACCTGCACATCTTTGGACAGTGGGAGGAAATCTGAGCACCCGGAGGAAACCCACGCAGACACGGGGAGAACGTGCAAACTCCACACAGTCAGTCGCCTGAGGCAGGAACTGAACCCGCGTCTCCGGCGCTGTGAGGCAGCAGTGCTAACCACTGTGCCACCGTGCCACCCACTATATATCGAACATTAGTTAAACCTCAGCTGGAGTATGGTGTATACTTCTGGGTGCCATGCTGTTAGATGTACATTGGAGAAAGTACATGAAAGGCTTATGGGGGGGGAGGTGTGGGCGCAAGTGTTGCACCTCCTGCGGTTGCAAGGAAAGGTGCCGGGAGTGGAGGTTGGGTCACTTCTGGGTGCCATGCTGTTAGATGTACATTGGAGAAAGTACATGAAAGGCTTATGGGATTGGTTCCACAGATGAAATACTTCAGTTATGAGGAAGGATTGAATAGGTTAAGATGCTTTTCCTTTGGAGAGAAGGGTAAGATGAAGTTTGATCAAATTTTTCAAAATCATGAGGCATCCTGAGAGGGCAGATTGGGAGAAATCTGTTTCCACTCCTAAAAGGATCGAGAACCAGAGGGAATGGTTTTAAAAAATGTTTTTCAAAACCAGCAAATGTGAGGTGTGAGAAAATGTCTTTTTATAAAGGACCTGGTTAGGGTATGGCATACACTGCTTGGAAATTGTGACAGAGGCAGATTCATTTGAGATAGTTGAATAATTATTTGAATAGAAACACTGCACAAGGTTATGGGGAAAAGGGTTTGCCACAAAATCAAAATCTTCCAAGAGGTGATGCAGAACCAAGCAGTTTTCAGTATGAAACCATGGTGTAATGGGGACCCCGACATTTCCATTCTTTCAAACGATTGCTAACTGCAGCGTTGGGTGGAGTTAGTAGGTTCAGACGGGACGGAGAGTTCAACCTGGATTCCTAAGAGTCTACATTCCAGCACTGGAGACAGAAGGGAACAATGTGTAGCTTGTTAACTTCCAGTACTTGCATTCTGGAACCAGGCAGAATTGTGTTTTCTGAAAAATGTCACAGAAAACAGATGTGGAAGAAATACTTCAAATTAAACTTTCACTTATTGACATTCCAATATGATACTTGATGGGGAGAGGGAAAGGGAGATGAAATAACAGATGATCAAGTGTCAAAGGGTATGTAATTAAAGTGTAAATTTGAGGTCATCCAAAGCTCTGCTAACTGTCTAAATCATAGAGTGCGCTGTTCACCTTTTCACTCCTGCGCTCACTGGTATAATGGGCATCTTGATTATTAAAGCTCTCCTCTTTGTTTCAAGTCCCACTCATCTCCAGTCCTTAGACCTCTGCACTCCTCTCATTTTCGGCATCCCCGATTTTAAACATGTCTTGGGGGCTGCTCAGGCAATAAACTTTTTGGAATTTCCTTCCTAAACCCTTCTGTGTCTTTATCTCTCCTTCCACCATTGTGGGCGGCACGGTGGCACAACAGTCCAAAGATGGCAGGGCCAGGTGAATTGGCCATACTAAATTGCCCGTAGTGTTAGGTAAGGGGTAAATGTAGGGGTATGGGTGGGTTTCGCTTCGGCGGGTCGAAGGGCCTGTTTCCACACTGTAATGTAATCTAATCTAATCTAATTGAGATATTCCCCAGAACTTGCTGAATTGGCCCAATTTTTGAGCAACTGCCTAATGCCCCAGTGAAGTGAAGTCTGCAGCACTCGACCAATAATTCAAAACAATAGCCTAATCTTGGGCAATGGGTTTGAATCCCACTGTGGCAGATGGTGAAATATGAACTTTACAGAACATTTGGAATAAAATTATTGCTTAATGGTGACTGTGTAAAAACCCATCTGGTTTACAAATGCCCTTTATGGAAAGAAATCTGTTATACTTATCTACACGTGACTCATGCCCCACAGCCATACGGTTGACTCTTAACTGTCTGATGGGCAAAAAGTGCTGGCCTGGTCAGTGATGCCCAGATCCCATGAATGAATTTTTAGAACAAAAAGCACCTTGAAGCATTTTACTCTTTATTGCAAATAATATGTTGCCCTTTGTAGTGAGAGGATTTGAGCACTGGGCAGGGGAATTCTTGCTGCAATTGTACAGGGCCTTGGTGAGACCACACATGGAGTATTGTCTGCAGAACAGGTTGTCTTTTCTAAGAAAGGAGGTTCTGGAGGGAGTAGAGCAAAGGTTTACCAGATGGCGGGACTGACGTGTAAGGAAAAGTGGATCAGTTTGGACCATGCTCACAAAGGTTTTTAGAAGAATGGTTAGGACTGGGGAGACCTCAGCCTATAAAATTCAAACAAAACGTCGGAAGGATGTTCCTAATGACCAGGATGCACAGAGCAGTCTAAAGGTACAAGGTAGACATTATAGAACTGAGATAAGGAATGTTTTCACCCAGAGAGTGGTGAACCTGTGGGATTTGCTGCCACATAACTCTCGCGGTCAAATATCAAAGACTTTCAAGAAGGGTGCAGTTCTTTAATGGGATCAAAGGGAAAAAGCAGGAACGGGGTGCTGTGTTGGGTGATCAGCCGTGATCGTACTGGATATAGTAACAGGCTCAAAGGGTTGAATGGCTGAGTCCTGCTTTTTTTTCTATGTTTCTATTTATTGTTTTCAAGTTTTGAAAAGCACTGGAAAAGTTGCCTGTCAGAGGTACTTGCTGTTCTTGCCCTAACTCTAACCTGAACCCTAACCCTGATAACAAGCCACTCTGTTCAAGAGCAGGTGGCCATATTAGAGGGCAGTTAAGAGCTGACCACATTGTTGTGTGTCTGAAGTCACATGCAGGCCAGACCAGGGAAGGATGGGAGATTTCCTTTCCTAGAGGAAGGTCTAATGGACCTGAAGCAAATATTTTTACAACAGTCACTGCTAATAGGTGGGGATTCGCCTTCAATTCTCGATGTCGAAACTGAATTTAATTTCCACCATACATTGTGCTGTTTGAATCCCTGCCCCCACAGCAATAGCCTGGGCTTCTGGAGTTTCAGCCCAATGATATTATCACTACTGCAGTGTAATCTTGATGGGATTACTTTAACAATGCTATATAAATAGAAATTGTTGTTATAATGGGAGGGGATATTTTAATCAAAATGATTTGTGAGATGGTGGGGTCTTGCAATTTGATGAGACAGCTGGACATAGAAACATAGGAGGAGGAATAGGCCATTTTGGTCCTTTTCGGCCTGCTCCCCCATTCAAAATGATCATGGATGATCTTCCAGCTGAATACCCTGTTCCTGCTTTCTCCCCAAATAGGGCTCTTTCAGATTCAGTCACCTGAGTACAGCCAACAGAAATTCAGACCCAAGTTCCCCATCCTATCCATTCATACTTGCTTTAAATAGGACAGCTTAACATCCCATAAATCCGATTCTAACCAATGTTTGATCACACTTTCATCAAGAATCTGACAGTTTGGTTTAGCTGCAAGTTTTGTTTGATTTTTGTTTTCCCCTGGTTTTGAGACCTTTTTTTATGCAATAAAAGGTAACATTGAACAGCAGGTTCTTCCCCCTTTTTGGCATGTGTTTTTACAGTATACTTTTGAGCTAGTGAGACTGCATTGACTCAATGATAAAAAGGGGGTGGGGGGGGGCACATGTATTACATTTGTATACATAACCTAGCAAACCAATATTCTTGCAATCCCTACCTTGCCGCCATCTGCAATGTGGTCCATCACAATTTTATCCCCTCTAGTTAGCCCTTTGAAATGGCACATTCCTTGAAGTTTTTTCATGACCTTGAAGATATTGCCTTGCAATTGATAGTCTGGTGTCTTGACTTGAGTTACTGAACACAGACCAGCTGCTGTCAACAGGCCAAGTGTCCAGGATCCCCCACGTTCTGAGCTGGTATGTTTGAGGGGCTCTGCTAACTTCCCTTACCCTCTCTAGCTTTTTCTTTTGCTCCTTTTACTAACTGAGAGAATTAAGTTCAGCATATTTCAATAATCCAATAGTTGCTCCCGAACCAAGTGTGTTTCTGCTACCTCTGAAGAATCGGTGCAGTTTGTCCTGGAGCCTGTTTTTTTTTCTTTTCTTTCATGTTTATGTCCAGTTTCCATCTTTAAGTAGTTATTGGTTATCTCCACTGCATTCAGACATGTTCCAAATCAGAGCCATTTGTCCCATCAGATTGTTCTCCTGTTGTCGTCCTCATTCTTTCTCAGATGCTTTAAATCTTCTTGTCTTTGACCCTTCAACCACCGGCAATGTCAAGTTTTTTCCATTAAAGCCCCCAAGGGTTTTTAAACACCTTTTCTTCCACTGTACAGTCAGAAGCGGGGTTCATCACTGATTTTTTTTCTTTTTGCAGTGTTTTGCTCTACACAAATACAAAAGCAAAGGAGTAGATCATTTGGCCCATCAGACCTGCTTTGCTATTCAGTACACCATGGCTGATGTTCAGATTCAGCACTTTTCTGTTGTTCTCTATACCCCTGATTCTCTGAGAGTTCCAAAATCTGTTAAACTATATTCAGTGCTGGTGTGTCGTTTTTTGGGATTGAGAATTCCAGAGATTCACCACCCTTTGTGAAGTAACCCTTCTTCAGATCCATGCTAAAAATGATCATTCCTTTACCCTGCAACTCTGTCCCTGTATTTTTCCTGACAGTGGACATATCACTCGGTGAAGGCCATTCAAAACCTTGTCTTTTTCAATGAGTTCACCTCTTGTTCTTCGAGAAATTCAAAGAATATAATCAATGTATTCAGCCTGTCATCATAACAGCCGCCTTAGTGCGGGCCCAAACTATTGAGAACAGCACGCTAACGTAGTGTTCCTGCTACAAGCACAACAAAGATTTGGAATTAATAAATGTTGACACTCCATTATCACAAAAAATCTACTTTGCTATTCTTGCAGCTAATGTGAATAACCTCACATTTCCCCAAATTATCCCCCACCTGCTTGCTTGTGGCCCATTAACTTAACCTGTTTATATTTCTCATCAACAAAAATCAATTACATTTCTGTCTATTTGTCGAAGCCAATATTGTAGGTTGTAAATCGCTGTGGATCGCGCACACCTCCTGCAGTGATCCAATAATCGTGGCCTGCCAAATTCAAAATGGCCCATTTATGCCGACTGCTTGCTGCTTGTCTGTTCACCGATCTTTATTCCATTTGCACCTCCCAAACTTTGAGCCTTTCTATTCTGTGTAACATCTTAGCTAGATTTCCAAAGGATATTTGATATGTGACATATACTGGTTCCGGTAATATACTTTATTGGTTAAATCCTTAAACTCTGTAAACATGTTTGACAGATTTATTAAATGGTAGAACAATGTTGATTTCTTTGAATTATACCATGATTTTCTAAGTGCATTGATCAGACGTCCTTAATGGATTCCTGCACTTTCCCATGTCTGTCTGTCAAGCTAATTGGTCTGTAGCTCCCATCCTTTCTTTTAAACTGTGGTTACATCTGCTAACTTCCAAACTGTTGGGATGATTCCAGAATTGCATTTTGGAAAATCATATCTAGTAGCAATTTTCTTAACTTACATCCTAGAGAGATCTGCAATCTGGTGTTGGGGATTTGCTGGATTTTCATCACTTGCAGCTTCCACATTAACACCCCGTTAGATATTGGAGCAGTCAGTACGTGGTAACCATTGATGCTCAAAGTGCAAAGTGGTCTGTTCCCAGGGCCCTCAGTCCTCACCTTGGTGAGGACAAAATTGACAACCTGTGTTTGTGGTTCACTGGTAATGGAACAAAACATAACTCGGCATTTCACTGGACCAATAAGAAGCAAATTCTGACACTGAGCCACGTGCAAAGATGCTGCACTGAATCGAAAGTCACTGTTTAGGGAGGGTCTTCAGGGAGGAAAGTGAGGCATATAATAGGGGTCCCTAGTAGCGTGAGAGGGATAGCAGGGGGTGAGGGCATTGAGGGTCACTGACAGGGTGAGGGCCTAGTGGGTGCCCTGGGAGGGATAGAGGTCAGAGAGAGGGTGGGGCAAGGGTCCTGATAGGTACACAGGTCATGGGATGGGGGGAGAGACAGGGGGATCAAGGGGAGAGAGGGGAACACCAGAGGGCTGAAGAGACAGTGCAAAGTTGGAGGTCTGGTTAGGATGAAGGGTGCCAGGATGGGGTTTGAGGCTAAGCCAAGGTAACTGCAGGCGTAGCCATTTGTTATTTAAAAGCAAGAGATTCTCTCCATAACTAATGCCTGAGGACAGATGGCTTTCTGCTCCATGAATTCTGAACCCTGCCACTGGCTCAGAGGACGAGTTGGGGTATGAGACTGTCACTGCACTGTCACGGATTAGCCTGCACAAGATGAAAGATCTGAATTCGAGCTAACTCTTGCTAATTATGGGTCGGGCTGGGATCCAGAGACTTATAAAAGTGGCACCAGCATGGCTCCTGTCTCAGTTTCTGGAACCAGGAACACCTGTCATCTGGTACAAATAAATCCACCTCCCCGCCAAAGCTACTGACTCCTCTTGGCATCCATCAGCCACTCGGATTGCCACCAGATGGATGAGCCTAAATGGGGAGTCTGGATTCACTGTTAACTCATGTAGAGGGGAGGCTGGGATGACAAACCAGACTCCATTGAAATCTGATCTTCAGCATGTGACTCTGTACATAAAATTCCCAAGAGTGATCAGAAAGGGTCATCCTGCTGATCATTCCTTCATCTTTTCCTTCTGTGGGCCCTGAGTGCTGGTGCGCATTGTAAAGAATTCCATGGAACTTGCAGCGTCAGAACAGGCTGCTGGGCCCGACTGAGTGGTGCCAGTACCACATGAAGCACCTTGCGCATTTTATTGATGTCACTCCATCCACACAATCTTCTATTCGTTGCCTAGTTTGGCCACAAGTACATGTTTGCCACAACTGTTCCAATTGGTAATAAATAATGCTGTGGTTCTGTTCACCGAGCTGGAAGTTTTTGTTGCAAACGTTTCATCCCCTGTCTCGGTGACATCCTCAGTGCTTGGGAGCCTCCTGTGAAGCGCTTCTGTGGTGTTTCCTCCAGCATTTATAGTGGCCTGTCCCTGCCGCTTCCGGTTGTCAGTTTCAGCTGTCCGCTGTAGTGGCC
>NC_057747.1:2583586-2588623 GCF_004010195.1 Chiloscyllium plagiosum
TGGGTATCGGGTCTTTCGTTCTGGTGAGTTGTTGTCTGAGTGTGGCTGTTGGTTTGTGTGCTGTTATAAGTCTAGTGGTCGCAGTAGTCTGGCTGTCATTTCAGAGATGTTCTTGATGTCTGGTAGTGTGGCTAGTCCTTTGGGTTGCGGCATGTCCTCGTTCCGTTGTCTCTGCCTTAGGCATCTGTTGATGAAATTGCGCGGGTATCCGTTTTTGGCGAATACTTTGTACAGGTGTTCCTCTTCCTCTTTTTGCAGTTCTGGTGTGCTGCAGTGTGTTGTGGCCCTTTTGAATAGTGTCTTGATGCAACTTCGTTTGTGTGTATTGGGGTGGTTGCTTTCATAGTTCAGGACTTGGTCTGTGTGTGTGGCTTTCCTGTGTAATAAATAATGTTGTGTTCTGCTTTTCGGGAAAGCCAGCACTTATTGCCCGTCTCTAATTACCCTTTACCTTGCACTCAAAGACGTTAATAAAGCAGCTGGCTGTTTCCAACAATTGATACTTATCACAACTGCCATTATTGAGACTGGCTTTCAATTCTCGAATTTATTAATTTAATTCCATCTTTACTGGCGGTAGAGCCCAGGACCTGGGATTTGAGGGCTGCATCACAACTCAGCTCCACCTGATCTCTGGTCTACGATTCTCTCAAGAGGAGACATCCTTTCTGTGACCACGCCATCGAGACCCCTCAAAATCTTCCTTTGTTTGTCACATTAGCCCATAACTTTTCGAAACTTCAGCATGATTCAAATCTAGACTGTTAACATTGTCTTAAAAAAACATAGAATCAGGGACAGCGTGGTGGCTCAGTGGTTAGCGCAACTGCCTCTTGGCACCAGGGACCTGGGTTCGATGCCAGCCTCTGGTTGACTGTGCCAACTTAACACAGACATTCTCCCTGCTTCTGTGAGTTTTCTCCAATGCTCTGGTTTTGTCCAACAGCCCAGGGATCGGCAAGTTAGGGTGGATTGGCAATGGGAAATGCAGGGTTACAGGAATGGTGTGGTTGGATTTGTGCGGGATGCTCTTTGGAGGGTCGGTGTGGAGTCGATAGGACAAATGACCTACTTTCACGCTGCAGGGATTCTACGATTCAATCAAGTATTAGCCTGGTAGATCCCTGAACTATTTCCAATCCATTGACCACCTCCTTAAATATTGGTCATCTCAGTCAAGGTTCAAAGATACAGAAAAATGAACCATTTGCAATCTTGGGAAAAGCTATGTAAATGCATTGAACAGAGGGCATTTTGTTACGTATCTTTCCCCCCCCCACCACCACCTTCCTCCTAGTCATACAGAACAGAAACAGACCCTTTGATCCAACCAGTCTATGCTGACCGTAATCCTAAACTGAACTATTCCACTTACCTGAGCTTGGGCCATATCCCTCCAAACATTTCTTATTCGTGTACGTATTTACGTGTTGTAACTGTACCCACATTCACCACTTCCTCGATGATCATTCCACACAAAATCCACTCTGTTTCTTAAAAAGAAAATTGCCCCTCGTGTCCTTTAAAATATTCTCATTTCACTTTAAAAATGTTTCCTAGTCTTGAAATCCCCCACCCGAGGGAAAAGACACCTGCCACTTATCTTACCTATGGCCGTCATGATTTTATAAACCTATGTAAGGTCACCCCTCAATCTCCTCTATATTCTGGGGGTAGGAGGTAAGTGTGTGTGTGTGTGTGGTTTCCTAGCCTATCCTGCGCTCTTCTGCCCCCCCCCCCACCACCTCAAATCTTCTATTTCCCCGTAAATACCTGGTGAATCTTCTCTTGAGTCCTCTCTGCTTTAATAATACCCTTCCTACAACAGGGTGACCAGAACTGGACATAGTACACCCAAAAGAGACCTCCCAAATGTCCTGTAAAATCTTAACCTAACATCAAAGTGTATGGGAATGCATCAAGGGAAATTTATTTTCTATTTCCTTTCTGTTTTAAAAGTAGAGGAAGCTTTTCATTTACGATTGGTTTAAAAGAGTAGCAGAAGTGGGTGGCATGGTGGCACAGTGGTCAGCACTGCTGCCTCACAGCGCCGGAGACCCGGGTTCAATTCCCACCTCAGGCGACTGACTGACTGTGGAGTTTGCATGTTCTCCCCGTGTCTGCGTGGGTTTCCTCCGGGTGCTCCGGTTTCCTCCCACAGTCACAAAGATGTGCAGGTCTGGTGAATTGGCCAAGCTAAATTGCCTGTAGTGTTAGGTAAAGGGGTAAATGTAGGGGTATGGGTGGATTGTGCTTCGGCGGGTCGAAGGGCCTGTTTCCACACTGTAATGTAATCTAATTTAAAGTCTCACTCTATATCTGCTTCGGAGATGCCGGTGTTGGACTAGGCTGGACAAAGCACTGCTCCTTCATCAGGTGGTTGTGCAGTATTAGATTGAAAGCTTAAATCTTATACTCCACAAATACCTGATGAAGGAGCAGCGCTCCAAAAGCTAGTGCTTCCAAATAAACCTGTTGGACTATAACCTGGTGTTGTGTGATTTTTAACTCCGTTCTCCCACCACAGATACAGTGGATAGAAAGAACTTGCATTGAAATAGCATCACACACAAAGGCTGTGAAATGCTCAGACTATTGAGTGCTTGACAAACAGTCACTGGTTTTATTACACAGCTAAGACCCACATACAGCCGTGAGGTAATGGTGGGGTCATCCAAAGGACTGAGCCTCCGAGAACCACACTCACGCCATCTCAAACGAAAGGGTTAGCCTGGGTTAGATGGTCATGACCAGGAGCAGGGTTTGAAAGTAACAGTATTTAGGCTCAGAGGCAAGAACTGGGCCAAACATGGTAACCTCAGGACCAGAGGTAATGCTTCCTTCAGCATAACAGCAGCAATAAAATATGGCAGAAATACCAGGAAAAGCTGACGTTCAGCTTTAAGGAAAGGCCCCTGGAGCCAACTCTACTTTCTCACTGCAGCTGCTGTCAGGCCTGCTGAGCTTTTCCTGAAATTTCTGTTTCTTGTTTCTGATTTCCAGCAAGCATGTTCTTTTTCCAGTTTTTATTAAGCTATTACATTTCAGTTCCACTGCTTACGGAGATCTGCTTATAGAATCATAGGGATGAGCAGCACAGAAACAGATCCTTCCGTCCAATTTGTCCAGGCCGACCAGATATCCTAAACTAATCTAGTCCCATTTGTCAGCGCTTGGCCCATATCCCACTTTAAACCCTTCCTATTCATATACCCCTTCAGATGCCTTCTAAATGCTGTAATTGTACCAGCCTTCACCACTTCGTCTGGCAGCTCATTCCATTGACTCACCAACCTCTGTGTGAAAAAGTTGCCCCTTAGGTCTCTCTTTATATCTCGCCCCCCCCCCCCCCCACCCTAAACCTATGTCCTCTAGTTCTGGACTCCACTACCTCAGGGGAAAAACCTTGTCTATTTACCCTATTCGTGCCCCTCATTATTTTATAACTTTCTGTAAGGTCACCCCTCAGCCTCCGATGCTCCAGGGAAAACAGCCCCAGCCTGTTCAGCCTTTCCCTGTAGCTCAAATCCTCCAACCCTGGTAAATCCTTGTAAATCGTTCCTGAACCCTTTCAAGTTTCACAACATCTTTCCGATAGGAAGGAGACCAGAATTGCATGCAATATTCCAAAAATGGCCTAACCAATGTCCTGTACAGCTGCAACATGACCTCCCAACTCCTGTACTCCATACACTGACCAATTAAGGAAAGCATACCCAATGCCTTTTTCACGATCCTATCTACCTGCGACTCCACTTTCAAGGAGCGATGAACCTGCACTCCAAGGTCTCTTTGTTCAGCAACACTCCCTAGGACATTACCATTATGTGTATAAATCCTGCTCTGATTTTTTTTTTCTCAAAATGCGGTACTGCTCATTGGTCTAAATTGAGCTGCCGCTACTCTCCAAGGTCTCTTTGTTCAGCAACATTCCCTAGGACATTACCATTATGTGTATAAATCCTGCTCTGATTTTTTTTTTCCCAAAATGCGGTACTGCTCATTGGTCTAAATTGAGCTGCCGCTACTCCTCAGCACATTGGCTCATCTGATAAAGATCCTGTTGTACTCTGAAGTAACCTTCTTTGCTGTCCACTACACCTCCAATTTTGGTGTCATCTGCAAACTTACGAACTGTACCTCCTATGTTCACATGCAAATCATTTATATAAATGATGAAGAGTATTGGATCCAGCACCGATCCTTGTGGCACTCCACTGGTCACAGGCCTCCAATTTGAAAAACAACCCTCCACCACCATCCTCCATCTTCTGCCTTCGAGCCAGTTCGGTGTCCAAATGGCTAGTTCTCCCTGTATTTCATATCTAACCTTGTTAATCAGTGTCCCATGAGGTACCTTGTCAAACACCTTACTGAAGTCCATATAGATCACATCTATAACTCTGCCTTCATCAATCCTCTTTGTTCCTTCTTCAAAACAAGACTCGGTCACATTCATGAGACATTTTTTCCCAAAAAGCCATGCTGACTATCACTTATCAGTCCTTGCTTTCCAAATACATGTAAATCCTATCCCTTGGGATTCCCTCCAACAACTTGCCCACCACCAATTTCAGGCTCACTGAACGATAGTTCCCTAGCTTTTATTTAACATCTTTCTTAAATAATCAGCTGGAGGAAAATATTCTGGATTAATGGTGCTGGAAGAGCACAGCAGTTCAGGCAGTATCCAAGGAGCAGCGAAATCGACGTTTTGGGCAAAAGCCCTTCATCAGGAATAAAGGCAGAGAGCCTGAAGCGTGGAGAGATAAGCTAGAGGGGGGTGGGGGTGGGGAGAAAGTAGCATAGAGTACAATAGGTGAGTAGGGGAGGGGACTTTCACAATCAGGATTCTTGCCCACCTTCCGAGGACCCCTTCGCCCACCTCCAACACGCTGCATCCATCTGGACACCCGACGCTGGCCTATTACTTGCCCTCGACCTCTTCATTTCCAACTGCTGCCGGGACATTAACCGCCTCAACCTGTCTACCCCCCTCCCCCACTCCAACCTCTCACCTTCACAACGCGCAGCCCT
>NC_057747.1:2590772-2651340 GCF_004010195.1 Chiloscyllium plagiosum
CTCCCTGACCTATCACCTTCATCCCCTCCCCCACTCACCTATTGTACTCTATGCTACTTTCTCCCCACCCCCACCCCCCTCGAGCTTATCTCCACGCTTCAGGCTCTATGCCTTTATTCCTGATGAAGGGCTTTTGCCGGAAATGTCGATTTCGCTGCTCCTTGGATGCTGCCTGAATTGCTGTGCTCTTCCAGCACCACTGATCCAGAATCTGGTTTCCAGCATCTGCAATCATTGTTTTTACCTGGAGGAAAATATTGCACATATCAAACACTCTCTCCTTGATTATTTCATCTTTTGGCACAAACACGACTGTCAAACGTTAGTCAAACTGGTCGATCTTGAGTTAGATATGCAGGAATGTAGATTGAAGTTAAAGTCACATCAGCCCTGACCTTACTGAATGGTCGAGCAGGACTGTTGGGGACCATGTTGCCTACACTTGTTCCTTGTTTGTATTTTCTGTCTGTCTCTCTCTCATGCTCTCTATCTTTTTAGTCTGCCTGTCCTCCTCTCTGTTTGTCTGTGAGTCTTTCTCTTGTGTGCTCTCTCGTGGCTCTTCCGCTCTCTCGTGGCTCTTCCACTCTCACACTGTTCCTCAAGGGCTCTTGCTGTTGTGCTGTCTTGCTCTCTCTCACCCTCTCTCCACATTCCTAACTTCTCTGCAGTAGAGTTCTCTGATCAGTTTCTGACTCTGACTTGTTGAGTGAGGCCTGACCATGAGTGGTAAGTTCTGCCTGCACGCTGATGTCAATTTATCCCTTGACAGTGAGGCCCTCAGAGTATCCTTAAAATATTTTCTCTGTCCTCTTTGACACTGGAATACCATCCTAAAGTTGCAAAAGAGAGTCCGCTTCAGGTGGTGATTATTTGGTGTGCAAATGCAGTGCCCGACCTAGCAGAGCTGAACTCTCATGTTCACGTTTGTGATGCTGAAGAGATTGGCTTCAGTGAGGACACTGGAGTGTATTGACCTGTCGTCTTATTTACTCACTTTGGTAATCCAGCAGATACATCGCTCATGGAAATTCATCATCTGGAGGTGACCTAGTGTTTACTGCCTTTATAAAGAATTGTAGCATCATTGAATAGAAACATAGAATCCTTACAGTGTGGAAGCAGGCCATTGAGTCCACCAATGAACATTCCGCCCAAACCTGTCCCTGTAACCCTGCATTTCCCATGGTTAAACCCCTAGCCTGCTCATCTCTGGACACAATGGGCAATTTAGCATGACCAATCCACCTAGTCCTCATCTTTGGACTGTATGGGAGGAAGCCAGAGTACCTGAAGAAAATGCGTGCAGATACGGGGAGAATTTGCAAACTCCACACAATCACCCGAGGGGGAAATTGAATCAGTTTCCTGATGCTGTGAGGCAGCAATGCTAACCACTGAACCACCATGCCTCTGACTAGACGAAAGCTTTTGTCCTGTTCTGGAGATTTCCATTGCTGCTGGCCAAAATGATTGCGTTGAGTCCCAAAGTTGATGGTGACGTTTTTAAGAAAGCTAACTGTTGAGGTACGGAATGTGCTCAACAACTCCTAACGTTTCCCCCTTGATTACAATAGCTGGAGATTTGATGCTTGTCCGAGAGAGGACTGGTGAAGGACTTTGGTCGTGCTGATATTAATAAAAAAAAACATTTCTCCATGGGATTGAAGATGGCCCAAATGTCATGTGCAGTGTAGGTCATACTGCACCATCATTGGCACGTTATAAGCTGTCGATATCCTGCTGTTCAACTTTTTGTCTTAACTTTCAGCCTCTTGAGGTTGACCAGCTTTCTGCCAAATTGGAATCCAGTTGCTGCAGGTTATGAATGAAATCTTGGACCAGGCTGAAGAAGATAGTCCACAGAGTTAGCAAAGTTACACAGCCTAGCCTGTTAGGTACAAAATAGCTTTGACTCCAACTTGCCTATAGTCATGTGGGAGTTGGACAATAGTGACAAATATCACTGGGCATCAAAATCTAGGGAAGACTTTCCAAAGGGTTTGATGGCCGATCAGGCAGAGGTTTAGAGATGGGAGGAAAATTGTTTCTGCCCAGAGGATGAAACTGGCTGCCTGAAAGAGGCAGAACCCCTTAACATTTAAGAAGTATTTAGATGTACACTGGCAATACCATGATATACAAGGCCAAGTGCTGGAAAGCAGGATTTGAATACCCAGTTGGTTGTTTTTGACTGCCGTGGATGCGATGGGCTAAAGAGCCTTTTTCTGTGCTGATCCCCTGGTATTATTGTAAGTATGTCAGCACTGACTGGTAAGAGACACTTCAAGGAGGATTGGAGTTTGCAGGTAATTAAGAAGGCAAATAGAATATTGTCCTTCATTGCAAGAGGGGTGGAGTTTAAAAACTGCGACATTATACTGCATAGGCTGCTGGAGAGGCCACACCTGGAGGACTGTGTAGAGTTCTAGTCTCTTTACTTGAGAAAGGATGTACTGATACTAGACGGGGTGCGCAGGAGGTTCACCAGATTGATTCTGGAGTTGAGAGGGTTGGCTTGTGAGAAGAGATTGAGTAGACAGGGGCTATACCCATTGGAATTTTGAAGAATGATGGGGAACCTTCTAGATACATACGAAATTATGAAAGGAATAGATACGATCGAAGCAGAGGGGTTGTTCCACTGGTGGGTGAAACTTGTACTAGTGGGTATAACCTCAAAATAAAGGGAACCAAATTTAGGACAGAGTTAAGGCGGAACTGTGAATTTGTGGAATTCCCTAGCCCGTGAAGCCACCTTATTGAATGTTTTTAAAGCAAGGATAGATTTTTGAACATAAAAGGAATTAAGAGTTATGGTGAGCTGTCAGTTAAGTGGAGCCAAGACCATGAAAAGATTAGCCATGATCTGATTGAATGGCAGAATAAGTTTTTTGAGGGGCAGAGTGGTCTATTCCTCCTCCTAACTTGCACATTAATATGTACTTTGCTAATTCAGTGTCAGTTTAATGCTGTAGGGCAACTAGAAATTGGATTGAGATTCTAAAGGCAGAAGTGGTCAATTGATATGTTTTCAAAATCCATGGGTCTGAATGTCTGGGGGGGCGCTTCTCCCATGAGGTCGGTTCACTACCACAGAATTGTTATAGTTCTGAAGGAGACCATTTGACCCATCATGCCTGCACTGGCTCATCAAATAAGCATCATTGGCACTGGGTAACCTTGCTGCCTTCTCCCCATAGCCTTGTGTGTTATTTTTATCCAAATAATCATCCAATATCCTCTCAATTTGCTTCAACTGAACCTGCCTCTAGAACATTGCCAGGCAGTGTATTCCATTCCCTTACTACTCGCTGTGTGAGAGGATTTTCTCGCATCTCTTGAAGATCACTTTTAACCTATGCCCTCATGTTCCTTTTACAAGCAGCACCATCTACCAGCTGTTATGTGCTTCCACCCAATAGAAATTTCTTCCCTTACATTTCTGTTGGGAGGCGGGAAGAAATAAAACAGTACTTGTTGATGATAATGACTCTGTCCTAATGCTTTATTTCTTACTGGATGGCTCAGTAAAGCATGTTTTGGACAAAAACAGTGCTGGGTCTGTTGAGGGGATGAGAGGTTTTGGGTGGATGGCATGTAATTTGATGGTGGGCTTGATTGGAGGTAAAACCAGAGTTTTGCCCTGCTGAGTGACATTAGTTTTCTTATCTGTATACAAACTGTGTAGTCAAGAATTTAGAGCAGGGCAGTTGAAACATTTTTAGGGGGATAATTATGGGCAAGTTGGGCTATGGAAAGGTTTTAAGTTTACACTAGAGTTGGAAAGTTTGCTCATTGACTAAAGAGATGGTTGATATTTAACCAGAACTATGTTGTCTTTAGTGAATTGAGCTGGAGATTGTACGTTAATTAGATATCTAAACATAACCACCTTTCTGTTCCAAGAGCACTCTCACTTGGCTGAGCAGTTTTGCTTTAATGGTTTTCTGGGAATTTGCTCTGGCTTATTACTCAGCAATTTCTGGACTTTGACTCATAACCCAAGTCAACGTTTCCTTCCAGCCTGGACAGGAATCCAGGGAAGTGCACAACAGAATTTTGCTATAAATCTATTTGCAGGAGACTGCGCTCCTGCAGCTGTTGCCAGGATCTTTTTGCAATTAGCTGATCGGTTTTCCAGTCCATCCATAAATCCTAAGCCAGTGACACCTTGACAAGACACTGTGACATAGTGGTAATGTCACGAGATTAGTAACCAAAAGGCCCAGGCGAAACCTCTGGTCAAAATACACCATGACAGCTGATTAACTGCATCCAAATTCAGTCGATTTGAAATGTTGGCCTATATCGTCAATTAATGTTTACAAACTCCTTTTGGTTCATTAAGGCAAGAAATCTGCCATCCTTATGCAGTCTGGCCTTGTGTTTCAAACGCGCAGCAATGTCCGCAGCAACTACCCTCTGAAATGGCCCAGGTTGAAACTTTATTGCTGGAACAGCACAGCAGGTCAGGCAGCATCCAGGGAACAGGAGATTCGACGTTTCGGGCACAGGCCCTTCCTGAAGAAGGGCCTGTGCCCGAAACGTCGAATCTCCTGTTCCCTGGATGCTGCCTGACCTGCTGTGCTGTTCTAGCAATAAAGTTTCAACTTTGATCTCCAGCATCTGCAGACCTCACTTTCTCCTCTGAAATGGCCCAAACAAGCCACACAGCTAAAAGCCAATAAGTCTCTCTGTGTCAGTCTCTCTTGTGCTCTCATGGTCGGTCTGTCTGTCTCCCTCACCCCCAACCCCCAAATGATTCCTTGACACTCCACAGGGGTTTAATCTGTAGTCTCTTTTTTTTCTTCTTGTTTGTAGTAGACTTTTATTAGCGAACCCCGTTTTAGAATTAAAAGCTGAGAAAATCCTTCCTGCAGGATTCTGATTTGCCCTTGTGATCCCATTCTAATGCCAGATCCGGATTTAACGGAGTGCTGAGTTGACCCAGCCCCAAAGTCAACTTTATAGCTAAATTAGTGCTGTTCTGATTTGATCTCCACACAAATATGTTTTGTCTCATTTTATTTGGCTCTTACAACAAAGAGGGGTAATGGGACTGCTTCGCTGATGAAAGTGTGACCATTAAGCTGCCAAAGGAATATAAAGACATTGCAATTGTTTTCAGATAATCGCTCCGGGTTTGTTCCCTAAGGCTGCTGTGTTCCACCTAATGATGTCGTTAGCCACAAACACAGCCAGTCTTTAATGGTGCACCACTATCCCAGAATGCCTTGCTGTTGGTTCCCATTTGGGTGACACATTGTACACTGTGACTTGCCTCAGTCATTTTGAATCCAGGGAGAATAAATTCTTCCACAAGTGAGCTTCAGCTTAGTTACTGACACGGGCTGAACATATTGGATTTTCTGGCTCCACTGGCCTTTCTAATAACCCACCTTTTTTTACCCACCTTTTTTTTACCCACTGCACTAGGGAACAAAAAAGTGGAGAAACCACTCGCAATATCTCTGATTCCCAAACACTCCAGGATGAGCCTTGAGACTTGGCAACCCATGTTTCTGCACCAATATTGTTTTATTTTGGGATGTACGTATGAGTGGTATTTGTGGGCTGTCCTTAAGTGCCTTTGAACTTGCTGGTTTGCTGGGCCAATTTCAGGGAGCAGTTAAGAATCAACCATATCGTTGTGTGTCTGGAGTCACATGTAGGCCAGACCAGGTAAGGATGGCAGTTTGCCTCACTTAAGGACATTAGTAAACCAGGTGCATTTTAATGACGATCCAGTAGTTCTGTGATTATCATTAGTGAGACCTAGTAGTTTTTCTTTAGATGTTATTGATGTTATTACGCACCTCCTGGAGCAGGTGGGAATTGAATCCAGGCTTCCTGGAGACAAAGAGTTTATGGTAAATACATTTTGTTAAATTTAACTTGCCCCATGATGCAATTTGATGCCATATCCCGGTCCAGCAACACTATACACGAATATAGCTCTTGATTAGCAAAAATCATAGAATCCCTACAGTGTGGAAGTAGGCCATTTGGCCCATCAAGTCTGCACTAATCCTCCAAAGAACATGCAACCCGAACCCAGCCCTGTACCCTATCCCTGTTATCCTGCATTTACCGTGGCCAATCAACCTTGCTTGCACATTCCTGGATACTGGGGACAGTTTTAGCACGGCCACTCCACCTTTCCTACACATCCCTGGATACTAGGGACAATTTTAGCATGGCCAATCCACCTCGCCAGCACATCCCTGGGCCCAATGGGTAATTTACCACAGCCAATCCACCCAGCCTGCACATCCCTGGGCCCAATGGGTAATTTACCACAGCCAATCCATCCAGCCTGCACATCCCTGGATCGAGAAAATGCCAACAATTTTGAAATCATTCTCCCTCCATTGAAACCCATAGAAAGCTGTGAAGGCAATTGCAGAAAATTGAGTAAGATTAAAAGCTTGGATTTTTTAAAAAAAAATATTGTTTTAATACTGGCCAGACAAAAAGGGAGTTCAGGACAGAGACTCGAACAGCCCAGTAGCAGGATATCATTGTGACCTTTCAACAGTCACCTTGATTTACACTTTTGAATGTTGACATCATGGTTGTGGAGAGTCTATCTGAGGATCACACTTTATGCATGTGTGTGTGAGTCACCGGGTTCTGATTGAGACCTTTTACTACGGTGTTGGGTGTCAGTTGCTAACATTTCCATTTACTCTCGGCTGCTAAGTCTTTGCACATTCTAGGTCCTTCAGGCATTGAACTGCTTCATGAGCTCATTAAGCAAGATCAGGTCATGTTGCAGCTGTACAGGACATTGGTTAGGCTACTTTTGAGTTATTGCATGCAATTCTGGTCTCCTTCCTATCGGAAGGATGTGGTGAAACTTGAAAGGGTTCAGAAAAGATTTACAAGGATGTTGCCAGGGTTGGAGGATTTGAGCTATAGGGAGAGGCTGAGTAGGCTGGGGCTGTTTTCCCTGGAGCATTGGAGGCTGAGGGGTGACCTTATAGAAGTTGATAAAATCATGAGGGATATGGATAGGGTAAGTAGACAAGGTCTTTTCTCTGGTGTGGATGAATCCAGAACTAGAGGGCCAAGGTTTAGGGTGAGAGGGGAAAGATGTAAAAGGAACTTAAGGGACAACCTTTTCACACAGAGGGTGGTGCTTGTGTGGAATGAGCTGCCAGAGGAAGTGGTGTAGGCTGGTACGATTACAGCATTTAAAAGACATCCGGATGAATATATGAATAGGAAGGGTTTTGAGGGATGTAGGCCAAGTGCTGGCAAACGGGACTAGATTAGATTAGGCTATCTGGTTGGCCTGGACGAGTTAGACCAAAGGGTTTATTTCTGTGCTCTACATGTCTATGACTCTATGATTATGACTCAGTGTTATGAAGAGATTGTCACTGTCACTGGGACTCTATGGCTTTTGTTGGGTCTCCCTGTGGTAATTCTGGGACCCCAGCCATCCACCTCCACTAATCAGTCCAGTTCTCTGCAAAACTAACTTCTCCAGTTTGGATGGGAGCAGTGTTAAATTCATCACTTTAAATTTCCTCTTATTCTGTTGCTCGAGCCTGTTCCTTTTGCCCTTGGGTGTTGTTCGTGGCCGTCTCTCGTGGGTGTGAGAAGCTTCTGCTGAACTTTGTTCTAGAACATGTTTAAAAATTCATTCCTGGGCTGAGGGCTTTTGGTCGGCATTTATTGTTCATCCCCAATTGCCCAGGTTGAGGTTAAGAATCCACCACATGGCTGTGGTATAGAGCCACAGCTTCCCTCCCTGAAGGACATTAGTGAACCAGATGGGGTTTCTCTGACAATCAACAACGGATTCATTGTCATCATTTACTGTTAATTACAGATTTTAAAAAAAATCAAATTTCACAAATTTGAACCCGGGTCCCCAGAACATTATCTAGGTCTCTGGATTAACAGTCCAGTGATAATACCGCTAGGCCCTTTCCTCCCTCTTCCCCTTTTAATGATGCAACATTTGGGGAGCCTGAACGTATCTTGTTGGACGGAGATTGCAACTTCATTGAACCAGGGGTGTGTAATGCTGCCTGGGTAATGGCTGGAAGACTCTCACTGTGAAGCATTCAATTTTCAATCAGCACCCTCCCTTGTTGGGCAAATGGACTACATCCATATGTACACTGCTCAATGAACCTTCTCTTTGCTTGGAACATCAAGGATTTGTGTGTGTGTGTGTGCAATTTATTGTATGTATATTGCACATCAACCAACAATTGTAGAGGTCATTAGCAGTAGCAGAAATAAACCCCAGCAGCCAGAATATCCAGGGGGTTAATTCACTGGGTGGATGTGGGAAAGATGCTTCCTCTTGTGGGGGAATCTAGAACTAGGGGCATAGTTTAAAAATAAGAGATCACCCATGTAAAAATGAGAAAAGTCAAATTTGTTTGAATGAAATGGAGTTCAGCTGAATGGGGCAGCATGGTGGCTCAGTGGTTAGCAGTGCTGCATCATAGCGCCAGGGACCTCTAGAGGCTGTGTGCAAACTCCACACAGACATTCTCCCTGTGTCTGCGTGGGTTTCCACTGGGTGCCCTAGGTTCCTCCCACAATCCAAAGATATGCAGGTGAATTGACCGTGCTAAATTGCCCACAGTGTTCGGAGATGTGTAGGTTAGGGTTAAATATAGAGTAATGGGGAATGGGTTTGGGTAGGATACTCTTCGGAGGGTCAGTGTGACCTTGTAGGACCAAATGACCTGTTTCCACACTGTAGGTGAACCTGCTCACGTTTTAACAAGTGAAGGAGAAGGATTAGCCCCAGGCATCCCCAGACCTATCCATCATATCTTACAGGTTAATGGCCTAATTTTAGTGTGAACCTACTGGTGTGACTGACTGCACATGCGTGCGTGCGCACACAACCAGTTAGAGCTGAAGGATGGAGATGTTTATGGGCCTGATGTCAGGATTGAGCTGTAGACTGAGCCAGATGCAGAGTTTTTTTTCCTTGACTTGTAACCTGGCCCTGTCTGAGTGGCATTTAGAACGTTACAGCGCAGCACATGCCTTTCAGCCCTCGATGTTGAGCCAATCTGTTGAACCAATCTGAAGCCTATCTATCCTACACTGTTCCATTTTCATCCATGTGTTAATCCAATGACCACTTAAATGCTCTTAACATCGGGGAGTCTACTAAGTTGTAGGCAGTGTGTTCCATGCCCTTACTACTGAGTAAAGAAACTACCTCTGCCATCTGTCCTATGTCTATCACCCCTCAATTTAAAGCTATGCTCTCTCATGCTGAAGATCTAGACCCTCAGGAGGTGCCTCTCGGTTCTGAGATCGGTCAAAACAATCACTAGGAATATCGTCTATTTCAGCAAGGTTCACTAGTTTATTACGATGTCGGGCAACCTGGAGGTTAATAGCCATCACCATCCAATGGGAAAAGGCTCTCACTGTCCACCCTGTCTAACCCTCTGATTATCGTATCTCTCTATTCAGTCACCTCTCAACCTCCTTCTGCTCTCTAACAAAGACAGCCTGGATAGCTCCGTGTCAGTTAGGCCCTGTGCAGTTGATATTCCCAGCGGAATTTGTCAAGGTAAACTGCACACTGCCCAGGCTGACTAACCGCTTCACGGAACCTGTCAGATCCCCAGAAAGTTAGCACATCCCAAGTAGCTTGGATGTACGATGCGTTGAAGAAAGTTAAAAATCCCACAACACCAGGTCATAGTCCAACAGGTGGGCCCACAGCCACCTAACGAAGGAGCGGCGCTCCAAAAGCTAGTGCTTCCAAATAAACCTGTTGGTATATAACCTGGTAATGTGTGATTTTTAACTTTGTACACCCCAGTCCAACACCGGCATTCCCAAATCATGTCTATTGAAGAAAGTTGTTCTGCAGCCTTTGTAACTTAAGCAACTAGTGTACGCAACATTCTGCTTGGATTAGAGCAAGAGAGCAGATGTTTCGGGGGTATGAAATGTGGATACTTCGTGCGTGTATTTTTCCAGGGAAGAGTTCGAGTTGTTGTTCTGTGCATCTGAGTTTGTACATTTTAAAATCCATGTCTCAAGACTGATTTTAGGGCACTTTTTTTATTTGTCAGCATTAACAGAAATGTATCAATCTACAAAAAAGTCAAAACTGTTATTTTGAAGAAGGATTATCCACCACTTCCCAACAGATCTGACCGTGAAGTCCCCACATTCCAACCCCTGTATCTGTTTTCCCAGAGTCTCTATCCTCTCTGGGCTCACGTCCTATACTCAACTGACACCGATCAGCCCTGCTTTTCCTGCTCAGATGCTTTGACTTCATTCTGGCTCCCTCTTCACCAAACCAAGCAAATCCCCTCCCCAGAAGATAGTCATGGAGATGCACAGCATGGAAACAGACCCTTCAGTCCAACTCGTCCATGCCGACCAGATAGCCCAACCCAATCTAGTCCCACTTGCCAGCACCCAGCCCATATCCCTCCAAACCCTTCCTATTCATATACCCATCCAAATGCCTCTTAAATGTTGCAATTGTACCAGCCTCCTCCACTTCCCCTGGCAGCTCATTCCATACACGTTCCACTCTGTGTGAAAAAGTTGCCCCTTATGTCTCTTTTATATCTTTCCCCTCTCACACTAAACCTATGCCCTCTAGTTCTGGACTTCCTGACACAAGGGAAAAGACTTTGTCTATTTACCCTGTCCATTCCCCTCATAACTATGCAAACCTCTATAAGGTCACCTCTCAGCCTCCGACGCTCCAGGGAAAATAGCCCCAGCCTGTTCAGCCTCTCCCTGTAGCTCAGATCCTTCAACCCTGGCAACATCCTTGCAAATCTTTTCTGAACCCTTTCAAGTTTCACAACATCTTTCCGATAGGAAGGAGACCAGAACTGCACGCAATATTCCAACAGTGGCCTAACCAATGTCCTGTACAGCCACAACATGACCTCCTAACTCCTGTACTCAGTACCCTGACCAATAAAAGAAACGCCTCCTTCACTATCCTATTTACCTGCGACTCCACTTTCAATGATGCTGACACTTTAACTACTGCAGTCCCTCATTCACAGTTGACACTGTTCCTCCCAGTCCCTGATTTGAGGCTGACCCTCTCTCTCCCTCACTCGTGGTTGATGCTCTCCCTCCCAGTCCCTGACCTGAGACTGACACACTCCCTTCCTCCATCCTGCACTCAAGTCCAGCACTCTCATTGGAATGTAAGAAACCCTCCATTTGAATGTGGATGGGATATGATCTCTGCTGGTGAGCTTCCACAATTGTCTGTTTGTTGAATGTGACCGTGTGGAGTATTGATGGGTGGTATCCCTGAGGGATGGGTGTCATTTTGACCCTTTGTGCTTCACTCCTTTGGCATTCAAATTCAGGCAGCCCTCTGTCTTGTGACATAATGACTGGTACCATGGTGATCACCTCTGTGTAGAGCACCACCTGGTGTGGTTCAGGAGCCACACTCTGGCTCAGCACTCTCCGCCATACTTGGTGAAAGTGAGGACTGCAAATGCTGGAGATTAGAGAGTGTGGTGCTGGAAAAGCAGAACTGGTCAGGCAGCCTCCAAGGAGCAGGAGAATCGATCGTTTCGGGCAAGAGCCCTTCATCAGAAATGAGGCTTGCAAGCCGAGGGGAATGGGGCTAGAGAGAAGGTTGCTTGGAGTGCGATAGGTGGATGGAGGTGGTAGTAATGGTGATAGGTCAGAGGGGAAGGTGGGGCAGAGGGGTGGGAAGGAAGATGGACAGGTCATGAGGACTGTGCTGAGCTGGATGGTTGGATCTGGGATAAAGTGGGGCGAGGTGAAATGAGGAAACTGGTGAAATCCACATTGATGCTATGGGGTTGGAGGGTCCTGAGGCAGAAGATGAGTTGTTCTTCCTCCAGGCATTGGGTGGTTAGGGAGTGGCAATGTAGGAGGCCCAGGACATCGTCCTTGGTGGAGTGGGAGGACGAGTTGAAGTTTTCAGGCATGGGGCAGTAGGGTTGGTTGGTGAGGCTGTCCCGGAGATGTTCTCTGAAGTGCTCTGCGAGTAGGCGTTCTGTCTCCCCAATGTAGATGAGACCGCATTGGGAGCAAAGGATACAGTAAATTATGTGTGTGGAAGTGCAGGTGAAACTTTGATGGATGTGGAAGGCTCCTTTGGGGCCTTGGACAGTGGTGGGGGGGTGGGCACAGGTTTTACAATTCCTGCGGTGGCAGAGGAAGGTACCGGGAGGGAAGGGTGGGTTGTTGGCAGAGATGGTTTCCCATATGTTTGTTAGAAGCCCTTTTTGTTTCAGTTTTTGAAGGGGCTGCGCCTTAAATTTTGGTTGCACTTCAACGCATCCTCCTGATCTACAGACAACCATTGCGGGGAGCGGAGGACAAGTCTAAGAGTCTTCTCTTGGCTGAGCTCCTGGGCCTGGCTGAAGAAGGTCATGAACTAGTTCAGGCAATGGGCCGATTCTTCCTGACCGTCTTCTCTTTGGCGGTTATATCTGGAACTGATGAGACAGTCGTGAAGGGAATGGTCTTTACGGAAAGTGGATAGGGGTGGGGAGGGAAATATATCTCTAGTGGTGGGGTCTGTTTGTAGGTGGCGGAAATGACGGAGGAGGTTGGTGGGTTGGAAGGTGAGGACCGGGTGGGTTCTGTCCTTGTTGCGATTGGAAGGGTGGGGTTTGAGGACGGAGGCGCGGGAAGTGGATGAGATGTGCTGGAGGGCATCCTCATCCATGTGGGAAGGGAAATTGCGGTCCTTATAGAAGGAGGCTATCTGGCGTGTTCTGTGGTGGAACTGGTCCTCCTGGGAGCAGATGCGGTGGAGGCGGAGGTGGAGGAATTGGAAATAAGGGATAGCATTTGTACAGGAGGTGGAGGGAGGAGATGTAGTCCAGGCAGCTGTGGGAGTTAGTGGGTTTGTAGATGTCAATGTTGAGTCAGTCACCGTTGATGGAGATGGAGAGGTCCAGGAAGGGGAGAGAGGTGTCTGAGATGGTTCAGGTGGTGAAGTTGATGAACAGTTCAATCTCCTTGTGGGAAGCAGGAGGTGGCACTGATGCAGTCATCGATTTAGTGAAGGAAAAGTTGGAGAATGATGCCGGTGTAACTACAGGAGATAGACTGTTCTACGTAGCCGACAAAGAGACATGCATAGCTGGGGCCCATGGTTACCTCTTTCACCTGGAGGAAGTGGAAGGATTCAAAGGAGAAATTGAGGGTGAAGACCAGTTCAGCCAAACTAATGAGTGTCAGTGGAAGGGTACTACCATACTCTGCCATACTCGCTGCCGAGAAAGGCAGTGAGCTGAGAAGGTGCAAGATTCGCTGGTCTGTGTTCTCTGGGCTCTCCTCTTCACCAACTGAGCTTTTAGCTCCGGTTTGCCTTTAGTAATACCCTTCCAAACCATCAGTCTCCAGACATTGCAGCCATCAATGACTGTGTCTCCCAGTTTTCAGTGTTATTGTCTTCCATTATCTTATCTTGCTTATAGCCCCCTTTGTAGGGGTGTGTGGACACTGAGGAGGTTCCCCACACAGAATGGGGTTGGTTCAGCCAGTGATGTCCACATCCGATGAACAAATAGGAAGAAGTCCAGTTGATGAAAGTCCAGTTGATGAATGAAGAAGTCCAGTTCATCGGCTTTGCAACAAGTGTGTACTGATATAATGAGCATGCTCAAGGATCCATTGATTTGGTGATCTTGTCCTGCCAGGAGATATTGACAGTATGTCTGAGCCAGTCGAGGTGGTAACTGGTTTAGCTTACTTTTGACCCAGATCTCTCTAATTGTGGAGCTGTGGACTGAGGGGCATGGGGATTGGTGTATTTGCCCTTTGGCGTTCTCTCGTCTAGTTTCTGTTGCTTCTGAAGCCCTCCTGCATTCCCAGTCGCCTCCTGATTTGGAGCAAAGTTCCTGGCTGTTTTTTTTTCTTTTTGCCTTCCCACCTTCCCCACACTCTGGTCACAAGTATTGTCCTGATTGCACTGTCAGAGTCACACTGTGTGTTGATCATTGTTACTCATCACCATCCCATGATCATTTACTCGGTACACAACCCACGGAAAATGTTCCATCTATTAAACTGTATGGTTAGTTTGCAAATGCAAAATAAATGTTTAGCCCTTTTGAATTTGAACAATGAGAGTTTTGCTGTCACCCGTTCCTTTCAGCTGTTGTGTGTTGAGTGACCAGTTTGTGACAATGCAGCTGCGGTAAAACGATCTGTTTACCTTCGAGAAATAGTTTTGAGTTTGGATATTTATGTCAGTTGGTTGAAAGATGTTACTCAGTATCTAGTATTTTTTATTTTAACACCAACAATTTGTATTTACATTGTACTTTTATGAGTAAAATGCCCAGACTGCCTCGTGAGAGGGTTATCAAAGGAAATTTGACACAGTACTAAATGAGATGATAAAACATGGCCATTAAAGAGGCTCCTCATCTATAAGAAGCTCTTATTTCCCCTTATTATAATCATTTTTGGGCTTAAATATAATATTCAACTTTACATCTGCAAACTTCGATTTCCATACACTACTAGTTGTCTATTCTAGTTAAGCAACTAATTGTATTTATATAGCACCTTTTTCTCATAATGAAGCACCCCAAAGCATTTTGTAGAAGTCTCATCAAACAAAATTTAGCATCAAGCTAAACAAGGAGGAATGGGGGGGATGGGAGGGCAGCTGAATTGTCCTGTGCAGCTGAGTAAGTTCACCAGATGCCAGACCGTGCATATTCTGTGGCCTGGCAGAGATGGTTTCCCATATGTTTGTTAGAAGCCCTTTTTTTTTTCAGTTTTTGACGGGGCTGCGCCTTAAATTTTGGTTGCACTTCAACGTATCCTCCTGATCTACAGACAACCGTTGCGGGGAGCGGAGGACAAGTCTAAGAGTCTTCTCTTGGCTGAGCTCCTGGGCCTGGCTGAAGAAGGTCATGAACTAGTTCAGGCAATGGGCCGATTCTTCCTGACCGTCTTCTCTTTGGCGGTTATATCTGCACTTAGGTGTCCCTGGAGTAGGAGCATGTGGTGTTCATTGATATGGTTAAGGCCTTTCTGTGACCGATGGGTGCCGCGGGAGCTGGAGTGCATCATCAGCCTAGAAAATAATATTTTAATTTCGTAATGTTGTGTTCTGTTGTATAAGTTTCCATTCAACTTTATGAATTTGTTTTTGATTCCGGTATGGTGTCCCACCAGGGGCTTTTTCATGTTTCCCTATTAGTGTTTTGGACTCCCTGAAAGGACCATGGGAAATTTTGTTTTAATCCCTGTTGTCCCTGTGTCAGAAGTGTTCAGTGGCTTGGTGTGAGGTGAATTTTTATTTTCAGAAATGAGTAGAAGAAATCTTCCTCTGCATTTTACCCCTAGTTGTCCTTGTCCCGGGAGTGTTCGATGGGAACAGAGCTGAGGGGACATTACATTAACTTTGAAATCAAATGAGTAGGGGGAGATTTACTCTGTATTTTAACCCCCTGTTGTCCATATTGCAGAAATATTTGGGCATGGAGTTGAGGGAACATTATTTTTATTTTAAGTCTCAGGAACTCTCTTTTGAGTTCCAAAGAGATGAGGAAATGTTACTTTTCTGCTTACAAAGAGTAGAGTGAGCTTTACTCTGTATTTAACCTGTTGCTGTCCCTGTCCCAGGAGTGTCTGTTGGGGATGATGTCGAGGGGATCTGATATTTCCATTTTGATCTTGTTTAAGAGTAGCTGGTCTGTGTCCTGAGACACTGGGTGACATTGTAAGAGGTGAAAGTAGGATGATGGAGCAGGGAGGTGTGGACAGTCCTCCTTGGGATCAAGTAGGATGCCAAAATTGTGAACGGTTCAGTTTACCCTCCGTTACCAGAGAGACAGAGGGAGTCGCTGACTGATGACTGGAAACCAGTGGCTTTAGTCTTTGTGTGTTTTGTTCCTGGTGTCTGTATCTTTCCCCTGCGGCTCCAGGTACTTTTAAAGGGTTTAGGGTCTCTGCCTCTAGCACCAAGTCAGGTGGCAAGTTGCAGATGTGTGTCCTTCAGTTTCTCAGCTCTGATCAAGCAATCCAAGTATTGACCCTTCCTTTCTGAATTTCTTGCAATATTTTCTTGCAGCATTTGTTATAAATTTCTGTTATTGATTCTGCTGTCAACAGTAGTATGATCGCTTTGAGCTCCCAACTCGAGGAAGCAAGTGTTTAATAGATTGACGAAAGCAATGTGAACTCTTCCATGTGTTCACCTGCTGTCATCACTTAACACACTCTCGTACACCATCTGTGTCTCTTTTTAACAGAAAGTATCAAGTTGATTTTGTTTGGATTGAAATCTCAAAATAAGAGGAATGCCTAATGAATATTTCACAAGTTAGTATGAAATGATATTCAGTAAAAATAAATGAATGTCTCTTTCTGTGTCTCTTTGTCCGTCTCTCGTGCGCTCTCTCTCTCTGTCCGTCCGTCTCTCTCTGGGTTTTATTTCCAGAGGGATAGTATTGAGGGTCATTCTTGAGAGGCACCACCTGATCTCCCTCACTCTCACTGTCTGCCATGGCTCAGTACAACCTATTTGGCTGCATTACAAACCCCTTTGGTGGTCACTTCTTGGAGTGGGACTTCAACCTGGAGCTGAGAGGCAGGGAGACTCCCACTGCACTACAAGTCTCTCCATTATTTGGTTGCCCTTAAATGCACCAAAACTATTTGCTTCAGCACTCCCTGGATATTACTGAAGGTGATTTCAGTTTAGCAGCTATGTCTTTTAGGACCTGACTAGCTCCATCAGTAGTGCTGCTGCCGAGCCACTTCTGGTGGTAAACATTGAAATCCCCTCCCAGAGTATATTTTGCACCCTTGCTACTCTCTGTGCTTCCTCCAAGGGAGGTCAGTACATGGTAGTCAGCAGCAGGTTTCCTTTCCCATGTTTAACCTGAAGCCATGAGACTTCATGGGGACTGGAGTCAATGTTGAGGACTCCCAGGGCAACTCCCTCCCAACTGTGTACACCACTGTCCGAAAGACATAAGCTACTAGATTGGATCTGCAGTAGGTAGTGAGCGAGCCACTGAAGGAAAAACATATTGACCTCATCTTTACCAATCTGCTGACTGCAGTTGACAGTCAGTAAGAATGACCACTGCACAGTCCTTGTGGAGACAAAGTCCCCCCTTCACTTAGACAATATGAAGGAGGGTATTTTCAATCACTGTACTAAGTGGGACAGACTTTGAACAGGTCTAGCAACTCACGGCTAGGTATCTGTAACCTCATGTCCTGGCATATGCCCCACTCGACCATTACCATCAAGCCACAGCATCAACTCTGGTTCAGTGAAGTGTAAAGGAAGACGTGCCAGAGCAGCACCAGGGATACCTACAAATAAGGCGCCAACTTGGTGAAGCTACCCAGCAGAACTGTTTGCATACCGACCAGCACAAGTAACCAGTGATAGACAGAGCTAGGCAATCCCACAACCAACAGATCAGGCCTATGCTCAGCAATCCTGCCACATCCGTTTCATGAATGGTAGTGGATAATTAATTAATTCACTGGAGGAGGAGTCTCCACAAATATCTGCATTCTCGATGATTAAAGAGTCCAGCACATCTGTCAAACAATAAGGCTGAAGTATTTGCATCAGTCTTCAGCCAGAGGTGCCAAGTGGATGATTCATCTCTGTGGTCTCCAGGCATTACAGATTCCAATCTTAAGTCAATTTGATTCACTCAAGACACTGCAAATGCTAAGGGCCCAGATAATGTCCCAGAATAGTACTGAAGACTTGTGCTCCAGCACTTATTGCTCCCTTAGCCAAGGTGATCCAAACTGGCACTTGCCTGACCAATGTGGAACATTGCCCAGGTATGTCATGTACACAAAACGTAGGACAGTCCAACTCAGCCAAGTTCCGCCCAAGCGGTCTACTCTCAATCATCAATAAATTGTTGCACAGTATTCTCAATAGTGCTATCAAGTAGCACCTGCCCAGCGATGCCCCATTTGGTTTCTGCCAGGGCCACTCTGCTCCTGGCATTGTTACAGCCTTGGTTCAAACAAAAGAGCTGAATTCCAGAGGTGAGGTCAGTGTGACAGACCTTGACATCAAAACTGCACCCAACTGAGCGTGACATCAAGGAACTGTAGCAAAACTGGAATCAACAGGAATCGGGCAAACTCTCTACTGGTTAAGTCCATAGGAAGATGGTCATGGTTGTTGGAGGTCAGTCACTCAGGTGCAGGATATCTCTGCAGGGGTTTCTGAGGGCAGTGTCCTTGGCCCAACTATCTTCATCTGCTTTATCAATGACATTCTGTCCACTTCTGAACTTAAGATGGGGATGTTCACCAATGTTCAGCTTCATTTGTGACTTCTCAGATACTGAAGTATCCTATGTTCAAATGCATCAAGATCTGGGCAATATCTGGCTTTGTACTGACAAGTAACATTTGTACCACACAGATGCCAAGCAATGACCATCTCCAATAGGAGATGATCTAACCACTGCCCTTTGACATTCATGGTGTTACTATCATTGAATCCTCCATTATCAACATTCTGGGAGTTACGATTGACCAGATACTCAACTGAACTCACCACATAAACATTGGCTACAAGAGCAGGTCTTGTAAAGTCGGAATATGGCAGTGAGTAAGTCATCACCTGACCCGCCAAAGCCTGTCCTCCATCAACAAAGATACAAGTCATGGGTGTGAAGGAATACTCCCTACTTGCCTGAATAGGTGCATCTCGCACGGTGGCTCAGTGGTTAGCACGGCTGCCTCACAGCACCAGGGTCCTAGGTTCGATTCCAGCCTCAGGCGACTGTGTGTGTGGAGTTTGCACATTCTCCTGTGTCTGCATGGGTTTCCTCTGGATGCTCCGGTTTCCTCCCACAGTCCAAAGATGTGCAGGTCAGGTGAATTGGCAATGCTAAATTGCCCGTAGGTTAGGTGTGTTAGAGGGGGATGGGCTTGGGAGGGTTACTCTTCGGAGGATCGGTGTCGACTTGTTGGGCCAAAGGGCCTGTTTCCACACTAGGGAATCTAAATCTAAATCTAAATCTAATCTAAAAACATTCATTCGAGAAGCTTAACACCACCATCCAGTACAAAGCAGCCCGCTTGATTGATACCACATCCGCTCCCTCCACCACTGAGGCTGAGTACACACTGCTGCTACTATTAACACAATGCAGTGCAGAAATTCACCAAAGATCCTCAGACAGCACCTTCCAAACCCACAACCATTTCCATTTGGAAGGGTAAAAGCAGCAGACGACACTACTTTTAAGTTTCTGTCCAAGCCACTCACCATCCTGACTTGGCAATATATCACTGCTCCTTAACTGCTGCTGAGTCAAAATCCTAGAATTTTCTCTATAAGGACACTGTGGATCAATTTACAGCACACACCGGCCGCTCACCACCACCTTCTAAAGGTCAACTGAGGATGTGCAATAAATACTTGCCCACCTGAGGGGGAGGTGATGGCCTAGTGATATTTTAGCTCGAGTATTAATCCAGAAACCCAGAATAGTATTCTGGGGACTTGGGTTCGAATCCCATCACAGCAGATGGTAGAATTGGAATTCAGTTTTTAAAAAAAATCTGGAATTAAGAGTCGTCTGATGTCAATTGTTGGAGAAACCAGTCTGGTTCACTTTTTTAAGGAAGGAGATCTGCCATCCTGACCTGGTCTGGCTGACATGTGACTCCAGACCCATGGTAATGTGGCTGATTCTCCACTGCCCTCTGAAATGGCCTAGCAAGCCACTCAGTTGTATCAATCGCTAGGAAGGTACAACAAAGAAATGACAGGTGGACTGCAGCGATTCAAGAAGGCAGCTCAAGAGCAAACAGGGATGGGCTATCAATACTGGCCAGCCAGCAACACCCAGTGAATGAAGAAAAGCTGGCGCTATCCATGTCCCATAAGTGATTTTTATAAAAAAAAAAGCTCAAGGATGGAATAAACCCCAGCATAGATTGGTTGGTTAGACTGAATATTCCATGCACCCAATGCAATATCTTGTGTTTTAAGCTTGAGAATAGAGGAATTGCTGCTCAGCATCTAAAGGAAGATATTTGACAAATGAAGATGGTCAGACCAGTGGTCTTTTAAATATCGACGTGCCCTCATCTAAATCTGTTTTAAAATAGCTTTTAAGTAATTGAATTACTGCAGCCTCAGTATCATGACTGCTTGAAGTTTTTAGAACCATTGCAATTCCAACTTTATTGACTATAGGATGACACACCATAGATTGAGTCAGTTTTGCCCTTTGTACTGGTTTGCTGAAAGAGCTGTCTAGTTAGTTTCACTCCCCTTCTTTTCACTATCCCCCACTGCCCTATGGACTTGAAGAGAAAAACGTTTTAAGTATTTATCAAATTCCATACAAAATTTACTGTTGAATCTGCTTCCCCCATCCGTTCAGCCAATGCATTCCAGATCACAGCGACTTGTAGAATGTAGACTGTCGTGCCAGCTGGGGTCAAGGCTAGTTCAGTTAACATGATTTATCAGGGGTTAAATTCCCAGTGAAGAGAAGCAGACCTTGTAAAGTTGAATTTAAGTCTCTGCGGCTTGTTTTATTTCCATATTTACGATTCTTGTGACCTATCCAAGAGAAAGTGTATTTGGCTTGAAAACCAGAAACAGAAGGACTCCAAAATGGTCGATGATTCCTCCAAACGAGGAATAAAAAAAAATCCAAATCTACAGCAGAAAGTAAAAGCTGCACCCCTCAAATTCCCATTCCTCCTCATTCTTCAGTAATACTGCTACAAGTTGCATTGTTGGGTTGTTTTGCTGTAATAATGCTGATTTGCGTGTTGTGGATAAATGCAACTCCAGTTATGATGTGCTCATGTCCCACTGGCGTAACTCCTCTGCTATGCGTGCCTTTTATATTCAAGGCTGCTCTCGACCTGTTGGTCTTTTATGAATGATGCTATCTTTTGTTTTGAAGCAGTTACGTCCACTTATTGCTACTTTTTCAGAGCTGGCCAATCTGTGGCTTTTCAAGTGATCCCTCTGAACTGATGGTGGTTGAGTTGATAGGGTGAATGTTGGCTGCTTGGAGTGGTTTTCTGAATCAACTTTGGAGTGCTGATGGATTTTGAGCTGAAGGATGAGACAGCACAAATACGCTCCTCTTCATCCCTACATAGATTGAGAGGCAATTCAAAGTTAACTCGTTTTGATTCATTTTCTTTTGTAAAGGCACGGGTCATAGGATAAAATGTGGGTCATTCAGCCCATCAAATCTGTCTTGCCATTTACTCTGATCACAACTGATCTGTGCCTCTGTAATCTTATCACTGTAATCAACATTTCAATTGATCACATCTCCCACCCCTCTTCTCTGCCCATCCAAATACTTATTTTGGGGGGAAGGGTAGAGGGGTAAGAGGGAGGTAGATTAATGTCACCCTTTCATTGATAAGCTGCTTCCTGATTTCACTCCAGAATAGCCTGACTCTTTATTTTGAGATTATCCCTCCGCTGGCTTGGCAAAGCCTCAGTGAGCTTTTGGGCAACATCTTGGTTTTATTGAGGTGTAACATCGCCTTTTCCCTCCTCTCACGTATTTGGCAAATGGTCCTTTTTTCATGGAGGTTGTTGCCCATTAGATGATCTGTTCCAGAATGGTTTACGTGCCATGCCTCTATTTAAAAAAAAAGTTAAGGGCAAATGTAAGCCGTTTGGCCCTTTGAACCTGCTAGCTTATTCAATATGATCATGGCTGATCATCCAACTCAGTCCCCTTTCTCCCATACCCTTTGACCCCTTTAGCCCTAACAACTATATCTAACTCCTTAGAAACATTCAATGTATTTTGTTTTCAACTGCATTCTGTGGCACCCAGAGAGCGTCTCACCACTCTGTGAAGAAATTAATTTTCATCTCAGTCCTAAGTGACTTATCCCACATCCTTAAACTGTGACCCCCTGGTTCTGGATGTCACAGACATTGGGAACAACATTTCTGCATTTCATGTTTTGAATAGAGTGGTCAAGATAGCCACTAGGCCAGTGTTTTGTTTTTCTTCATGCTCCCTCCAGACAGTGAAGTATCAAGGTCAGCAGTGTTTGGGGGCAAGGGGTCCACAGTCAGCAGTGTCATTGAGCTTCACACTGAGGCTTGGTGCTTCAGTTCACTCCAATCCTCAAGGGCCTGAGCACGTACTTCAGGCTGACACTCATTGTGGCAATGTGACACCATCATGAGCGCTGTTTCTCAGATGGGACATTGAACCGAGGTCCCTTCTCTCTTTGGATAGATAAGATCTTTTGGTAAAGTTTCAAGGAAGTGTAGGATGTTTTTGCTGGTATGCAGGCCAGTGTTATCTCTAAATCCAACGTTGTGAAAAGTCACAATCTGACTATCTGCTCCTTTCTCTGGCATCTTGCTGTGTACAAACTGTCTCCCTTTGAGGAGCATCTTCTTGTTTGTAAAATGCTTTGGAACATCCTGGGAGTATGGGAACGTAAGGTCTGTCATTCTCCAGCACGGTAACCGTAATTGCATTAGGCAGTTGACTGTATTCGGAGTCCGGATCAGAGTGGTGCTGGAAAAGCACAGCTGGTCAGGCAGCATCCGAGTGACAGGAAAATCGATGTTTCTGGCAAAAGCCCTTCATTCCTTGACTCTGATCTCTAGCATCTGCAGTCCTCTCTTTTGCCTAGCTGACTGTATTCTCCCAGTCAAAGGCTGATATCAGTCCTGGGGCTGAGACAATAGCCTCCCCTTTCCCTCCTCTTGTGACTTGTACCCAGTGCAGCAAAGTCTGAGAATAGCAATCTCCTAACCTTGTAAAATAGCTCAAACTGACTCATGGAGTGGGAGAGGAATATAGATGCCGAGCTGTGTAAGGCCAGGAATTGACGTAAGTAGCTATTCCAGGAATCAAAGAGTCTGATTTGAAGAGAAGCAGGGAGATATAATTCATTGGGATGAAAGGAGTTGGGAATGGTGACTGAATTTTGAGGAGTTCCAGTCTGGAAATGGAAGACTGTGGTCACCAGTGATGGAGCTGAGGGTGGGGACCAGAGGAGTTGCACAGACGATTGGTGAATGTGTGATGCTGGAGTGCAGAGCTGGTAAGGGGAGAAAGGTGGTAAATGTTGGTCAGGAGCTTGAAATCACTGCACTGGAGAATGTGGCCTGGTGCTCAGTCAGCTCTCTGAGCCTTTTTCCTGCGGAGCGAAACTCTGAGTGACTCTTTTGGGATCTTACCCAAATGCATCATCTGACGTTTATCTGGATTGAGTTCCATTTGCCAACGATCACCCCATCTGACCAGTCCATTTATCCTCCTGCTATCCCTATTATTTACCAACCCACTTGTTTTCATATCACCTGGAACCTTACAGATCCAGCCCCCTACAGTCAAGTCTAAATCATTACCACAAACAACAAAGGCCCCAACACTACTGCTTGTGGGACCTCACTGGACACTGACTTGTCACAAAAATGCCCTTGACCATCCCCTCTGCTTCCTGCCACCCAGCTAACTGTGAATCTAATTTGCCGAGTTTTTATTGATCCTGTGGGCTTGTAACTTCGCTATTAGTCTCCCATGCAGGACCTTATCAAAAGCCTTGCTGAAATGCAACACCAAATGCATTGCTTTCATCGACAAACCTGGTCACCTCTTTGTAAGATTCAATCATGTCTGACCTCCCTTTGACAAAACCATACTGACTGTTCTTAATTAATGCCTGCCTGTCCAAGTGCAGGTTAATTCTGTCCCTCAGAATTGCTACCAATAGTTTTCCCCGACCACTGAGGTTAGACTGACTGGTCTGTAGTTTCCTCCCTTCTTCAATTGCAACGGTGGACATGCTTTAGGGAGTCAGGAGGTGAGTTACCTGCTGCAGAATTCCCTGGGTTGTCCTGTTCTTGCAGTGACAATACTTGGGGTGGCTCAGTGGTTAGTACTGCTACCTCACAGCACCAGGGACCCAGGTTTGATTCCAATCTCTGGCGACTGTGCTGACTTCACACAGACATTCTCCATGTGTCTGCATGGGTTCTTTCCCACAATCCAAAGATGTGCAGGTTAGGTGAATTGGCCATGCTAAATTGCCATAGTGTTCAGGGATGTGTAGGTTAGGTGCATTAGTGAGCGGTAAATGTCGAGTAATAGGGTAGGGGAATGAGTTTGGGTGGGCTACTCTTCAGAGGGTCGGTGTGGACATGTTGAGCTGAAGGGCCTGTTTTCGCGCTGTAGGGATTCTATGATCTATGATAGTTATATGGTTAGTTCAGTTTAGTGTCTGTTCGATGGTAACTCCCAGGATATTGATTTTGGGATGTTTGACAATGCCATTGGTAATTTTTTTTTGCTGCTTTGCATTCAATGGTTATATTCTGTCTCTTATTGGAGATGGTGATTGCCTGGCATGTGTGTTACTTGCCATGTACCAGTCCAAGACTAAATGTTGTCCAGGTCTTGCTCAATTTGGACGAATACTGCATCAATATCTGTGGAGCGATGAATGGTGCCGAGCTTTGTGCAAGCAGCAGCCAAAATCCCACTTCTGACCTTTATAATAGAGGGAAGGTCTTTGATTAAGCAACTGAAGATGGTTGAGCCTAGGGCACTACCCCGAGGAACTGTATGAGGTCTTCTGGCACCATGGTAATATCGCTACCTAGTCAGAAGGCCAGCTCAAGTTCCTCCTCCTCCATGTATAACATCTCTTAACAGGTAACTGAAACTAAAATACGTACCAGATGAACTCCAGGATGTCCTGGAGCTGAAATGACTGGTCTGCAACAACTACAACCATCTTCCTTTTGTGTCAGCTGTGACTCCAGCCAGTGCAGAGTTTTCCCCTAATTCCCCTTTAGCTACAGTTTTGCCAGGGCTCTTTGTTGCCACATTCTCTCTGTTTTGTGGCTTTGATGTCAGAGCAGTTACACTCCTTCCCCTTTTTGAGTTGAGCCCTTTGTGTAATTTTGGGTAGATGCCAGTGTTGCAGCTGGACTAGAACAGCTTGGCTAGGGATGCAGCTAATTATGGAGCGTGTTTAGGGCAGCACGGTGGCTCAGTGGTTAGCACTGCTGCCTCTCAGCACCAGGGACCTGGTTCGATTCCAGCCTCAGGCGACTGTCTGTGTGGAGTTTGCACATTCTCCCCGTGCCTGTGTGGGTTTCCTCCCACAGTCCAAAGATGTGCAGATTAGGTGGCTTGGTCATGCTAAATTACCCCATAGTGTTCAGGGATGTGTAGGCTAGGTGCATTAGGGGAAATGGGTCTGGGTGGGTTTCTCTTTTGGCGGGTTGGTATGGACTTGTTGGGCTAAATGGCTTGTTTCCACACTTAAAGAGATTCTATGATCGTATGTCTTTAGTACTATTGCTTGGATGGTGTCGGAGCCACAGCCTTTGCAGTACCCAGTACCTCCAGCTCGCTCTTGGTGTTAGTGTGGGATCAATTGCATTGGCCAATGACTGGAATCTGAGATACAGGGGGCCACCTAATTGAAGAGATCCACTCAGCATTTCCAGCTGAAGATTGCTGCAAATGCTCCAGCTTTGTCTCTTTCACTGAGCTGGCTCTCCCTTCATTGAGGATAACTAGAGAGCCTCCTCCTTTAGCAAATTGTTTAATTATCCACCACCATTCACAATTTGATGTGACAGGACGACAGAACTTCGATCTAACCTATTGGTTATGGGATCGTTTGGCTGTCTGTCACTGACTGCTTCTGCTGCTTGGCCCACATGTTTGGTAGCTTCACCAGTTTTAGGTGCTTCTCCTGCCATGCCTTCCTGTACTCTCCATTGAACCAGGGTTGATCCCTTGGCTTGATGGTAATGTTACGTGGGGGTTATGACCAGTCCTGAGGTTTCAGATCATATTGAAGTACAATTTTGCTGCTGCTGGCCCACTGTCTTGAGTAGTTTGATCTGCTTAAAATCTGTCCCATTTAGCACAGTGTCACCTAACACGATGGAGGCTATCCTCAATGTGGAACTTTGTCTCCACAAGGACAGTGCAGTGGTCACACCTATCAATACTGGGCGGAAGTGGGTACTGCAGATGCTGAAGATTAGAGTAGTGCTGGAAAAGCACAGCAGGTCAGGTAGCATCCGAAGAGCAGGAAAATCGATGTTTTGGGCAAAAGCCCTTCATCAGGCTTTTCCTGCTGTCTGACCTGTTGTGCTTGTCTGGCACCATTGTACTCTTGACTCCTATCAATATTGTCATAGACAGATGGAACTGCCACTGATGGATTGGTTGGCATAAGGTCAAGTATGGTTTTCCCTCTTATTGTTATGTCGTTCAGGACTTAGCCAGTTTGGTCAGTTGTGGTTCTTCCTTGTAATGGTCATTGAGGTCCCCACCTCGACTACATTCTGGGCAATTGCCACCCTCTGTGCTTTCTCCAGGTGCTGCTCAACATGGAGCCTGATTCATCAGCTGAGGAGGGAGACAGTAAGTGGTGTTCAGCAAGTGGTTTCCTCACCCATGTTTGACCTGATGCTGAGAGAATTCATAGGGTCCAAATGCAATATCGAGATCTCCCCGGTCAACTGTAGAATACTGTGCCACCACCTCTGCTGCGTCTACCCTGTACATGGTACAGGATGGTGCTGATGGTATCTGCAATATTGTCGTTTTCATTGAATCAGATGCTCATAAGGAGGACTCTAAACAGAGTCATTGAGGCTTTACAGCATGGCAAAAAGGCCCCTCCACCCATTGAGTCTGTAGCAGCCGTTCAGCATCTATCTACTCTTATCCTATTTGCCAGCATTTGGCCCACACTCTTATGGTATCAAGAGGGCTCTGTATTCTGTTGTCATTGTCAGCGCTTTGGTCAGTCTGGTTTAATTCCTTTTATTAGACTTGATAGCGGTACGACAAAAAAAACTGAAAGAAGTACGGATGCTGTAAATCTGAAACAAAAACAGCCAATTTCTGTTTCTGTTTTGGTAGCGGTTAAATACAAGTGAGTGGCTTGCTGGGAAATTCAGGGCATAAGGGTCTACCACATGGCTGTATATCTGGTCAATATTTAGCTAAGTCTAGATTTATTAACTAGCTTCAAATTTCACTATCTGCTGTGGGGGGATTTGAACCCATGTTCCCACAACGTTAGCCTAGCCCCCATTGCCTGTGGTACGAATAAAGCATCTATCGCTTGGATCAGGGTCCAGGCAAGCTGAGCTTTCTTTGTGCACAGCTTCCCTTAGCGTCTGTCACAGAAAATCTACTCTCAACACAAACAAAACTTTATTGACCAGTCCATACCTCAGCCCTTGTCATACATTGTGTCAAAGTGTGAGATCATCCTTCCCCATTCGGATCAAACAGACTACAGGCTATTGAAACATTTCAGCCATCTCTGGGTATTTGTCCTTTGGAATCCTGTGAGAAAGACGTCAGCCAGGCTGTATGAAGGAGCCTAATTAAAGCAGTGTGGTGGGAGGAGCTGAGGTACTTAAAGCTGACAGCTGAGATCTGGGGCTTTCACATCCAACACCAGTGAATCAAATGAGCAGTCATTGAAAGCACAACATCTCCCTTTTCAAGCCGGTAATCACATCCAGGCCAAATCTAACGTCACAGTGCAATTGTAGCAAGCTGAAGAATTACCCATCGAAAAGAAAATGCCTCCTTTAACTGACAAAGTCAATCCAAGGTATGGAACGGGCCTCTCCTGTTACAAGATAGATGTGATTTGTTTCTTTGACGAAAACAATTGTCAACTACCTAAAGGGCCTTTGTGAAAAGGGTTTTGACAATCTTGTGTTGGTAGAGGAGAACAGATTGTTGGTTTTGTTACAAGCTGCACGTGATGCATGTTAAAGTCTTCATGCTGTTTCCCTCACCGTGCGCATTAGATGTTGGAATCTATTTGACAATGAAAGCAGTCTACTTCTAACATGCAGCTTAAACTCTTCTCCACCTCCACTTTGTGCTGTTTTAATTTTGTATCCAGTGGGGCTGAGTTAGGACAGTAACTGAGACCCTTGTGTATAATCTTGTGCTCTTTGTGCTTTAGTGAACGTTACTGTTTTGCAGTGTAAATGGATGGCATTAATTTACAACTGGATAGGGTGGGTTGAGTGGACTGGCAGTATAAAAATGCCTGGCACAGGGCAGGCTCCCCTGAATGGGTGGCATTGCGCCCGCAGTCTGTTGCCTGTGTTTCCCAATTTGGCAGGCAGGGTCACGATTTGCACTTGGTGGCGTCATGCTGTGGATCAGAGAGTTAGTTTACATTCCTCTGGCCTGGTTAGAAGCCGTCATTGTGTCCTTGAAGTCTCAAAATAAATGTGGCACGGGTGTAAGGTATCACTGGACTGCCTCATGGTGTGACTTGTTTACTATTACTGCATGTCCCAGTGGGCTATTGACAGCACTGTAGCATCAATATAAGATCGTCTTTCCAATCAAGGCAGACTTTGCCACTAATCTAGTGTGTAAAAGGATTTCCTGATGCATGGCTACACTGGACAGCCCAGACAACTCTCAGCCTGTGACTACTGTACCAGATCCTAACTAGGGTATGTATCAGGCTTTCATGACTCCCTGGTTCAGTGCATGTAAATCAGCTGCAGTCCCTGGGCTTGTCAATATTCTATGGCCCTTGTGGTCTGCTGGCATTTATTGCGATACTTCTGTAGTTGATTGTTTGTTTGCTGATGTTTGACCAGTTATGCAAGGTGTAGAAGCGATAGACATGGGCTACAGTAAGACAGTAAGGCACCAGACACCAAGCGGGAGATGGGGGGCTTCCAGGTGAGAAGGGAAGAATATGGAATGGGGTGTGGAGGAAATAGAATTTGAAGCAAAACACCTCAGACGCTGGAAATCTGAAAGGAACGCACAGAATGCTGGAGGAACTCAACAGGTTTGGCAGCATCCGGGGGGGGAGGGAGGGGAGAGAGAGAGAGAGAGAGAGAGAGAGACTTAATCGGTTTGATCTGTCATCTTCAGAGCATAGGCCGTTGAAGAATCGTATCGGATTTGAAACATTTATCTCTGTTCCTCTCTTCCACAGATGTACTGAGCTCCAGTGTTTGCGTTTGTTAATGAGTCAATGAGTTTGAAAGTGAGAGCAATGGTCATTGCTGGGCAATGGCTAAGGAGAGAGAGAATAATTAATTGGGAATAAAAGACACTGTTGGCGAGCAAGACAATGTTGATCTCCGCTCGAGAGCCCAGTGAACCTGAAAGTCTAGGTACAAATCCCAGTACCATGTCAAAGTGCCACGCTGATGGACTATTGCTCTCCACTCTCGGCTGGAGGGACTTTAGTAGCACAAGATGTCTACTCTGATAAAGATAGTAGCATCACCAGTTTAGCCCACACAGACTGCTTGTTTTGGGAGTGTTTAAAGGGCGGAGACTGGCAGTGGTCCCAGGTCACAAATTTCCAACTGGTAAGGAATATGTTGAGGCAGAGGAATTGAATGATGATAGAGGTGGTACAGGAAAGGGAAACAAAAATGGTGGTGTGGGTGGGCTGATGTTCCAGTGTGTTCTTACCAATGTCCTGAACTTTGGCAGTTGTCATTTGTTTCACAGATACTCGCTGGTAGAGCCATTGTTAAAAGCAACTTTCATCTCATCCCAGGTCCCTCCCAATGTCTCCAATAGATCATGGTGAAATAAAGGTAAAGTTACACCATACCATAGGGCCGCTTTCTTATTCACCTGAAGGTCAGCATGCCTCAAGTGAGGGGAGAGGTTGGGCAGGAGAGTCCTTCATGGTAATCTCAGCCAGTGTGGGAATTGAACCCATGTTGTTGGCATCACTCTGCATCACAAACCAGCTATCCGTCCAACTGAGCTAACTGACCAGCAGTAGATCAGGATGGGAGCTGGCAGTCTCCAGAACCTCTCAACAAGAGGCCACCCTCCACTGGTGAAGCCTGTGCCCTCATGGTATAGGTCACAGCCCTGCGTAATGCTCACCCTGCCCTGTCCCTGCCTTTAATGGCACCATATGGTAGTGGGACTGGAATGGTGTTTCCAATGGAACCTGAAGTAAGGCCCTAGAAGCTGTCTACTTCTGCCAGGGCGGCTGGTGTTGTTGTACAACCAGCTCTTCACACTCATTTGAGTCTGTGCACTTCAGTTCATTGTTGATTTTATGCAGTCGTTGAAACACTGAGACAACAAACCAGGGACGAAAGCTGGACAAACCTCTGTGTGAAGGCCCAAGTTTGGACCCTTGTCCGTTGTTCTGTTCCATCTCGCCTCCTGGGTCAATAAGCAATAGCAGCAGGAGTAGGCCATCTGGCCCCTCAAGCCTGCTCTGCCATTCAATCAGATCACGGCTGATGTTTTTGTGGAATGAGCTCGACCACCAGCCCACTCACCATAACCTGGAATTCTTTTACTGTTCAAAACTCTATCTATCTTTGCCTTAAAAACATGGAATGAGGTAGCCTCAACTGCTTCAATGGGCAGGGAATTCTTTCGATTCACAAAAGTTTGGGAGAAGTAGTTCCTCCTCAACCCGGGCCTGAATCTGGCAGAGAACCCCCACGGCACTGTACGAATAACGGCAGTGGGATGTTTTTCACTGCTCCTGTTGTTTCACTGTGGCTTATTGGGATCATGCGGTGCACAAATTGGTCTGCCAATGGGATCTTGTGTCCAAAGTTGCTGCCGAGTTCCTTGCATTGCAAAAGCAACTAGGCCTCAAAAAGCCTGTTGGCAGTAAAGTGCTTCAGGATTGTCCTGAGCTATGAAAGATGTGCAAGTAAATCAAAGTTCCAGCTGGGAAGGTATTGGTTTTTATTTGTTCTGGGGGTGTCAGCATTGCTGGGTACATCAGCATTTATTGTCCTTGAGAAGATGCTGTTAGGGAACAGTTTTCCTAGAGTTACAATAGATGTCTTAAAGGATGCTGTGTACAAATGTGAGTCCATTTGCTTTCTCATCTCTCCAAGAGATCTGTACTGGAGCAGCAGCTTTCCATTATTAACCATTGTTTCGGAAACGTATTCAGCTGTATAATCCCACTGGTTGGGTGGCTTATATGTGGTGCAGATGAGAGTCGAAAATTTTAACCTTCCTTTTTGCAGTTTTAACATTTCCAGGAGTTTGTTCAGGATAATGTGTGTATAGGTACATGCGGAGGATATGTTGTGTATGGCTGTGGGTGGGTAGTAGGGGGGAGAGGTGCGAGAAAGAGAGTGGTGTGCTAAAGCTTCTGTTTAGACTCCTGAGGAAACACCACAGGAGTGATGTGGTGAATGTGGATCCATTGAGCCAATGCCAATCCCTGTCTATCCACAATGTCCACAAAACTCAATGGCCCTGGCACAGGGCTGGAGGGCAGGGAATAAAACTGTTCCCTGTGGAGCTCAGGTTTAGGTGGCTTATGCTCAGTGGAACCACAGGATCTGATTTACCATTTACTGCTGTTTGAAGGTCAAGAAGCATGAATCCAGAATGTTCCATCAGAAGAAGTGGTGGGTGGAACACAGTCTGTGATGGGGCTTAGGTGGACTTGGGACTGTGGCTGAGCTGGTTTTATTTTTTGTTCCATGATTCAAACTGGTCCAAGTGAAGGACTGACAAGGAGCCTGTCTGGGGTAATTGACCCCCTTGTTTTCATTCCTGAGCTGTGGTATGTGGAGAATGTGAGTCTCTATTTCTGGATGTGCTGATTGCCTGCTGTACATCTGCTGACAAGCTTGGTACTGACACTTGGCTCGTTATTAGGAAATGATTCCTATTTCTGTCACAAACTGTTTATTGTCACTCAGCGCTCAGTCAGAGCACTGCAGCTTTCCTTCTCCCTCAGCCTGGGCTAGGGGTGTATGAGGGGGCCTGCTGTGTTCCAAGGGGAGCGAGAGAGACTGTTGGAAGTTTAATTGCAGTTTTGGAGATCATATCTGGAATACTGTATATATAATTTCAGACTCCTGAGTTGAAAGCAAATATATAATTATGTTAGGTACAGCTTGGAGAAGGAATGATTCCTGGGATCAAGGGCTTAATCTGATGAGGAAAGACTGGTCTGCATCTGTTGGAGTTTAGCGGAATGAGAAGTGAATTTTTGTTATTCATTCACGGGATGAGGGTGTTGCTGGTTAGACCAGCATTTATTGCCCATCCCTAATTGTTCAGAGGGCAATTAACAGTCAACCACATTGCTGTGGGTATGGAGGCCCAATGTAGATCAGACCAGGCATGGACAGCAATTGCCTTCCATAAAGGACATCAGTGAACTAGATGGGTTCTTCCAGACAATCAGCAAAGGATTCATGGTCATCATTAGACTCTTAATCCCAATTTTTTTATTGAATTCAAATTCAATCATCTGTTGTGGCAGCATTTGAATCTGGGTCCCCAGAACATTAGAAGGTTAGTCCAGGGACCCGGGTAATGATAATACCACTAAGCCATTGCCTCCCCCTAGTATGTACGTTTCTGAGAGGGCTTGACAGGGTTAAAAGTCAAATTTTGTTTTTTATTCAGTAATGGGATGTGGGTGGCTCTGTTGTCCACCTCTAATCTCCGTTCAGTTACTTGGTGGTCCATTTCTGAGGGAGGGGCAGTTAAGAGCCAATCGTACTGTTCGGGGTCTGGAGTCACATATCGGAGTAGACCAGACCAGGTAAGAATGGCAGATTTCCTTTCCTAAAGAACATTGGAGAAGGAGATGGGATTTAATTCCAGAGTTTTCTTGAGTTCAAATGCCACCAGCTTGATCCCACATCCTCAGAAAATTACCTTGGTGATGATATCACTGTGTCATGGTATCCCCCCAGATGTCTTCCTTTTACGTTGTAGATCAGGAAAATTCATTTTTTTGGAGGCTCATGAGGCTGTGGAATTCTTTTTCTCAAAGCAGTGGAGGTAGAGTCTGATGTTCAAAGGCCAAGTTAGATAAATTTCGGATAGATAGAGTCAGAATTATTGGGAGACAGATAAGATGACAGTCAAGATTATAACCAAAATCTTAGCCCACAACAAAGCAGATGCAATGGCCCAAATGTTGTTGGTCAGTTTTATTTTTCTATTTAATGTTTTATGTTTCTGTGAACTGTAGAAGATGGGTCTCCGCGCAGAAGGGGGTCTTTGTGAATTCTGCGTTGACTGAGGGTGAGTCAGCTCCCTTGAAGTGTGGGAGCTTTAGCTGTCACTGAGAACTGTATAAACTATGTCAGAATAGTGCAGGAATCTGGATGAAGATAACTCAATCTACACAGCACAGTATATTTGGAGAAAAGAGGAGAAACTCTTGATGTTTGCTACAGTTTTGGCTCTGTTCCAGTAACTTGAAAGCTTAGTATTTCATGACAGGCTCATTCCCCTTCAGTCTAGATAGATGTCACATTGTACTCTGCTGAGTTTGATTTACTAACTGTTTTTTAAAGTGCTTCATAGTTTCCTGGGTATATGCTACACCCCATCACGGAGAACTATTGTGATGGGCAACAGTGCATCCAGATCAATACTGAGCTGTTTGGTAAGTGACAGGAATTAGACCGAGATTTGGTCTAATTCGTTCACTGTCTATATCAAAGAAAGTTCTTGTGTCTCAGTTTAAGAAACACCTTTGGCTCCTGGGAGATGTTTAAGATTCCTCCTTTTTTGCCTCTGAAGTAACATCTCATGACTTTATTGCTATGTTGCTAGAATATTCCATGACCAAATCGAGCAATGAAAACTGGATTAGCTTGGAGTATATTGATGAAATGATGTCACTGGTGACTCATTGTACATTCCAGAGAATCCTGGAACACTTGGATTCAGTCAAACGACTGGGGTGCTGCACTTTGTAAAGCCAACTTATCTACAATCTCCGCAGAACCTTTGTTTGCTCATGCAATTTAAACTCTCAGCTATTTTTTCCACCCCTTTTATGGCACTGTTAGTGATTGCATGATGCACTGGAAGATGTGCGTGTTGAGTGTGCTTGTATTCACCAACAGAAACTGAACTGGAACCTCTTTTGCGAGCTTTGAGTGATGCTGAAATAAGTCAGCCAAAATGTTCCATCAGTTATGTTGTAGCATTTTGTGTATCTTTTTACTGTCTTCTAATGTGTTATTAAGATTCCCTATTTCATGTCTGAAAGGCTTTGACATTCACTGGGGGAACTGTCCACGGGCCCCCCACCCTCACTGGGAGCACTGTCCACGGGCCCCCCACCCTCACTGGGAGCACTGTCCACGGGCCCCCCACCCTCACTGGGAGCACTGTTCGCAGGCCCCCCACCCTCACTGGGAGCACTGTCCACGGGCCCCCCCCACCCTCGCTGGGACCGCTGACCCTCACTTGGGGGTACTGTCTATGGCTGAAATTTATTGATATCTGAGTTGAGTGGCAGTTTTCCCGTTTTGTTTCTTTTGCATTGGGTCTTGTCTTGGGTAAGGCTGAGAAAAACAGGAGAGAGAGGTTAACTCTTGTGATGGATTCATTTTTTCCCCCTCTGATCTACCAAGTAGCTGCTTGAACAATAGCTCATGGTGTATTTCCGAGTCTGACTTCATTATCTTTTGAAGCTGGCGAGCTTCAGGTGAGCTTTTCCTGACCCAAAATGTGATATTATCATGCAAGCATGAAGTGAAGCAAGAGATATAGATTTAAGTTTCTTGGTGCATGTTGAATAGCTCTGATGGTTTTGGATATAAGTAATAATTTCAGTTTAGATCTTCCATTTACTTCATATTGGTTTTATGAAGCTTGACACTACACAGTTGCTTAGAGGGTCTTTACTTGCTGATTGAGGTTTGGTCACATTGACCTCTGAAGCCTGGAGGTCCGATGGGATCAAACGGAGGGAATATAGATTTGTGGTCACGCGACCACTGTGATCATTTGAGCTTTATGTTTCTTCCTTATTAAAAATATAGTTTAACCCATGAGAGGTCTCTTATATTAAAATCAGCTGAAGGTTGAAAGATGAGAATCCATTTTTTTAATCTCCGTTGTAACACGACAGATCTGGTTAAATTGGCTCTCTGACTCTGCGTTCAGTTCTGGATAGCACTCCTCAGCAAGGGTATATTAGCCTTCTAGGGATTGGAGTAATGATCAGTATGATGCTGGGGTGAAAGGGTTAAAGTAAGAGTCTCTACTGTGTAGATTAAATGTGTGCTTGAGCATTATAGATTAATGAGTAATTGAGTGTTTAAGATGATTTAGAAGTTTTGATTGTGTGACTAGACTAACATATTCTACTGATACAACAAGCCCAGAACAGAATCCCTACAGTGTGGAAGCAGTCTACTGAATTCATACAAATTCTCCTGAAGAGCATCGCACCCAGACCTCCGTGTCTGTAATCCTGCACTTCCCTGGACACAATGGGCAATTTAGCATGGTCAGTCCACCTAACCTGCACATCTTTGGGAGGAAATTGGAACACCACAGAAACGTAGGAAGAACATGCAAATTCCACATAGTCCCAGAGGCTGGAATCGAACCCAGATCCCTGGCACTGTAAGGTTAGCAGTGCTTGCGAGTGTGCCACCTGAACATGGGGACATAAGCTTATAGCTAAGCATTTCTTCAGATCGAATCACAGCAGTCTGGAATATCCACTAGTAATGTCTACCTTTACATGTGGTAGATATATAATATAAATACTGTGAGGAGCGTGGATAATAGAGTTCAGATGCAGATCAGTCATATCTAATTCAAATATCCCAGAAGGGCTGAATTGCTTCCTCCATGTCACCCAGATTCTGGAAATCTGAACTGGGTTTTCCTCTGATTCTGCACTGGGATGCTCTTTGGTTGTGACCGGTCTGGGTGGCCAACTTGCAGGTTGTTTGAGTGACAATGTATGCCCACAGCTGCTTACCCAAAGACATGTTGACCTGCAGACATGTTGGAGCCAATGAGATTTGCAGTTTGGTTTTAAAGTCAGCTCCGGAGTGACACTTGATCCGGACGTGTCAAGGTTGGGGCTTGGCATCTGTTGAGAGAGAGAGCGAGAGAGAGCGAGAGCGGGAGAGGGGGAATAAAATGAAGGGGCACCTGTTCCGTATTTCAGTCCTCAGATGGTGGCCCCTCTGCTCTTCAACCAGAGTCAAAGATCACTTTTCACAGCAACGTATAATTTTTATTGAGTTCCCCATCTGCTGCATGAGGGTACAAGAGCGTGGCCTGTGGAGTTTCCAGAATAGTAGAATCTTCTAGCACAGAGTTCCAATCGGCCCATTTGTGGCTGTGCTAACTCTCTGGAAAGAGTTGAGTAATCAATCCCTTGTTCTTCCTTGCTTTGCCACTCCCTTAGTTGGCCTTTTCCTAAATCATCCTTGTGTAACAACTTTCAGGCATTTGGTGAATTTGCTTCCTCGTGAGTTGTGGTGCCATTGCTAATTCTGGATGAGCAACTCCAATTGCATAGAGCCCTGTGTGTACTGACCCTCCTCTTTGTGAATTTGATGGCGAGCTTAATGTGATGCTTCAGTGGGTTGCGCACTCACCCCCATGACAAGCTTGTTGTTTCAAGTACATCTGTGTGACTAAAACATTTATTCTAAGCTGATGTTTAAGTGCATTCTTGAACAAGTGAGATGGGATGAGATCTCCAACTGGTTTTTGTCTACTTTTTAAAATATTTCTAAAATGATTGAAGTGGAAATAGTAGAGGAAGCTTTCCACAGTGTCCTGACTAAATTAGCAAAATGGTTCTTGAGCTCATTTCTGTGTGGGATCCTGCTGTGTACCAATTTGTTCCATTCATTGTAACAATGACCACTCTTAAGCATTCCAGTGAACTGTTTCACAGTGAATGGCAGTGAGCATGTGTTGGTAGGTGGGTTGGGACTGACTTTGCCTTTCTTTCTGTTCCAGGGACGACGAGAATCTTGAGGTGTACAAGGCAGGTTCAGACATCGCCATGAGTTCAGGTAGGCACACAGCTAACAAGCTGCTCTTTAATCAGAATTCCTGGCCCAGCCCCCTCCCTGCCAAGGGGGGGTGGTCATTTGTGAAATGAAAATGGAATGTGTTCAAAGTTCACTTGCAGGCTTACACGGCTTTTGTGGAGTTTGATCTGAAGTAGTAACTTTCTATCAACAAAACAGCTTTTGGCAGTTTGTTAGGTAAACTTTGGCTGGCCATTATGCCATGTATTGACAGATGTATTGGAAGTCATCTCTGAGTGCAAAAGGCTGTTGAGCAATGGAAGGCGTCACTGCCAGGAGATCGTATTTTCCTGCACTATCAATTCCGACACACTTTGCAGCAGCAGTCTTTTGGAATAGTGCTGAGGCTCCTCAACATCTGTAACGTGGAAACTATGTGAGCGATCCAAGTATTAATCCAGTGAAGTGGTTCTTGGTACACACTAGGGAGTAAATCTGTGCCCTTGCTCAAGTGTGCATCACTAAGACACACAGTGTTAAGCCTTTAGAAGCATGAGAGTACATTACCCCCAACACCAAATCCTTCATTTATCAGTGATTGTCCCCTGCATTTCAATCCTGGGATGTCCTTAACAAAATGCTGATATTGCTGATCGTGGATGTAGAATAAATGAGCAACGGGCACGATTAGAGTGTCACTGGTTTGGGACAGAGTGTGCTGCATTAACATGTTGCAATATCCCTCAGCTTTGACCAAGGCATTGATTGAGTTGCTTGTACATAACACACACAACCTGTTTGACTTCTCTTCTCTTCCTCCCTCCTTCTCTGGTGATTTAGGGCCTGATTTGTCGAAGTCCTGTTATTCCCTACTACATACCTGTTTCTTTTCTGGCTGGTAGATAGTGCCTGTTGGCATGTATCAGCTGCATTGAGCCTTGATCAGTACAGGACGGCTTGAAGGCAGAACATCAACAAACATCTTTCTCTTCCATTTTAGAATCTGTCCCCCATCCACCAACACCCTCCTCCACCCCTAATCAACCATTCAGCTCTCAGGCCTCCAGTGGAGTGCTACCTTTTATACAACATTCTCACTCCATTGCTTCTCTGCTAACACTTAAGGTGGTGATTCCTTAAAAATGCAACTGGCATTTTTTGTTCTGATTTTGGTAAGAGGAGGTTTCTTCTTCATGGAGCCAGTATCCCTTCCTTAACTCTCCCTTTGTCATCCTGTTCCAGCCCCCCCCCCGCACCTCAGTCAAGCAAAGGACACAATTTAGTTTACCTCCTTCATCTTTATTCCGGGTCCTGGAAAGAGAGAGAACGATCACCCATGTGCACAGGGACGAGAGTTCCTGGTCTTCTCTGGAACAGCAGTTTCTTAATGAATTATATCGTCATTTTACAAGGAGGAGCATCCAGATAAGGCAACATACATGTTGTTTGGGTGACCGTTACAACCAACAGCGTATCTGAGGATATTTGGTAAATTTCTACAGTGCATTTATAGATGGTACCCACCACTGCTACTGAGAGTCAGTGGTGGAGGGAGTGGATGCTCGTCTCTGCGCTTCAAGACAAGGTCATTTGAGTGCCAAATGGAGTTTAATTTAGATAAATGCAAGGAGCTACATTTTGGGAAAGCAAATCTTAGCAGGACTTATACAATTAATAGTAAGGTCCTACGGAGTGTTGCTGAACAAAGAGACCTTGGAGTGCAGGTTCATAGAGGGTGGTGTGTGCATGGAATGAGCTGCCAGAGGAAGTGGTGGAAGCTGGTACAATTGCAGCATTTGAAAGACATTTGGATGGGTGTATGAATACGAAGGGTTAAGAGGGATATGAACCAGGTGCTGGCAGGTGGGATTAGATTGGGTTGGGATAGCTGGTCGGCATGTTAGACTGAAGGATCTGTTTCTGTGCTGTACATATCTATGATTCTCTGACTCTATTTGCTTCAGGCTAATGTGATCTTGTTCTGCACTCTCTATACATTTTCTGTGTTCAATCTGTCTGCCAGTTGATGACATGTGATATACCCCAAACTCTCTGTCTGCCACCCCTTCCTCTCCCCCTGCCTTGGAATGGAAAGTTTGTGTGAAAATTTTATTTTGAGAGCAGGGGCAGCCCTTTAGAATTGACTCCAAGTTGGACAGGCCAACACGCACTGTCCCTCTCTCCAGCACTGTGTTTTTATTGTTTGATCGTAAATCTGAGGATCTTCTGCCAGACTTTCATCTCCAACACAATAATGCTACCGGACTGATTCTGTGATCAGTACTCATACTACCCGCTGGGACTGCACGCTGGGAGTGCAGCTCAAACAACAGGAAGCCGGAAGCCTTTGTTTTTGTCTTTGCAACAAACACCACACCTTGCTTCTTGGCCAACCTAGTGTCCTCCACAAAGTTCAGGCCATTTGTTATTCTACTTGCTTTAATCAATCCTATGTTATCTCACTTGTCGCAGAGTCTTGTGGTCATGACTGTGTTGGGTTCCTGTGCTCCAGTGTTCTCAGTTCAACACCATTCCTGAACTTAACCCACTGCATCCCAGTAATCTCCCTTTAGCCAGACAGTGACATTCCTCAACTCCAGGGTGTCATACATATTCTGAATCCTGTCTTTCACTCCTGGCTCATTCACTGCTTATGCTTTGTCCCCTTTCTAATTTAATAGTATTGTACCTGGCTATTTCACTGAAAAGTCTCAATTCTAGTCTCCATCCTGTGAGGGGAGCAGGGTGGCTCATTGTGCCCAGAGGGTATCTCCACCTTCTAGTCACACTGCATTCCGTGTTCATGCTCTCAAACTGAGATGCACCCATTCAAAAAAAAACACACTTGTAGTAGAGGTACGATTTTGCAAAGACGGTGTTTTAAAATTCCCACAGGGAAGCAAATAGCCACTTATCAGGGCATGGAGGAACAAAGGGTTAGGGATAGTTTTCTTGGTAGTTATAACGAGGGACATTAATTACCCAATTATAAACAGACAGTGGTGGCATAAAGTGCAGAGAGGGAGAAACGTTGCTGGATTGTGTTCAGAAATATTCCCCACAGTATTCAATCCAGCAAGACAGATAGGCTATCAAACTGGGTTGTTGGGAGTCAGGTGAGCCAATTGGCTCTTGTGTCAGCGGGGAAACATTTTGAGTGTGATTGTTGTATAAGGTTCAGGGTAACAATTCTGAGTAAGAATCATTTAACAGTTGAAGAGCCAACTTCAATGAAGGAAGCTGACCGGATGGACAAGAATGAGAGGCGGTCAGAAAAATCTAACCGAACTGAGGGTTACCTTCAAAACACAGCCGATTTAGGCACATTCACAGTGTATTCCTGCAAAAGCAAAACGTGAGGGCCGACAAATTGAGAGCTCCCTGGATGAATGAGGAGCGAAGTTATGATGAGGAAACAAATATTGTCTATGACAAGTATTCGGGTAGAAAGTACAATTGAAGAATACAGAGGTTGCAGAGGGGAAGTGAGAGACCAAATGAGAAAAGCAGAGGAATTGTAAGAATTAACTGGCAGCCAACATAAAGGAGAGGCCCAAAGTCTTGTGGAAAAATATAAATAGTAAAAGGGTGGTAAAGGAGGAATAGGGCCAATTAGGGACAAAAAGGGTATTTAACCATGGAAGCAGGGCTGTGCTGAGTTATTACGTGAATGCTTGCCATTTTCTTTACTAAAGAGGTAAATGTTCCTACTAATACATAGAAACGCTTGTCACTAGAAGAGTTCTAAGTTGAGAAGGAGGAAGTATCGGGTTGACTAGTACTTTCGGATGACAAGGAACTGAGATGGAATGAGATGCATCCAAGGATTTTGAAGGAAATGTGAATGGAAGTTGCCAGGGCCCTGAGCCATAAATTTCCCTTAACTCGAGGCAGGTACTGAAAAACTGGAGATTTGGAGACATTATGCCGTTGGCTTTTTTTTTAAAAGAAATTACTGATTGGTTACAGACCAGTCAGTAATTTTTTTTTTAAAAACTGAAATATGAACATTTCTTGTACTTACGATCAGCGGCTTTCCATTGTTCTGCATTGTGTTCCAACTTGTCTTGCAAACGGACTCTCGAACATAACTCAAGGACTTCCTGTGTTAAGCATGTTGGATTTTTACTTTAAGAGCTCAATCATGTGGCATCGTTATGACATCATCAGCCCTTTTGGAGGGAAATAGCTCAGTCTTCCATTGCTGCCTGGTACATTAACATATCATGTAATAAAACTCCAGCTGTTGTTCAAACACTTCCACTGCTGAAGGAGCGGCGCTCCGAAAGCTAGTGCTTCCAATTAAACGTGTTGGACTATAACCTGGTGTTGTGTGATTTTTAACTTCAAACGCTTCGGCTTCCTATCCTCCTTGAAATGTAACCACTAACTTGCTGGAGATTTTTGTAGAGGTAATGAAGAAGATTGATGAGGGGAAGGCAGTTGGTGCATTGTATGTAGACATAAGGCATTTAATACTCAAATTAAGGCAGAAATGAGGAGAAATGTTTACTATCGGATGCTCATGGACTGTGGAATTCTCTTCCCTGGAGAGCGTGAACGCTGGGTCATTTAAGGCAGCGTTGCATACATTCTTGAGTGACACACAAGTCAAAGGGTATATGCTTGGACAAGAAAGTGGTGTTAAGGTCGCAGTCAGATCAGCCTTATCAAATGGCACAGCAGGCGCGAGGGGCTGAATGGCATCCACTTCCTTCTCATATGTAACACATGCTGTTATCAACAGGATGTTGAATGTGGGGACCTTGTTGGATGAAACTGAATACTCAAGCCCAAATGAAAGGACCATCTGCTGGGCATTTCTAATGCATTTATGACTATCTGACAAAGAAATAGGAGGTGGGACTTTAATCAGGCCACTTGGCTCCTCGAACCTGCTCTGCTATTCAGTACAATCATGACTGATCAGCATGTGGTCTTGATGCTGCTGTCTGTCCCCTGTTGCCTGACAAGTCAACACGCCATTCATATTGCCATTGCCATCGTTTCTGTATCCGGCCTGTTTCAGTGCTTCAGTGAGGCTCAGTGGTAGCTGGAGGAACACCAGATCTTCCACCCAAGGTACCTTACAGCTTTCAGACTCCCCATCGAGTTCAACAATCTCAGGATGTGAACACCATTTCTATTTCAGTTACCCTTTCCCACTCCCACACCCAAGTCTTGTGTTGTGTGGGTTGCTCCCTGCAGTGGCAGCCTAGTTTCAACTATTCAGGCTTCTCGCGTATACCCGACCTGGTATTTATATCTCTGTTCGTCAGCAGCTGTCTCTCTGCCTATTTCCCATCTTTTTATTTCTTGCTTGCTCACTCGCTCTCGCGCTCTGTGTTTGTCTGTAGGTGCAGCTCTGTCTTTATTTCATTCTTACAGTTGGTCGCCCATGTGACCTCAATGATGAGACTGGAGTGCCTCAGGCCTCTGTGATTCATAACTCCTGGATGAGTCACTTCATAATGGTGCCTGGCTCCTCCCCACTCCACCAATGGGCATGGAAGGCCCACTACAGTCAGTCAGCAGAGCTCAGCTCTTGCTGGCTTGCAGACTGACCACTCCCTAAGGTGGCCTGAGAGAGGCGATCTACTCTCACGTATTGCAGAAGGGCACTAAAAGGGCCAAGGAGGTTTTATTTTGCCGCTGTCGTAAATATTTTTGAGATTTCGGCTTGGCTCCTCTTCCATTTAAGCAGTGGACCTGTGGCGTGTATTTGTATAGAAGCTACAATAGGCAAGTGTTGGTTGATAGACCATTGATAGAGCTGGAATGGGTGGGGGAGGAGCTGTTACTGTCATCTGTTCAGTTCATGTTGATATTCATTTATTTTCTAACTGTGGGATGGCTTTTTGTTTCCTGTAGCACTATGGTTTGAATGTTGATTCTTTCACCCTTGGGGGTTCCTGTCATATCACAATTATTCTGGCTGTTTTCAATAACCCTTGAAAGAGTGCTGCTTTGACCAAAAGAGGCTATTTTGAGTCACTGTAGCTATGATTATCCAGTTAATTCTGCTCCTTGCTCTTTTTTCAATGGCTCTGCCATTATTCCCCCTTCAGTCATAGAGTACCACTGCACAATACTTCGGCCCAGACTGGTCCATGCCGACCAAAATGTCCATCCACGCTAACCCCATTTCCCTGCACTTGGCCCGTATCCTTCTAAACCTTTCCTATTCATGTATTTGTCCAAGCCTTTTAAGTATTGTTAATGGCAGCTCATGTGTACCACCCCTGTGTAAAAAAAAAAAAAAGTTGCCCCTCTTCTTTCCCCTTTAACCTTAAACTGATTCCCCCTAGTCCTCAATTCCCCAACCCTGGGGAAAAAGACTGAGTGCACTCACCGTATCCATGCCTCTCAAGATCTTTATACACTTCTATAAGATTCCCCCCTCAGCCTCCTACACTCTAAAGAAAAAAAGGTCCTAGCTTGTCCAACCTCTCCCAATAACACAAACCCTGAGTGTGTCAGAAGCCTTGTTCACTGCCCTGTCTACCTGTGACTCCACTTTCAGAGAACTGTGTACCTGAAGGTCCCTCTGTTCCACTACACTCCTTCAGGGCCTACCTTAAAGCACATAGAGTCCATGCTGACCAGGCTCTCCCCACCACACCGCCCCCCCCCCCTCCAAAAACCATCGCCACCACTTCGTCAGGCAGTTCATTCCATACATGCATGTACCACCCTCTGTGTCTCTGAGGGCAGGGAAAGCAGAGATGATCAATGACGTTGAAGTGAAAATTGAATGGACCCTCAAAGGAAATAAATTTGCTCAGTTACGGGAATAAAAGCTGGGGGAGTGGGACTCTCTCTGCAGAGAGAGACAGCATGGATTGCGATGGGCTGAATGGGCTCCCTCTGGCTGCAAGCCTCAGGGTCTCCTCTTCCCCCTCCAGTTCTTTTGGCTATTACCTCAACAGAGAGAATGGAGATGTGAAGACAGCTGTGTTTCATTACTGCCTCACCTGCGGTCCCTCATGTCCTTGAGTTGTTGGTAAGTAGGAATGTGAAGGGACTCCACCGTGATTCAACCTACAGTTAAACAACCAATGCACTTCCTGGAGTTAGGTGTGAGGAATATCTGGTTCAGTAGGACACTAGGCATTGCAGAAAATGTGTTGAAATGAGCCAAGAGTAAGGCACGAGCAGAAAATGAAAAGTGTGGGAAAGAAATGGCTGTTTGTTGGGATCGAGTTCACTGAGTTAGTGCTAACCACCCTGTTGCTACAACTCATTGCTTTCAATATCTGGCTTTCCCATGGATCCTCTGCTGTTGCAGTCTGAATGAAGTTGTGTCTACTTGGTGCCTGGCGATCTAACTATTACTGTTTCGTTCCCTCTTTCCTCTCACAGAGGCTGAAGGCACTGAATCCCAGACAATTGTGAATGGGCTTCCAACGAACCAGCAGCAGCATGATCAAGGTATTGGTGCGTTCTCCATTTCTTCTTTTCAAAAGGGATGTTCTGTCAGTGAGTTACAGACCGTGCTTCTCCCTGAAGCTGTAATGAATTGTTCTGTTGATTGCCTGTTATTTGGGAGCTCACGCTGTCTTCACTCTGAACTTGCCCACTCTGTTGACTGCTCAGGCAGCATCCTGGACTGCTTTGCCTCTTTGATACTTAGTGATCCCAGACAGTTTGGGAGTAACATGCAATGTGGGTCATTGATGAAGGAAGGCCCAGGGAAATGTAAAATCCCAGGAGTTACCTGTGCAGTTGCCAGTGGGGTTGCAGGTGATCTCCACGTGGCGGTTCCATCCTGGGGCAGAGACGTTGCTGTTTGGGACAACGGTTTGGATGGGGCAGGAGAGGCTCGGGAATCCTTTGTCCAGCCTGGATTTAACCCTTTCTTCCCCACCAAGAAATAAAAGGCAATAACTTAGTGGTATTGTTGCTAGACTGTTGATCCAGAGATCCAGGTAATGCTCAGTGGGTCAGGGTTTGAATCCCACTGAGGCCGAATTTGAATTCAATGCAAAGTAAAATCTGGGTGTAAGAGTCTAATGATGACTATGAAACCACTGTTGATTGTTGGAAAAAACCCCGTCCAGTTTGTTCATGTCCTTTAGGGAAGGAAGCTGCCATCCTTGCCCAGTCTGGCCTACACCTGACTCCAGACCCACAGCAAGGTGGTTGGCTCTTAACTGGCCTCTGGACAAGTATGGGTGGATGGTAAATGCTGGCTTCTTCAGCAATGCCCACATTCAGAGAATGAATGAAAATAAAGGAACCTAACCCCATCTTTCTCTATCTCTTTTAGTTCTGAACTCTTGATTCTTAATCCAATTAGGAATTTGAAAATGACTGAAGGGCAAATAATCTTTAGGGAAGGAGGTCTGTTGTCCTTTGCCAGTATTGTGTCATGTGATTCCAGGCCCACAACAATGTGGTTGACTCTTAACCACTCTCTGGTCCAGCAAACCACTCGATCCCAGGGCAATTAGGGATCAGGTACAAATGCTTTCCTTGCCAGCAATGCCCACATCCCATGGAAGAATAAAGAAAGGAGACCAGGGCCAGATAGGCAGGCCTCGGAATTTTGGGTCAGGCAGCTGGGGTGTTGGCATTCTCTTGTACACTGGGAAGATTGAAACCCATTTGGGTGAATGACTTGATAGGGATCCCACTCTGTTTACAGTTGTAGTCTTGATCGCTTACAACTCCTCAGTTCAGTCCGCCATCCTCTCCTCCTATTCCCGTTTTGATTGCACTATTTTCGTCCTCCCACTGTGTCCTGGTCGTGAGTTAAAGTTCAGGACTCTGACCAGGAGAATGGGGATCAGCAACCCTGCTTTCTGTAGAATGAGGTAGATTTAATAGTCAGCTCTCTGTCCCATTCCCTTCTGGTGACCTCTAATGAACTTTTTACACCTGATTTTCCTTTCTGCTCACAGTGATGAAATGAATGTTGCTTCCAGCTTACATTTTATTCCTTTCAACTCGAGGCTGACTAAAGCTGTTATCCTGAGTCAGAGTATGGTGCTGGAAAAGCACAGCAGGTCAGGTAGCATCCGAGGAGCAGGAGAGTCAACATTTCGGGCATAAGCCCTTCATCAGGAATCTGATGATTAGCTTATGCTTGAAACGTCAACTCTCCTGCTGTGCTTTTCCAGCACCACACACTCTACTCTGATCTTCAGCATCTGCAGTCCTCACTTCCTCTCTAAAACTGTTATCCTGTTAGCTCAGTAGTTATACCCTGATTTCTCGTAGATCTGTGGGATCACTTCTATAGTACAGGTTGCCAACCCCGTGTACTACTGAGAGAGTGCTACACTGCTCATAGGTCCAGCCTTTCAGATGTTAAGCTGAGGCTCTGTCTCCTATCTTGGGTGCAGGCAAAACATTCCATGGCAATATTTGGAGAGTGGGGGATATCTGCTCTATTATTCCTCAAAATGTGTATCTCCCATTGATCTCTCGTTGTTTGTGGGCCTTTGGGCCCTGGCTAATTGCAGCTTTGCACTACATTGAACCTGTTCCCTATGAGGTTGGTGGATATACAGTTAGCAGAAGGTTCATTCTCAAGCTGTCGGATGTAAGGTGACAATTCTGTATATATTCGCAAAAAAAAAGCTTAAGGAAGCCCACATTGAAATAAAAAATATTTTTGCTCAGGTCTTTTGAATAAAGATCTGAGTCTTTATTTCAATTCTGAGGAAAGGTTTGATCGGGGAAGTTAACCAGTTTAATTTTTTTTTTATTTGCCACTGTGCTGCGTTCCCAATATTTTCGGTTCTACCTTTTTAAAAATATCACATGTACAGTGTTCCACGAATGCTTAACGTGCCAATCCTTCACTCTTTAATCAGTCCATGAGTCTAATTTGTGAACATGTCTATTGTGAATTGGGCAGTGTTAGTTTCCTGGCAAATTATTGACCATTTGTCGGTGATATACAGAATCAAAACTGCATATCATAGGCCTGTTAAATGCAGTTGGTGTAATCGGATTTCAGGTTGGATTAGGTCAGCCTGCTGAGTCACTGTGTAGATTATTAGATTAGATTACATTACAGTGTGGAAACAGGCCCTTCGGCCCAACAAGTCCACACCGACCCGCCGAAGCGCAACCCACCCATACCCCTACATTTACCCCTTACCTAACACTACGGGCAATTTAGCATGGCCAATTCACCTGACCTGCACATCTTTGGACTGTGGGAGGAAACCGGAGCACCCGGAGGAAACCCACGCAGACACTGGGAGAACGTGCAAACTCCACACAGTCAGTCGCCTGAGGCGGGAATTGAACCCGGGTCTCTGGCGCTGTGAGGCAGCAGTGTAGGGGGTTCATTTTCTGGATTTGAATGGGAGTCTATAGCTCCGAGGGTTTGAAAATTTACCCTGATGAGCCTCTGTGAGCAAGAGCCCACTTCCTTGGGACTGGAGAGAACTCTTCATAATAGCATGAAAGTGGCCATCTAAAGAGTCTCCATAATTCGAACCTTTGGTGGATAGAGTGATATTAAGAACAAACAACGATCAGTGATGAGACGACTAGTCAGTGTACCAGGATTCCACACCATCCACTTTCTGACTAGTTTTCAACAGTTCTAGATCTGTGGACTATGGGCAAAGAGTTGGGGAATGGGACAGATGATTACTGTCTGGAGAGCTGGCATAGACATGATGGGCTGAAAGATCACCTTTATGCTGTTATGGTAAATTCTCTCCCTTCCCAAGGAACTGAACCCTCCCTCAAAAAAGGCACCCTTCACGTGGGCTGTTTCTTCAGCCCTTGTATCTGAAAACCCTCCTGTCACTCCCACAGTTGGATTGAAATTCTGTGTTTTCACTCTAATTCCAGCAACACACCCCCTGTGTGTTATTCTGCTTGACCACAGTGAGCCTTTTGAAGTTCCCTTATACCACATTTGGGGACAAGGGTGGGCGGAGTCTCTGGTACCTTGCTGTGACCTTGCTGTGGACGAGCAGTTTTCGTTTTGTTTTATTTGCAGCAACCGAGGCCTGGGTCCCCCCGCATGCTGTTCCGCGGTGAAAATTCACCCGGTGAAGAAACTGAAAAGTTATTCCAGCACACTGCTACCAACAGGTACATGAATCGGCAGGGCGGCACTTTGCCCTCCCATTGGAAATAATCCTCACCGGGCGGCTTTTTGCCTCCGTCATGTGCTGCCGGGTTATTTCGAAGAACCAGCTAGAATTTCATCTCCAAGACATCCACCTTCCTGCTTCTCAGTGTGTTCCCTCAGGCGTTTGTTTGCTTGAAAGCTCTGGGGCTCTCTTTGGGTGTGAATGATGTGGAGGAGCTGATGTTGGACTGGGGTCAGCATAGTTAAAAATCACACAACACCAGGTTATTGTCCAACAGGTTTATTTGGAACAAAAATCTAGGTTTGTTCAATATTTGTATGGCACTATGATCTGTTGCTATCAATTCTGTGTCCTCTCATCCCGCTCCACCTGCTCCAAAAGCTCATACAGGTAACCCCCGCCATCCAAAAGTAGAGCATTCCAATGAAAGCTTTGGTAAAGCGAAGAAGCATTAATTTATATGGGAAAAATTTTGCCTTTTCTCGTAAAAACGAAAATCCTCTTTGGATTTCTTTTGGTTAGTGAAAACAGGTACTAATGTAGGTCTTTCCTAAAAGCGAAATGACGTAAAGCAAACTTTTGAAAAACAGGAGAATACCTGTACTTCCAAATAAACCTGTTGGACTATAACCTGGTGTTGTGTGATTTGTAACTTTTGGTTTGAAGGCATAGCTTTCAGCCTCTTCTAAAATTGATTAAAATGTCTTTAAAGTGCGGTGCTAGCCTGACTGATTCAGAGTTAGTTAAGCAATTAAACTGAACTCTGGCATTCTTGACCAGATGGGGTGCTAGTTAGATGTTGCTCAGGTGTGAGAGAGAGGTGTTTAGTACCAATTTATTCCACTCACTGTTGGTTTAAATTGGAGATCACCCATTGATCCTCAGTCCCAGGAAGGGTTTAGTTAAGGGTGAGCGGGGAATGGTGTATACGTTGGGGCCTTTAGGAAATATCTGCCTAGTTGGAAGTTGTCTGAATTAGTTTGCACTTCAATATGATGCTGGTCCCCATGTTCATGCAAACCATCAAACACCGTTCGTTGAGTTTATGTTTTCATGGAGACATCCCCTGAGAGAGCTGCCCACAGAGATTTGGGGTTTGGGAGGGAGAAGGATTAAGGAGGATAATTAACCTGATATTGTGAATACGCCCGATTGAACATCCATTCATAATCCAAGTGGCTTACCATTTCTGCAGCTTAGCCCTAATTTTCATTGTACTCATCGCTACTACACATTTACTAACTTTGCAAACTTCAAATGTTAATTATCTACAATGTGCTCAGCATTGTATTGGTTATGTTACTAGATGTTTGTTAAAATGATTGCCATGATGTAGAGGTGCCAGTATTGGACTGGGGTGGACTAAGTTAAAAATCACACAACACCAGTTTATAGTCCAACAGGTTTATTTGGAAGCACTGGCTTTCGTTTTTTTGACAGGTAGCTACCTGATGAAGGAGCAGTGCTCTGAAAGCTAGTGCTTCCAAATAAACCTGTTTGACTATAACCTGGTGTTGTGTGATTGTTAAAATTACTGTTATTGGTTTTGTATTGGTCTCTTTAAATTGCTGCTTCACCTCTCCAACCCAGAATTGTCCACTAAACAATCTCCAGTAAGATCTCTGAGCTGCCTCCCAATGCAGGTCAGCCCATTTAAATGCTGGGTTATTGTGTTATTTATAGCCATCTTTCTGCAGCTGTACAGTGCAGTGGTGACACCTCACCTGGAATACTGGACAATTTTTTGGTTTTCTTACTGAGAGAGATTTATCTGCACTGGAAACAGTCCAATGATGAGAGTGCTCACTTGGCTGATTCCTGACATCTCAGGGTTTCGTAGAAACATCGAATCCCTACGGTTGTGAAAGCAGGCCATTCGTCCCATCAAGTCTACACCAACCCTCTGAGGAGCATCCCAAACAGACCCACCCTATCTCTGAAACACTGCATTTCCCATGGCAAACTTACCTAGCCTCCACACGTCTGGACACTATGGGCAATTTCCCATGGCCAATCCACCTAACTTGCACATCTTTGGAGTGTGGGAGGAAACCCACGTGGACATGGGGAGAATATGCATACTTCTCTCAGCCAGTCACCCAAGGCTGGAATCAAACCTGGGTCCCTAGCACTGTGAGGTGGCAGTGCTAACCACTGAGTCACTGCCGCCAATTTGTCTTGTGAGGAAAGGTTGAGCAGGTTAGGCCTGTACTGATTGGAGTTTAGAAAAATGAGTGTAATCTTCATGAAACATTTAAGATTTTGGGGCTTGACAGGGTAGATGCTGAGAGGATGTTTCTCCTCATTGTGGTGAGGGAATGTAAAGCCAGGAAGCACAGATTTGAAATAAGGGGACACCCTTTTGAAGATGAGGAAGACTTTAATCTCCTGGGACTGACCTTCCCCGGTACGTCCTGCATAGGAAGATGTGATTGACTGTTCGGTATTCCTTCTTCCAATGTTCAATAAGTTTGTATTGGAGGCTTTTCACCCTTGTGAGTGAGCCAGTGGAGATGACAGGGTCTTCTGTGTGTTTACAGAAGCTAGTTTATTGGACACTTTAAACAATGCACGTCATAGCGATGTACAGCATGGAAACAGACCCTTCAGTCCAACTCGTCCATGTCGACCAGATATCCCAACATAGTCCCACTTGCCAGCATCCAGCCCATATCCCTCCAAACCCTTCCTATTCATATACCCATCCAGATGCCTTTTAAATGTTACAATTGTACTCGCTTCCTCTGGCAGCTCATTCCATACACGTACCACCCTCTGCCAGAAAAAGTTGCCCCTTAGGGATTTTTTATATCTTTCCCTTAAACCTCTAGTTCTGGACTCCTCACCCCAAGGAAGAGACTTTGTCTATTTACCCGATCCATGCCCCTCATGATTTTATAAACATCTATAAGGTCACCCCTTTCTGACGCTCCAGGGAAAACAGCCTCAGCCTTTTCAGCCTCTCCCTATAGCTCAAATCCTCCAACCCTGGCAACATCCTTGTAAATTTTTTTTAACCTTTTCAAGTTTCACAACATCCTTCCAATAGGAAGGGGACCAGAATTCCAACAGTGGCCTAACCAATGTCCTGTATAGCCGCAACATAACCTCCCAACTCCTGTGCTCAATACTCTGACCAATAAAGGAAAGCATACCAAATACCACCTTCATGATCCTACCTACCACTTTCAAGGAGCTATGAACCTGCACTCCAAGGTCTCTTTGTTCAGCAATACTCCTAGGTCCTTACCTTTAAGTGTATAAGTCCTGCTAAGATTTGCTTTCCCAAAATGCAGCACCTCGCATTTGTCTAAATTATACTTCTCAGCCCATTGGACCATCTAATCAAGATCCCATTGTAATTTGAGGTAAGCTTCTTTGCTGTCCACTACACCCCTCAATTCTGGTGTCATCAGCAAACTTATTAACTGTACCTCTTATGCTCCCATCCAAATCGTTTATGTAAATGACAAAAAGTAGTGGACCCAGCACTGATCCTTGTGGCACTCCAATGGTCACAGGCCTCCAGTCTGAAAAACAACCCTCCACCACCACCCTCTGTCTTCTACCTTTGAGCCAGTTCTGTATCCAAATGGAAAGTTCTCCCTGTATTCCATGCGATCTAACTTGCTCGCCAGTGTCCCATGAGATGCTTTGTCGAACGCCTTACTGAAGTCCATATAGATCACATCTACCACTCTGCCCTCATCAATCCTCTTTGTTACCTCTTCGAAAAACATAGTAAGATGTTTCGTTCTCTTGTCAAGTTTCTTTCCCATGCGATCACTGACAGCACTTTTTAGTCCTGGCTGACTGGGCCAACATTTATTGCCTGTTCCTGAGGAGATTTTGAAGAGCAGGTTTCACACAGACCATGAGCGACAGCAGATCATGTGCTGTAGGTAGACCCACAATACCCTTAAGGAGGGAATTCCAGGACTTTGACTCAATGACAGTGAAGGAAGGGCAATATGTTTCCAAGTCAGGATGGTGAGTGGCTTGAAGAGGAATTTAGAGGTGGTGGTGGTCCCATGTATTGCTGGCTGTATCCTTCTAGATGGTAGTAATCATGGATTTGGAAAATGCTGTCTGAAGAGTCTTGGTGAATTTCTCCAGTGCTTCTTGTAGATGGTACATAGAACAATACAGCGCAGCATAGGACCTTCAGTCTTCGATGCTGTGCTGACCTGTGAACTAATCGAAGCCCATCCTCCAACACTATCCCATCATCATCCATGTGCTTATCCAAGGATTGTTTAAATTTGTCTAATGTGGCTAGGTTAACTACATTGGCAGGTAGGGCATTCCACGTTCTTGCCACTCTCTGCATAAAGAACCTGCCTCTAACAATCTGTCTTAAATCTATCACCCCTCAATTTGTAGCTATGCCCCCTCGTACAAGCTGATGTCATCATCATAGGAAAAAGACTTTGACTGTCCACCCTATCTAACCCTCTGATCATTTTGTCTCTGTCACATCCCCCCTCAGCCTTTTTCTTTCCGATGAGAACAGATCCATGTCTCTCAGCCTTTCCTCATAAGGCTTTCCCTCCAGACCAGGCAACATGCTGGTAAATTTCCTCTGCACCTTTTCCAATGTCTCCACATCCTTCCTGTAATTGGGCAACCAGAACTGTAGGAGAAAGTGAGGACTGCAGATGCTGGAGATTAGAGCTTAAGGGCTTATGCCTGAAACGTCGATTCTCCTGTTCCTTTGATGCTGCCTGACCTGCTGCGCTTTTCCAGCAACACATTTTTAAAACCAGAACTGTATACAATATTCCAAATGCAGCCGCACTAGCCTTTTTGTATAGTTGCAGCATGATATTACGGTTCCGGAACTCAATCCCTCTACCAATAAAACCTAACACACTGAATGCTGCCTTATCAGCATTATCAACCTGGCAACGTTCAGGGATCTATGTACATGGACTCCAACATCCCTCAGCACATCCACACTACCAAAAATCTTTCCATTGACCCAGTAGTCTGCCTTCCTGTTATTCTTCCCAAAGTGAATTATCTCATATTTAGCTGCATTGAACTCCATTTGCCACCTCTCAGTCCAATTCTGCAGTTTAGCCAAGTCCCCCTACAACATTCTTCCACACTGTCCACTACTCCACCGACTTTAGTGTCGTCTGCAAATTTACTAATCCATCCACCTATGCCTGCGTCTAAGTCATTTATAAAAATGACAAACATTTTTATGTTTGGTCCCAAAACAGATCCTTGTAACACACCACTAGTAACTGGACTCCAGGCTGAATATTTTCCATCAACCACCACTCGCTACCTTCTTAGAGAAAGCCAGTTTCTAATCCAAACTGCTAAATCACTCTCAATTCCATGCCTCTGCATTTTCTCTAACAGCCGACCATGTGGAACCTTATCAAAGGCTTTACTGAAGTCAATGTACACCACGTCAACTGCCCTACCCTCATCCACATGGTTGGTCACCTTCTCAAAAAACTCAGAGGTTTGTGAGACATGACCTGCTCTTGAAGAAACTTTGTTGGCTATCTGCAATCAAATTGTTGCTTGCGAGATGATTATAAATCTTATCTCTTATAATCCTTTCCAAAATTTTTTTCCTACAATTGATAACACCTCTTTCTTACTAACTTCAATCCTTTCTAGTCTAATATCTCGCATCTCATTTTTCTCTACAATATTCTCCTTTTCCTGAGTGAAAACCGATGAGAAATATTCGTTTAGCACCCCTCTGATCTCCATGGGGTCCACACACAACTCCCCACTTTTGTATTTAACTAGCCCTATTCCTACTCGAGTCATCCTTTTTATTCCTCACATACCTGTAGAAAGCTTTAGGGTTCTCCTTTATTCTATTTGCTGAAGACTGCTCATGTCCTCTCCTTGCTCTTCTTAAATCTTTCTTTAAATCATTCCTCACTAATCTGTAACTCTCCATCGCCTCATCTGAACCATCTAGTCTCAATGTCACATAAGCCACCTCCTTTCACTTAAGAAGAGATGCAATGTCTGTAGTAAACCACGGTTCCCTTACCTTATCACTTCCTCCCTGCCTGACAGGGACATACCCATCAAGGACATGCAATATCTGTTCCTTAATCCAGCTCCACATTTTGATTGTCCCCATCCTCTGCATTTTGCTACCCCATTCTGTGCATCCTAAGTCTTGCCAAATCACATTATAATTGCCCTTGCCCCATCGATTAACTCTTGCCCTGTGGCATGTACCTATCTCTTTCCCATCGCTAAACTAAATGTAACTCTCTCCAAAGTGCACACCTACCACTAAATCAAACACCTGGCCTAGTTGATTACCAAGCACGAGATCTAGTGTGGCCTCCCCTCTTGTCAGCCCTTCGACATACTGTGTCAGGAAACCCTCCTGCACACACTGGACAAAAACTGATCCATCCGGCATACTAGAGTTATAGCATTTCCAGTCAATGTTGGGAAAGTTAAAGTCCCCCATAATGACCACCCTATTAGTTTCACTCCTACCCAGAATCGTTTTGCCGATCCTCTCTTCCACATCCCTGGAACTCCCAGCAGTGTGACCTCTCCTCTCCTCCTGTTTCTAACCTCAGCCCATATTACCTCAGTAGACAAGTCCTCGGCAAAAGTTCTTTCAGCCACTGTTATACTATCCTTCACTAATGAGGCCACACTTCCCCCTCTTTTACTGCCTTGCCTGTTCTTCATGAAAGATCTAAACCCTGGAACCTGCAACAACCATTCCTCACCCTGCTCTGTCCATGTCTCTGAAATGGCCACAACATCGAAGTCCCATGATGCAAGCTCACCTACCTTATTTTGGATACTTCCGGCGTTGAAGTAGACACACTTCAAACCAGCTTGCTGTCTGCCAGTACATTCTGTGACCGTGAAATCCTGTCCATGCCCTCCCTATTCTCATCCTCCTGTGCACTGGAACGTTCCTATCCTCCCTGCTGAACTAGCTTAAACCCACCCGAATAGCACCAGCAAATTTCTCACCCAGGATATGAGTAACTCTCTGGTTCAAGTGAAGACCGTCCTGTTTGTAGAGGTCCCACCTTCCCCAGAATGAACCCCAATTATCCATGTATCTGAAACCTCCCTCCTGCACCATCCTTGCAGCCACGTGTTCAGCTGAATCTGTCCCTATTACTTGCCTCGCTATCACGTAGTGCAGGTAACAAACCAGAGATCACTTCTGTTTATTTTAGCTCTCAGCTTCCACCCTAGCTCCCTGAAATCCTGCCTTATATCCCTATCCCTTTTTCTACCTATGTCGTTGGTACCTATGTGGACCATGACTTGGGGCTGGTCACCCTCTCCCTTCAGGCCCCCAAGTACATGATCCGAGACATCATGGGCCCTGGCATTTGGGAGGCAAAAAACCAACTGCGAGTTTTATTCGTTCCCGACAAACCTTCTATCTGACCCTCTAACTATTGACTAACACTCTTCTCCTTTCCCTCTTTCCCTTCTGTGCAACAGGGACAGACTGTGCCAGAGACCTGCATACCCCTGTTAATCGTACACACTGCTCTGATTAAGTAGGGTGATGGAGGGAGTGAATGTTTATGGATGTGGTGCCAATCAAGCGGGCTGCTTTGTCCTGGATGGTATTAATCTTGCACGTCGTTCGAGCTGCCCCCCATCCAGGCAACTGGGGGGTTATTCCATCACATTCCTGACTTGTGCCTTGGAGATGTCGGATGGGCTTTGGGGAGTCGGGCGAGGTCAATGGTGGATGGTGTTACCTTGACTCCCAGACCCGTGAACTCTTGCAGAGCCCCTTGAGGGTATTGCACAACAATTAACACCCCTGGGCAGTGAGAGTAGAACTATCACCTGACATGATCCATCTGAATTATTTCTAGACAGTTGTGACATAATATTGGACAATAATTGTACAGCCTTTTGCCACCATGACTGCAGCTCAACTATAAAGCCAACGGGTTCAGTATCCTAGACAAACAGGAGGCTGGAAGAACACAGCAAGCCAGGCAGCACCAGGAGGTGGAGAAATCAATGTTTCTGGTATTAACCCTTTCTTCAGGACTGGATATGATGATGGTGGGAGGGGGAGGGGGGGTGGGGGCGCTGGTGTTGTTCCAATTTGCGGTCTGATTCACCTGAGGCAATAGAGGAGGCCAAGGATGGACTTTATCGGTGAGGGGATGGGAGAGGAAATTTAACTGTTTGGCCTCTTCGATGTAGATACCTGGACTCCACCTTCTCCCACCCAGGATCCTGCAAGAACTCAATCCCGTTTTCCCAATTCTTCCGTCTCCGATGAAATGTTCCAGTCCTGAGCATCCCAGATGTCCTTTTTTCAAACAGCGTTTTCCCCCCTGTGTCATTCAGACAGCCCTCGACTGCACCACCTCCATTCCCTGCTCCACAGCTGTAAACCCTGCTCCCTCCAAACATAATGAAGATGTTATCCTCACCTGCCACCCCACAAGCCTTCGCATCCAACGTATCATCCTCAAAGACCTCCTCCAACTCCAATTAGATCCTACCTCCCAGAACACCTTCCCCTTCCCACCCTTCCCTGCCTTCCACAAGGACCGTTCCCTTCTCCACTCTTTGGTTCTCACCACTCCCCACACCAACCCTTCGAAACCACCCTCCACCTGAAAAAGATGCAACACCTGCCCATATACCACCTCCATCCAGGGCCCCAAACCGCCTTTCCAGCTGAAGCAGAGGTTCATCTGCCTCTCCTCCAACCTAGTCTGTTGCATCTGATGCTCCCGATGTGGTCTCTTCTACGTCGGTGAGACCCAATGTAGACTAGGCGAGTGTTTCGCCAAGTATTTTCGCCAGGCCCAAAATGGACACCCTGGTCACCACCCATTTCAGTCCCCCCCTCCAATTTGTCCATCCTCAGCCTCCATTATCGCAGTGAATCAGACCGCAAATTGGAGGAACAACACTTCATCTTCCGCCTGGGCAGCCTACAGCCCAGAGGACTCGACATGTGTTCTCGAATTTCAAATAACCTTCCTGCCCACCCCTTGAGTCCCTTTCCAACCCCGCCGCCTCCCTTCCAATTTGACTTGCTGATTCTTCCTTCCAGCTACCAACTGGATTCATCTCTTCCATCGACCAACCAGCTCGTAGCCACCTTCCGCACCCACCTATCACTGCCTCACTGTTCTGATTGGAGCATTCCCTACCCCCACATCAAGCCCTGAAGAAAGGGTTAATACCTGAATGCTGTCTGGCTTGCTGTGTTCTTTCAGCCTCCTGTTTGTCTACTTTGGATTCCAGTATCTGCAGTTTTTTTTAGATTAGATTACTTACAGTGTGGAAACAGGCCCTTCCCCACATCAAGCCCTGAAGAAAGGGTTAATACCTGAATGCTGTCTGGCTTGCTGTGTTCTTTCAGCCTCCTGTTTGTCTATGGATTCCAGTATCTGCAGTTTTATTTTGATCTCTAACCAAGTTGGACATCTTCTCCTGTTGTCCTCCTGGGTTGGAGTTCTTTTGCTAAAATGCACCATTACAAGCAACGCAGTGACTTTTGCTAAGTGCAGTTCAGCTTTCCAGCCGAGAATGTGAATATGTTTCAGAATGAAACTGATTTGATTGTGATGAACGGTTTATAACCTTACTCTGTCTGACCTCACAGAAACAGACCCATCAAAGATCACTGTAGGCAAAGGGTCGGTGACTATGCGAATAACCTCTGCGTGTGTGGAACCTCCAGAAGCTGACAGGCCACCAAATGAAGATTCCCAACAATCAACCAGTAAGGATGGAGATGTTTTCTAAATATGAATCTGAAGCTTCCTCAGTCTCTGTTTTAGATTGCTCAGAGTCAGTCCTGGTTTATGTTGAGTCAGCTGACTGCAGATGGACACTTGCTCAGTGTAAATGATGAGTATTGAGCTGCTGTTTGTAAAGACCAGGACCCCAGGTCTTGCTCGCTGTGTTGGTCTCTGGAACCCAGGCCCTCACACCCACACACCTCTCCTTCACCTGCCCACCCCTCCCTCCTCCTCTTGCTCTCTTGCTCCCTCCCTCTTGCCTTCACCCCTGTCCTATCTATGCCACTTATTTTAAAATTCAGTGATGACATCCATCCGGTGCTACAGTCTTGTCAGCTTTTAGTTCTGAAGGTGCTTTTAAATATTAGTTAATTAGTATACATTCCTCCCTCCCTTTCACCTTTCGATTTGCAAGTATCTCGGGGATGTGATTTGCATCTCGTACAGTACAGAGAGATGCAGCCCAAAATGGTTAGCGCCAGCACTGCTCGATGGACCGGGTAGGTAGAAGCTTATCACTGAGGTGACCCTGTACCTGGTGGAGATGGGCAGGACAGGCGGGGAGAGGAGACATTTTTATCACCAGAATGAGACCCAGCGACATGTCAACTTGGCATTTACGAAGCAGCTCTTTCCTATTTTGTCAAGTTTGATGAGCCGTGCTCATTTGCATTGACCTGTATTTTAATGCAAATGTTTCAAATTGCTGGTATTCTCTTGGTGCCTTCCTGCTTTTGATCTGCCTTTGTGAGAAACTGAACAAATATATTTCAAAGCATGGCTCTGTTACCTCTCCGCCTACACAGCCATGTGGAAAGTTTGACTCTGAATTCCGAATTATTTGTGGTATTTCTCGTCTTGCTGAGCTCCAAGCTGACTGAGGACAGCAAGAATTAATTGGATATTTTTTCCCTTTTATTTCTGTCTCGGCAACTGAATGATGTAGCTGAGGGACAATGACTCTCTTCATTGCAGAGGATCAATACGATATTGTGTGAGCAGGGGTTAGAAATTGCAAGGGCATGGTGTTTAGAAAGGGTTGCTGTGGTAACCAACAGCCCAGTACGAACAGGCACCCACAGAAAAGATTTTCTCTTGGATGTGAAGATTCTTGTGATTGATTCTGTCGCGAGGCTGGACGCTGTTAGAGTAACTCTGTCTCTCTCTTGTGTGCTCTTCCACGCTATTACTTTTCACGAAAAATACAGGCCCTGAGCTGCCAAGTTCAAAGACAGGTAGGAAAGAGCAGAGATTTCCATGTTCTCGTTCCTCTTTGCGCTGAGTGTGATTAGTGATTCTGATTCTCCCTATCTGTCCCACTCTTTTTTTTTAAAGACGCAGATAGTTGGATGCCACCTTCAGCTGGCGATGCGAATGGAGATGCCACCTCATCATCGCTGGCAGCTAAAGGATTTCGCAGTGTGCGCCCACATCTGCCAACAGAGTACAAACCACAACTTCAGGTACCGATCGTTTTACTCCTTGGATTAGTTTGATTCAGATAATTGACTTGCCAAGCAGCTGTTCTTGGACAGAGCAATAGAATCAACGACAGGATATTTAGTGGGCGGCACGGTGGCACAGTGGTTAGCACTGCTGCCTCGCAGCGCCAGAGACCCGGGTTCAATTCCCGCCTCAGGCGACTGACTGTGTGGAGTTTGCACGTTCTCCCTGTGTCTGCGTGGGTTTCCTCTGGGTGCTCCGGTTTCCTCCCACAGTCCAAAGATGTGCAGGTTAGGTGAATTGGCCATGCTAAATTGCCCGTAGTGTTAGGTAAGGGGTAAATGTAGGGGTATGGGTGGGTTACGCTTCGGCGGGTCGGTGTGGACTTGGGCCAAAGGGCCTGTTTCCACACTGTAATCTAATCTACAGTAAGACTGGGTGGCATGGTGGCTCAGTGGTTAGCGCTGCTGTCTCAGCGTCAGGCACCCGGGTTCAATTCCAGCCTTGGGAAGCTCTGTGGAATTTGCATATTCTCCCTGTCTCTGTGTGGGCTTCTTCCAGGCGCTCCAGTTTCCTCCCACAGTCCAATGATTTGCAGGCTCTGTGAATTATCCATGGGAAATGTGGGGTTACAGGAATAGGGTTTGGCGGGGCGGGGATAGGCTTGGGTCTGGCTGAGATGCTGTTCAGAGCGCCGATGTGGACTCTGGGCCAAATGGCCTCTTTACACTGTAAGGTTTCTGTGATTCTATGACAGTGTTTCACTGGTTGAACCAAAATTGATAGCCCACCTGAAGAGAGCTTAGGTGAGATAACATGAGCCGGTAGGCTTCTTCAAGGTGAGAGAGGGCAAAGTGGTGGCGAGGTTGAGGGAGGGAGTTCCTGAGCTTAGTTCCTCAGCAGCTGAAGGCACTCCTGTCGATGAGGGCGCTCTCACCTTGAGGGAAGTTCAAGTGATTGGATTTAGAGGAAGCTACGAAATACCTGGAAGTCATAGTGTAGCGATGCGTGTGGGATTATGGAGGAATACCAACCATGTCTTTTCTGAACATGAGGGAGAACATTTTTAAAAGTACAACTCCCATTCGGAGTTCTGGGGAAGTGGTTTGGAGTGGTGGGAGATTGTAATTCAGTGACTGTTAAAATAAGAACATTTTTCCTATGGTACAGTACTTCTGTGTTTATTTTAAACTTCTCTTTTTCTGTTTTATGTCACTGATGCTCCATTTTATTTGATCAAAATAAACACACACATAGCCACCTCCTATCCCCCCACCCCCTAAGGAAGAGAGCTTTGCATGGCGCCCACCGAACAAGGTTAAGCCCTCTTACTTTGCGCCGGTACCTATTCTGGAATATGTCCCTATTAGACCGGACCAGCCGCTTGCACCGAAACGTTCAGCACTGCCTAGCGTTTGCGTTGAGGATCCCTCTTCCACGGGCTCTGATGCCAAATCTAAGTCCGCCATTTGCTCAGCCACAGTAACGCTGCATGTTGGCCAGACTGTTGCTCACGGCAATCTGTCACCACAGGACTGGGT
>NC_057747.1:2651840-2689027 GCF_004010195.1 Chiloscyllium plagiosum
AGGTGATAGCCTCATCCAGCGGCCTTCCCACTAAGGCAGTTTGTGAGAGGGAGGAAAGTGTGTGCACGGCCTGCGTTTCAGCCGAACCAGCCTCGTCATCCCTGCCATCTCATCCTACCATTGCACCTCTGACCCTGCCAACACTCGACGACTTCATCCCCCCTCACCTGCAGAAAGGAGTCTCCCATGCTGTGTGTACCTCCTCTTCCACCGTCCCCATTAACCCACCAGCGTCATTGCTGCTATCGCCCACCACCAAGCTGCACAGCGGCCCGGACTCCCAACTCACTGGACTACCCCCACGCACAGTAAGGCCCACCTCTAGCTCATGCCTATCTGCAAGTAACCCCTTCCCTCCCCCCTCCTTGTGACCTTTCCTCCCTCTCCCTCCAGCAATACCCCCTCAACCCCTTGTCTCTGCCGATTAACAGGTGCTGCTCCCTTTCCATGTAGTGTGGCTTGTAGCTGAGTGTTGTAGCTGAGTGTTTTGTGCTGCTTGCTTAGAATTGGCCCCATAGACTATCAATGCTAAGTGAAAGAGGACTCCTTCCAGCAGTAATCTGTTCGTGAGCCGTTCTCACCTATTCCCCCCCTCCCCCCACCTCATTTTAACAACATCTTCTGAAGAAAGCTTCTGTCTCTTCCTTTCTATCTCTAGCATTCTGTCTGGCCCGCTGGGCATTACTTGATGCAGATGGAGATCCCTCCGTTAGCTTTGCTAGACTTGTTGTTTGTCACTTGCATGGACACTGCATGTTTACCTGCTCCGAGTGAGGGTGAGTGCACAAACCCATTGGAGACAAGAGTCACGCTTGAGCATCCCTAATGTAATATAGGGAATGCAAGACATCTGGTTTCCAATACTGGGACTCTGACTGCAAGCATTTCCAGCACGTTTTGGCTGATATTTTATTCATGGGCTGCTCGGCAAAGCTTAACAAAACCTCCTGAAGTAGTCAGAAGTATTTAACATGCTGCCAGATCCTGTAACGAATGGCTGAGCTGATTTTCTTCCAGTCAAGGGGAATGGAATAATTTGAGGTGTACTCTAGTTTTAAAATGTTATCCTTGATGGGTTTCACATTGAAACAGTGTGGTGTTGGAGTGTGTGGGTGAGCAGACACATTCTTCTCTGGAGACCAGGAGACTCACGGAGACATTATGCTAATTGGCTGTATTCGACATTAGCATCGCCTTGTGAGCAAATGGAGGGGCAAGAGACACGGAGAAACTCTTATCAAGACTCTGCTCTGTTGGTGAATGTTGAGGATGAACTGGTTAGGACAGTATAACTGTGAGGAGATCTCCCAACATATCCCACTGGGCCTTTCATTAGTAGGCCCCATGATCTCCTTCTACTCTGTGGCCTCTTCATTGGACCTGAGGGATTGCTTTTTTTTTTAATTCATTAATGGGATGTGATTAAAATGATTGGAAGCCAGCTGAGGAAAATGAGGAATTGTGATCTGGATCATGCTATCAGAAAGGGAAGCGGATTCAGTAGAAATTTCCAAAAGGGAACTGGCTGCTCAGTTTAGCAGAGAGGTCCTTTTGAGGGACATGGAGCAAGGACAGTGATAAATTGGATAGATCTTTCAAAGAAATAATACTGATACGTGGGCTGAATGGCCTTCTGTGCTTGTTTATGAAATTCGAGTGGATTTCTTTTGCCACGTTAGCATTAGAACTCATTGAGACTCGACGTTCCCTGCCTAGTTTTTGCTTCTTAGGGAAGAGACAGGGTGCAGGGTGTGGTGGGGTAGAGGCCAAAGATTCTTGTAGTTAAAAGATTGGAGGTTAAAGAAGTGGGTGGTCACAGTGTGCTGAATACGGGTTGCTCTGAATTCGTCTGTAAGTTTGATCCTGGCAAGTGTCTCATTAATAAGCCACTGTTCTCTTGTCTGGAAGGATGTGCAGTCCACAGTAAGTGAAGGAGAATTGCCTTGTACGAGTCTGGAGTCACATCTTGGCCTTGCCTCATCGAGCAGGCTTTCGGCCTACCCATCCACCACCTTCGTGAATCCTACTATCGTTCTGCTTCAGCACAACCGAGGTAAGCACAACCAACTGTGTTACAGAATTGCATCGTATTGTGTTGTGAGGAGGGGCAATCAGCCCCCCTCCTTTTTTAGCCCCCTCTCGGTCAGTTGTGACAAATAGTTTTATTCCTTTGTTAGCACACAGCTCTCGCACTTTAATTACACATGGTTTGCTAGAAATGGAAGGATTTTTACAATTTTATGGAATGTATAAATGACTTGGTTGCGGAAAGTGAGATATACTATCACCATAAGTATAGCTGGGAGTGCAAGCGGTGAGGATGACAGTCTGCGGAAGGGGGATATAGACAGATGTATGTGAGTGGGCAAAAGGTTGGCAGATGGAGTCGAATGTGGGAAAATGCGAGGCTTGTTTTAATTTTGGCAGAAAGAATAAAGGCGCTGAATCTTCCTGAAATGGAGAGAGAAAGCTGGAGCACAGACCGATTTTGGGAGCCCTTGCATATAAATCTTAAAAACCTAGAAATTATGTTCAATGGGTAATTGAGAAGGCTAATGGAATGTTGGTCTTCATTTCCAAGGGGAATGGAGTGTAATAATAGTGATGTCTTTCCAAAACTATACAATGTGTCAATCAGACCTCAGGTGGAAAACAGTGAACAGTATTGGGCACTTTGTCTAAGGAAAGATATACTGCAAAGGAGGTCATCCAGAGGAGATTCATTGGATTGATCCTTTACTTTCCAGTTGGTTCAGCCAACCAGGTATGATACTGAGGAAACATTAGCCAATGAATAATTGTCTGGGGAAAGGTGTGAGGCATCTGGTCACATGATGAAACCTCCAGGAATGTACCCAATCAGAGTTGTCGTGGGAGCAGCTCCGGCCAATCCGATAATTCTGATGAATTCCTGGCCCTTTCCAAGAATTTGAAACTTTCCACCACTAGGAACAATTTCTTCTCCTATGTATTTTTGAATCTGGGGCTTTGGATGATAATATCAAGAACTCTGGAATTGACTGCTCAAGGTTCCTGTGTTTTTAAGAATTCGCAAGCCTCCCTTTCTCATTGTAACACTGGACAGCAGTCAACAAAAGCGACCACCTTCATTGATATAGTACCTTTTGCTCAGCGAGCCAGCCCAGCGCAGTTGCAGGAGCGTCAGAAAATAAGATTTAACATCAAATTTAAACAAGAAAAAAACTGCAGATGCTGGAAATCGTAAATATAAACTCAGCAGGTCTGGCAACATCTGTGAAGAGTAAATGTTTTGGGCCCAGTGAACCCCCCTCCGCCTCAGAATGGATTTGACACCAAAAAGCCCAGTGAAGGGCATTTGGACAGATGACCGACATCATTTTTAGGACTGTTTTGCAGAAAAAGAAATTGAGAGGCAGAGAGTTTTAGTGAGGGAATTTCGGAGCGAAGGCACAGATGGTGCAGGCTTTTCCTGGGGTTGGTTATGGCAATGGATTATAACGCTAGCAGAGCAAAGTAATGTAATTAGTCGAATGGGAAGTACATGTTCCAGTCATCTCTGGCAGTACAAGGGAATAACCTAAGGTTTCCATTGTCACTGTCCATTGCAGCCATCCCTAGGTCAGAGTGAAGGGAGTGAAGCAGGAGGGCTGAGTCCCAGGCCTTGTTATTTGGATTTCAGATGAGAAGAGGTTCTGTTTGGAGATCGTTCTGTGATTGACTACCTGCACCTCCCAAGGTCACCTCTGCAGCAATGGGGTGTGTGCCCATGAGATTCAGAAAGTGGGGTTGCTGTCATTGGGGGTTTATGCCACTAGCAGTGGGTGGGTGTGGAAGAGGAATGGGAGGGAGATCCCCGAGGAAATGGTTAATCCTGACTTGCCCTTTGAACATTGCTTGTCACTTCTTCATTCCCCTCCCTCCTGTCGGAGCAGCCCCTTTCTGGAAAAGTTGGATGTTCAGCATTGAGCAGGGAAATCCTGTGTATCCGGCATGGGGTGAGGTGGTTCTTTGCAACATTCACGCAGCAGTGTTAAGGCAGGAGCTTGCCCACTGATTCTGGTTAGTTTGAACACCACATTGTTGGAGGCTACTGGCTCATATGACGTAATGGTATCCCCCAGTGGTGTTCCCATCATGGAGATGAGTGTCTGTTTAAAAGGGCATCAAGATGTTTTGATGCCCACAAACAAAGTCTTGCATTTATATAAAAACTGAAAGAACTGTGAATGCTGGAAATCGGAGACACAAACCAAAATTGCTGAGAAGACTCAGCAGGTATGGCAGCACCCGTGGAGAGAAATCATTCGGGTTCAATCTCGGAAGCGTAACTCTGATTTCTCTCCTGAGACTTCCAACCAATTTCTGTTTCTTGCTTCTTGCTTCTTGCATTTATCTAATATCTTGTGGGCGGCACGGTGGCACAGTGGTTAGCACTGCTGCCTCACAGCGCCAGAGACCCGGGTTCAATTCCCGCCTCAGGCGACTGACTGTGTGGAGTTTGCACGTTCTCCCCCATGCTTGCTTGGGTTTCCTCCGGGTGCTCCTGTTTCCTCCCACAGTCCAAATATATGCAGGATAGGGGAATTGGCCATGCTAAATTGCCCGTAGTGTTAGGTAGGGGGTAAATGTAGGGGTATGGGTGAGTTGCGCTTCGGCGGGGCGGTGTGGACTGGTTGGGCCGAGGGGCCTGTTTCCACACTGTATGTAATCTAATCTAAACTAATCTTAACTATATTGACAGCCAATGAAGGATTTGTCAAGTATTGCAATATTGGCAATGATAGCCAACCTATCCACAGCAAGGTCACACAAAGAAAATACTGTCCAGATGATTTCTGGTCTCTATTGATGTCAGTGGAGAATCAGTATTGGCATAGGGTGTTTTATTTTACAGAACATGTTGGAGGGCAGACCCTAGTCTGAAACCTAGTCTGAAAGACATCAGCCATGGCAGTGCAGCACTCCCTCAGTACTTCTTTGGAATGCCCAGCTCAATTACATGCTCATGTGTTGGGAGTTGGACTTGCACCCACTACTGTTTAGTTCAGACGGACGCTGTTCCCCCTCTTTCTGCGTTCCCTACACAATGACCCAGAGTCGGCTGAGTAGGCCGTCTGGCTTTCTCTGTCCTTCCATCAAATTGTGGCTGATTTGGTTGTGGCCTTAACTCCACTTTCCTGTCTGTCCATGTAATCCTTCAAACCTTTGACCGTCAAAACCCTGAATATATTCAGTGACGCAGCCTCTGCTGTTCTCTATGATCGAGAATTCTCAAAGCTTCTGAGAGATGAATTTCTTATTCATTTCAATCTTAAATTGGAGCCCCCTGTTTTGAAACAACGATCCTTAGTTCTGTATTCTCCCAAATATTCCACCAGCCAAACGTCATTTCCCTCTTTTTTTTTTAATCACCTTTCATTCTCAAAACTTGGAACTCACCATTTGTTGTGAGATAAAGACGATGATAGTATAGTGGTGAGCATAGCTGCCTTCCAAGCAGTTGACCAGGGTTTGGTTCCTAGCTATCGCAGTGTTGGTTTCTAAACTGACTTTTTAAGGAAAGCCTCTGGTGTAAAACAAAAATGAGTATTTCATCTTGTGGTAAAACGGATCTGTCAAATTGCTTTGTGGGCGGCACGGTGACTCGGTGGTTAGCACTGCTACCTCACAGCACCAGCGTCCCAGGTTCGATTCCAGCCTCTGGTGACTCTCTGTGTGGAGTTTGCACATTCTCCCAGTGTCTGAGTGGGTTTCCTCTGGGTGCTGTGGTCAGGTGAATTGGCCATACCAAATTGCCCATAGTGCTTGGTGCATTAGTCAGAGGGAAACGGGTCTGGGTGGGTTACTCTTCGGAGGGTCGGTGTGGACTGGTTGGGCCGAAGGGCCTGTTTCCACATGTGGGGAATCTAATTTAATCTAATAACTCCTTCAAGTGGGAATCAAATTAGTGAGCCTCCTCTGAACTGCCTGCAATGCAAGTGTATTCCCCCCTTCAGTTAGTTAACGAAACCTTTTGCAGTGTACCACCTTGTATGGTTGCACTAGTGTTTGATTTTTAAAAAGCGGTTTGGACACTATGAGCAAATCCTGTAAGTTTCATTGAGTCTATTGGTACCTTGGACACCAGACCTGGGAGTGTGTCTGTCAAACCTGGACACAGAGCTCCTCCTACTGGTATGGTAGATTAATGCGCTGCAATGACATACAGCCTGAGCTTGGTCAATTCAGCACTTAGATTAGATTACTTAGTGTGGAAACAGGTCCTTCGGCCCAGCAAGTCCACACTGACCCTCCAAAGAGCAATCCATCCAGACCCATTTCCCTCTGACTAATACACCTAACCCTGCGGGTAATTGAGCACAGCCAATTCACCTAACCTGCACATATTTTGGACTGTGGGAGGAAACCGGAGCACCTGGAAGAAACCCACGCAGACACTGGGAGAATGTGCAAACTCCACACAGACAGTTGCCTGAGGTGAAAATTGAGCCCGGGTCTCTGGCACTGTGAGGCAGCAGTGCTAACCATTGAGCCACCTTGCTTTGTAACTGAATCGAAGATCTCCCTAGGCTGTGTAGCGTATTCACCAGTCCTTGGGCCTGGCCTGAAGATGCAATATTTGGCTTCTGTTGAGGGACAGGTTGACTTTGACTCCCTCTTGGTGAAAAAAACATTAAAACATGATAATATGGGGATGTGGGGTGATGTTTCTACTGGGGAATAGCCTGATGGCATGTGCTAATGATTATGAAGATTGCATTGGGGTGAAGCACTTGATCTGCCGTGTGTGTGTGTCCATCCATCTGTATCCCCATCCCCATGAGGGAGGTACATATGATTTAAGCACAGTGCCCTTGCTGAGTCTGTGTGTTTGACTTGGTTTTGTTTCTTTTGTCTTTCTCCAGAACAGCAGAAACGTTTGAACAGCCTGTCAGGTAAGAGAAGGTGCTCAGTGAATATCACGTTTTCTTATGTGAAATGTTAAATTCTGACACCGTTCGGTATGTGATCTGGCTGGGTGCTGAAATAATAAACCGTAAAATGTAACAGCAGCATCGGGTCAAGTATTTGGCGTAACACCTCACCAGGGATTGGGTCGCATATACCATTAGGTGAGGACCTGCTTGGTAGCTCTGAAATAACTCAGTTAATGGAACCTGGGAGACGGTGATATATTGCTAATGTCACGAGACCAGTAATCCAGAACCTCGGACAGCTGTTTTGAGGGCCATGGATTCAAATCCCACAGTGACAGATAAAATTGAACTCAATAAAGAATTCTGGAGTAATGACTACCAAGTATTGTTTTAAAATCCCATCCATTTCACTAATGTCCCTGAGAGAAGGAAATCTGTCACCATTAACCTGGTCTGGCTTACAAGTGACTTCAGACTAATGGTGATGTGATTGACTGACTATTAACTACCCTCTGAGCAATAAATACTGGTCCAGCCAGTGACATTCAAATCCCATAAATAGATTTTTTTTTTAAAAAACTAGTGCCACATTTTGCTGTTTGTTTGATTTGTGGCTCAGTGGTATGGGTTGCTCAGTGGTTAGCACTGCAGCCTCACAGCACCAGGGACCCAGGTTCAAATCCAGCCTCTGGCGACTAGCTGTGTGGAATTTGCACATTTTCTTTGTGTCTGTGTGAATTTCCTCCCTCAAATCAAAGATGTGCAGGTTAGTTGAATTGGCCATGTTAAATTGCCCGTAGTGTTCAAGGATGTATGGGTTAGGTACGTTAGTCAGGGGTGAATGAAGAGCAATAGAGTAGGGGAATGGATCTGGTTGGGTTACTCTTTGGAGGGTTGGCGTGGACTTGGGCCAAATGGCCTGTTTCCACACTGTAGGGATTCTAAAATTCTATGATTCTGACCTTTCTGGAAGTAGACCAGTCCCCAGGGCCAGGTGGGCTCTATCCCAGGTTACTGCGAGAGGCAAGGGAAGAAATAGCTGGAGCATTAGCAGATATCTTCACAGCCTATTTGACCATAGGTGAGGTTCCAGAGGACTGGAGAAGCCAATGCCCTTCCCTTGTTTAAGAAAAGAGAGCAGGTATAATCCAGGAAATTACAGGCTGGTGAGCCTGATGTCTGTGGTGGGGAAGCTCTTAGACAAGATTATTGAGGGACAAGATAAATGCACATTTGGAAGAAAATTGACTAGTTAGTGACTGGCAGCACGATTTTGTATGGGGAAAGTCATGTCCCACCAACATGAATGAATTTTTTGAAGAGGTGACAAAAGTTATGGATGAGGGAAGGGCTGTAGATGTAGTTTATCTGGACTTTGGTAAGGCATTTGATAAGGTCTGATTGGTTCAAAAACTAAAATCACATGGGATTCAGGGTGGGCTGGCTAGATAGATACAAAACTGGCTTGGTCACAGAAGACAGAGGGTAGCAGTGAAAGGGTGTTTTTCAGAATGGAATTCGCTATCTAGTGGTGTTCCACAGGGATTAATCTTAGGTCCTCTGTTTATTTGTAGTATATATAAATGATCTGGAGAAAAATGTAGGCGGTTTGATTAGTAAGTTTGCAGATGACACAAAAATTGGTGAAGTTGCTGATCGTACCGACGATTGTGAAAGTATAGATTAGTGACTTGGACACAGATTTGGCAGATGGCGTTTAATCCAGACAAATACAAGATGATGCATTTTGGAGGATCAAATTAGGTTTGAATTATACTGTAAATGGCAGAACCCTTAGGAACATTAACATAGAAATGGATCTGGGCATGCAGGTTTACAGTTCCCTCAAAGTGGAAGCCCAGGTGACCAAGGCATGTGGCATGCCCACCATCAGCCGGGGGGAGGGGGTGTCTGAGTGCCAGCGTGGGGTGATGGGGTGGGGGTGGAGACGAGCGAGTGACTGGGGAGGGGGGTCCATCGAGTGACGGGCTGGGGTGGGGCAGTGACGGAGTGGGCAGGAAGAGAGTGAGAGGTTACAGATTGTACCACGCGGGTGTGTTTTAATGGGTGTTCGACAATAACCCAGCGTTTAGTTCCTTTTGGTGGGGGAAGAAAGGAGCTCTGTTGTTTGTCACTTGTTGCTGACTTATTCTCCTCATTAGGCATGCAGGCAAACAGCAAGCTCAGGCCACCACCGCCCCCAGCCAAACTGCGGTTAACCTCCGAGGTTACATTAAGATTCCACTTGCTTCCTTAATAGGAATTGTGTGGCCGGAATGGCTTTACCATTGCTCCGAACTTGGTGTATTTCTGTCACTGCACATACTTGTACTGTTTACTTTCTTCGTAGATTCTGTGCCAGAAACAGTAACTGATCATAAAACGCAAGTTGCAGCTTCAGACGGAAGTGTTCCTCCTGTGCACACAGCAGCAGCGATGGATAATAAATGGCAGAAAGTCACCCAGGTGCCTCAGTCCTCCTTCATAGCGCCTGAAGACCTGGGTATCAAGGTGAGAGAGGAACAGACGGTTCGTTTGATGTTGCCTGCTGTAGTGTGTAGTGTGAGACTGGGCTACAGTTTCTCGCGATCACTGACTGAATGGGGCATGTCGTCTGTGCTGTTTCTATTACTATTCCTCATTCCTCCAATTTTATGTCTCCGCAGAATGTCGAGAGGCCCAAAGATTGGTACAAGACCATGTTCAAACAGATTCACAAAGTCAGCAAAGGTAACATGGTTCTGGGGACAGGTGAATGTGCCATTGCCAAGTTTCCTGTGCCTCAGAATCACAGGCAGTGTGTCTCCCCACAGTTTACCCATTCATCAGTTCATGCAGTAAATACCAGAAAGCAAAACTTGTGAATGCCGCGTACTCGTCCAACTTGTTTCAAATACCTCAGAACACCGCTGACGGTAATGAACAGTGCAGTAATGTAATGAGCAGAGCAGTAATGACCAGTGCATTCACTACCTAGTATTACAGTTTCTTTATTGGTTTTTCTGCCTCCTCAGTACCGTTACTCCAAGGGGAGTTGTAACTCTGTGCCTTCACCCTCCTTTGCGCCAGGCGTAGTCCACAAGAAAAGATGAGGCAGAAGAGATAATTTGATAGGGTTGACTGGGAGCAGATATTTCTCCCTCTGGAGGGTAATCCAGAACTTGGCGTTTTAAAATTAGAAGATGGTCAGTAACAAATGCAGTGAGGAATTTGGGAAGAACATCTTCAGCCAGAGAATAAATAGAAAGTAACACTTAGTGAGATAAGGAGCGACTGAGGTAGATAGATAGTCTCAAGGGGAAATGTTAAGTAAATAAACAAGGGGAAAGTAACTGAAAGGAAAATGAAAGACATTCTCCCTCCCCCACCCCCACAATGACATTGCCAGAGCCACCCACATCCATGTTCACTCACTAACAAACATATACATGCGAGCGTGCGTACACACAGACATATTCACCCAATCTTGCACTCCTTGGATGCTGCCTGACCTGTGCTTTTCCAGCGCCACACTCTCAACACACACCGAATCCCTACAGTCTGGAAGTGGGTCATTCAGCCCATTGAGTTCACGGCAACTCTCCACAGAGCGTCCCACCAAACCCCTCCTCTAGCCCTGTAACTCTGCATTTCCAATGGCTAGCCCACCTAACCTACACATCCCTGGACCCTATGGACAATTTAGCACAGCCAATCCACCCTGAACCTGCACATCTTTGGACTTTGGGAGGAAACTGGAACACCTGGAGGGAAACCCATACAGACACTGGGGGAATGTGCAAACTCCACACAGCCAGCTGTTCGAGGGTGGAATTGAACCTGTTGCACACATGTTTGCGCGTTCACATTTGATCGCTCTTACGTTCACACTCCCAGACGTTTGCACTCCCAGACGTTCACACGTGCACACATGGGATTCAGGCTCTCACCTCCACACCAAACGTTGTGAAGCATTATAGTTGGTGTAGGCTGCTCTGGAAGCTTGTTGTTGAATAATTAATTGTTTGGTAATACACTGCCCACATTTTCCTTCTCTTTTTCAGAATGTTTTAATTCTCTGTGCTTTCTGAGTGACCTTTCTCTTGCAGCTTGTCTTCTCACGTTTGAATCTTTGCTATTTTTTCCCATGGCTTGTTTTGTCTCTTGCTTCCTTACCTCTTCACTCAGACACTCCTGAGGAAAATCCGTATCACCCTACATACAGCTTTCCTGAGCTTCCTGAATGCCAGCAGAAAAGAGAAGGTATCAGTGTATGCGTGTGTATGTGTGCGCGCGTGTGTATCAATGCCTCAATGTGTGTGTGCCTGTGTCTGTCAGTGTGCACACATGTTTGCATATGTGTACATATGTCAGTGTGTGTGCATGTGTCTCTTTCTATCAGTTTGTCTGTGTTTATCTGTCTTTGCCCCTGCGTCAGTGTGCCTGTGTCTATCTGTGTGTGTGTGTGTGTCTCTCTCTCGCTATACATCCATCTGTCTGTGCCTGTGTCTTTGCCTGCATGTGTGTCAGTATGTACACCAGTGTGGGTGTGTGTGTGATGCTGTCAAGTGTTTAAGCCCTCTCAAATGCCACAGTTATTCCAAGTTGTCTCTCAATGTCATGTTTAATCCATTGCTAGTTGTCAGCTCTTTGCTCCTGAGCCATGTTTTCTGTAATTTCCCAACAGATTATGCATTTTAATCTTTAACTCTCCAGTGAAATGGAAGGATGTAAACTGAGCATTTCTCTCAGGGTGTCATTTGTTGTGTAATGCACTTTCTCGCTATGTTGAGGCAGAGGCTACATTAACATTCAGAAATAGGTTTGTAATAATTGGAAAAGGATATGCAAACTCTGTGTATTCATGGGATGACGAGTGAGGAGGATGATAAACATGGTGTTGATGGGCTGACCTTTGTATCTATTTCAATATTTACTCTTCTACCCCCCAGCCCTGTGGAAAGGAAAATCCCATGGTTACCAGCTCCTTCCAGATGCTGGTGATTGCTTTTGGATGCGAGGCCCAGCTGTGATGCCTCTTGCAGTCAAACAGCTTGCACTCTGTCTACCTGACTTGAGATTGGCTGAGCCACTTGTGGCTGCCTGGGTGCTGCTGAAGCCTTTTGCTTCTGACCCTGCCCCACATGTGCACTCCTGTGTTCTCTCTATCTCTCTCTCTCTCGCTCTCTCTCTCTCACACGCGCTCTCTCTCTCTCACACGCGCTCTCTCTCTCTCACACGCGCTCTCTCTCTCTCACACGCGCTCTCTCTCTCTCACACGCGCTCTCTCTCTCTCACACGCGCTCTCTCTCTCTCACACGCGCTCTCTCTCTCTCACACGCGCTCTCTCTCTCTCACACGCGCTCTCTCTCTCTCACACGCGCTCTCTCTCTCTCACACGCGCTCTCTCTCTCTCACACGCGCTCTCTCTCTCTCACACGCGCTCTCTCTCTCTCACACGCGCTCTCTCTCTCTCACACGCGCTCTCTCTCTCTCACACGCGCTCTCTCTCTCTCACACGCGCCCCTCGCGCCCCCCCGCATCTCTCCTCCCCTCGCGCCCCCTGTCTATCCTGTCACCTGACCCATTCATCCTCATAAAACCCGACCACACCAGGGATGTGTGCGAATAGCCTGTTGTCTCTCAAAGTGTGTGGTCACTTCCATGCTGGCCATGAATGTACCCTGGAATAATGTATGGCTTCACGTGAGGGGCAGCGGGAAAACAGTTTGCCTGCAGGCGCGTTGTTGGAACAGCTTTCACATCTCATCAATGCAGTTAACTTCAGCTTTTTCTCTGATCATTCCTGCTTTTTACTTTGCTGTTGCATGATCTCATCGTCCTGTCTCAGTTCCATTTCTTTCCATTGCTTTTATAGAAACAGTCACTTACACCCCAACCTATGTCTTCTCCGAGATTGCTCAGAGAGAGTTTCTCAAAGGTACCTTTCTCTCTCTTTTGGCTGCCTCGTGTGTGACTAGAGACTCTGGTCTGTCGTTTCCTTTCACTTTGTGACTGCTGCCTTGTACTGAGGCATTCCCGCCTGACTGGGGAAAGTTTGGAGTCATGTGGAGAATTGTAAGGTGCTGGGCTCGTTTTCTGAAGAGTAGTGGAGGCTGAAGGGAGATTTAATAGAAATTCAAAATTTTGTGGGGTTTTGGTGAAATAGATAGTAGGAAACCATCCGGATGGTCAGTAACCAAGAGGACATCAGTATAATGTGTTCTACATTCCGGATAAGGAATGAGCAGATAGTTGTGATTTAGGTTAGAAAATGGCCAAAAGGTTAATTAAATAACTTAAGGGGCAACTTTCCAAAGGGAATCAGATACTTGATTGGAAAGGAAATCTTTGGAAGGTGTAAAAGCAGGGAGTGGGACTAACTGATTTGCTCTTTCGAAAGAGCTAGCATGGGCACAGTGGGCTGAATGGCTTCCTTCAAAATGGATGATTTGTGAATAACATAGGCTGGGACAGTTCAACATTTGCCTGGCACCTTTACATCCAATATGACATCGGGTCCCAGGGAAGAGTTGAGGGGTGGAGCCGTGTCAAATCTTGGCTCCTGTGTTGATTTGATTTGGGAATTCACGGGGAAATACAGGACCTCATTCACAATTTGATCAAATCAAAAGGCACAAGTTTAAAGTGGAAAAATAAAATGGCCCGAGGATCAATTTTTCCAAAGATGTGAAATCGGGCAGGGAAGCTCCAGTTCTGGGAGACAGGTTTTGGATGTTTCTGGAAACTTCTCGCAACAGCTGACTGTTGAGTCCAAAATCGATGAACCACAGAATTCAAACTTTGTACATAGTATACCAAGGTATTTTGCAAATGTTTCACACAATTCCAGTTTTAATTGGTGGGACAGCCAATGAACTGAATTTGAGGGAGTGGCTGTACTGACTGAGCAGTTGGTCAGGAATGTGTGTGAATTGTTGAATGCTGACATTAACATATCTTGTGCTTTTCCAGCAGATGATGACGTGGAGTACTACTCCCCACGGTACCATTATTCTGAAGACAGTGAGTATTAGCTTTCTGTCTAAAAAATTTCAAAACATTAGACCTTGGAGCTTGTAAGGTCATGGTTGTATTTAATCATCCTTTTATTCATCCATGGGATATAGGCATTGCTGTATAGGCCAGTGTTTATTGTCCATCCAGTGGCTCAATGGTTAGCACTGCTGGTCCCTCAGCGCCCAGGCACCAGATTCCATCCTCACATGATTGTCTGTGTGACATTTGTACATTCCCCCGTGTCTGTGCGCATTTCTTCTGGGTGATTTGGTTTCCTCCCACAGTCCAGAGATGGACTGGCTAAATTTGCCCATAGTGTTCATGAATGTGCAGACTAGGTGGGTTAAACATGGGAATTGTAGGGCTACAGGGATAGGGAAGGGGGGCTGGGTCAGATGCTCTTCCGAGGGTCAGTGCAGACTTGATGGGCTGGATGGCCTCTTTCCACACTGTAGGGACCTTAATATTCAATTAAGGGTTTGGAGTCAGATGTCAGCCAGACCAGGTATGGACAGCAATTTCTATCCTGAAGGTTAGTGAAGCAGATGGGTCTTCACAAGATCGACAACAGTAACATTGTCACTGTTGGGTCAGCTCTTTATTCCAGGTTTGATTTAAATTCAGATATCGCCATCTACCATGGTGGGATTTGAGCCCTTTCTCCTAAAACATGAGCTAAAGTTTGGACTGTCAGATCAGTGACATGACCAACACTCCTCTGCCTCCTCTTGAATTAAAGGGTAATAGTACACATTATTGCAATCATTTCAACAATCGGGAAATTGGAATCAGGAGCAACGGTGGCTTTACGATCGGCCAGCTTTTCCTGCTGTTAACTGTTTGGGCAAGTTTTCAAAGTATCTTTTCCATGGGTTTCACTCAGTTACGGTTACACTGCAGCCTCAGTTATGGTTACGTTGCAGCCTTAGCTATGCATGTGGTAACAAGCCAGTAGCAACCAAAATAATTTGGTATCTGCAAAAAAAAAAACATATTGATTTGCTGGCAAGCAACCAGTACAGCCCACTGCTATTTGATCCAACTGCATCCACCAGTGTAACTTCCTGAATAGGCTCCAACTCCAATTCAAATGTTTAAATTGAAGCCGACATAATCTTATAGAGACTTATAAACTCATGAGGAGCATAGATAAGGAGAATAGCAGGGGTCTTCTCCCCAGGGTGGGGGAATTCAAAACTCGGGGATGTATTTTAAAAAGGACATGAGGGGCAACTTTTTGTTTTGTACAGTGTGGAATGAACTGCCAGAGAAAGCGGTGGACGCAAGTACAGTTAAAACATTAAAAAAAAATACATACATAAGAAAGGTTTGGAGGGATATGGCCCAAATACAGGCAAGTGGGACTAGTCTAGTTTTGAAACATGGTTGTCGTTAATCGGTTGTACCGAAGGGAGTGTTTCCGTGCTGGGTGATTCCGTGACTTTGTGTACTTTTGTGCGTAAGCTCAGCCACGGAGACAGTGAAACTACTTTTGGCTATTGTGGAAAAAAAGTCTAATCTGGCTCATTACTGCCCCTTTTAAGGATGGAAATCTGCTGTCCTTACCTGTTCCTGACCTATGTGTGACTCCAGACCCCAACAATGTGGTTGATTCTTGAATAAACCCTAAGGTGACTAAGCAACACGTGCTGTTCAAGAGCAACCTTATCAACGATGTCACAACCCCTGAAATTAAGTCCCCAAATTTAGACAAAATAAGAATCGTCCTCTATCCAGTAGATTATTGCTGTGTGGGTGAGAGTGATGCATCTTGGGAGTGTTGTTTTTTACTTGTCCAGTTCCCATGGAAATGAATTCCCAATGGTTAATGCTATGTCCTGTGATAAATCAGGCAGCATATGTACAAATAATGAGTTGCAGAGAAGCAAAAAAATTAAACATTTTCAATTTTTTTTGCCGAGTAACGTTCTGAAAGTAAAATGTTAAGTAGAAAGAATTGTTTGGTATACGTTTGAATTTCATTTTGAATTTGAATATTGTGACCTGGATTTTCATTCCTGAGTCAAGTGCTCAGAATTGGGATATATCCTTACTTGCCGTGCCTGTTTTGGACATAACGTACTCTAAATAATGGGGATCTTGGTCCTGGGTGACGGGTGTGTCGTGACGTCAGCCTGTCATCCTAGAAATATTTCAGAGGCAGCCATAAAGATTGCCAAATACTGAAGCGGGCTGATTTAAAATGTTTTCCTGCCACACTCAGTGCCTATACCAACCTGCGTCCTCCCATTATTCCCCAAAGCTCCTCATAGCCACTCTCTCACCTTAGTGCCAACCATGCTCCGACGCAGTCTACACTTTGCACTAGCACTCTCCATTGCCAACTCAACCAGTGGGCTGTTGCCCATTCTCTATGCCAACTCATCCAGTGTCCACAGTAGGCAGATCTCAAGAACCATGCTAAGATGAAATAAAATAAAGCATCTATTACAGACTTCACTATATTAAAAATGATCCAACTGATAACAGTCCATTCAATACATTTAAATCCCCCATTAAGACAAACATTTGTATTAATTGCACCCTTTTTTCGGATGTCTCAATTCAAAATGTAAACTAGCAGTTCCACCATCCCCCAGGTGCATACACCCCTTCCCCACTGACACCAGCCTAAAGATAGACTGTGAAAGATGTCAATTGGTAACAATATTATAACAAAAATCCTTAGATTCAAACAGCTGTTGTGAGTACAACAGGTACTTTAGTCATGTCCAACCCTAACCTTTTCAGCAAACCACCAACCAGGGTGATGCCACTGTAGTCTGACGCACTGATCTTTACCTTGCAGAGGCTTAACATCAACTCTGAGAGTTCCTCCTTGCTCCCCCAGACCATGACCCCCACATCCGAACCACAAACTATTGTTGCCAGGGCTGTCACCGAGTTGATTACCTCTGGTGAGGGGTGAGGTTTCTTCCCCCCCCCCCCCCCCAAGCGGTCACTGTCTCCAACCCTGTAGTCCCCCAACCCTGGATAGCCCGCTTCTACCTCCTTCCCAAATTCCCTAAACCAGACTGCCTCCGTAGGCGTGTCAAATCATCTTACTTCCGCCCCAGTGCATTGGTTTCCTCCGACCATTCTGTCAGGTCTGTGCATGAGCGTGACCCTGAACTTCCTGTAGCTGGTTATTTTGACTTTCCTGAAGAAGGGCTTATGCCCGAAACGTCGATTCTCCTGTTCCCTGGATGCTGCCTGACCTGCTGCGCTTTTCCAGCAACACATTTTCAGCTCTGATCTCCAGCATCTGCAGACCTCACTTTCTCCCCATTTTGACACAGCATCCTGGTCACATTCTCACTTATCTGTCCTCAGCATCTTGTGATGGTCCATTGAATCAATACCATCTCCTCTTCAGATTACACACTTTATAGCCTTCTAGACTTAATATTGAGTTCAACACCTTCAGATTGTGAATCCACTCTCATTCCTTCCCTTCCTTTTAGCTTTACCGGATGTATCCTCTGTCACAATATCCTCCCAACCACTCGCGCCCCCCCCCCCCCCCCCCCCCATTGTGAGTGTCTGATCCTTCCTGTCTGCCAGCTAGGCATTCCTGAAGAAGGGCTTATGCCCAAAACGTTGATTCTCCTTCTCCTTGGATGCTGCCTGACCTGCTGCGCTTTTCCAGCAACACATTTTTAAGTGCTGCCAGCTAGACACACCATCATTCTGCCATTCTCACATTCTGATCACTTAATCTGCACTATCACCATCCTTTCTCCCCCTACAGTCCACAAGCCTCTCCCCAATCCCCACTATTGCATAAATGTTGTCCCATCCACACTTCACATCAGCTGTGGAAGGATCCTTTGGGGCCTTGGATGGAGGTGAGGGGGGGAGGTGTGGGCGCAGGTTTTACAGCTTGTGTAGGGCAAAGGGAAGGTGCTGGAAGTGGAGGGTGGGTTGGTGGGGGGGCATGGACCTAATGAGGGAGTCATGGAGGGAATGGTCTCTGCAGAATACAGATAGGGTAGGGAGGGAACTATACCTCTGGTGGGGTCTGATTGTAGCTGATGGAAATGGTGGAGGATGATGCATCGTATCTGGAGATTGGTGGGGTGGAAGGTGAGGACCGGGGAGGGGTTCTGTCCTTAATGTGGTTGGAGGGATGAGGCTCAAGGGCGGAAGTGCGGGAAATGGAGGAGATATGCTATAGGGCATTGTTGACTACGTGGGAAGGGAAATCATGATCCTTGAAATAAAGGCTATCTGAGATGTTCTGGAGTGGAATTGCTCCTCCTGGGAGCAGATGCGTTGGAGGCGGAGGAGTTGGGAGTAAGGGATAGCATTTTTACAGGAGGGGCCATGGGAGGAGTTACAGTCCAGGTAGCTGAGGGAGTCTGTGGTATTGAAGTAGATGTCTGTGTTGAGTCAGTCGCCAGAGATGGAGAGGTCCTGGAAAGGGAGGGAGGCGTCTGAGATGGGCGAGGTGAACTTGAAGTCAGGGTGGAAGATGTTGAAGTTGGTGAACTGTTCAACCTCCTCGTGGGAGCACAAGGTGGTGCCAATATAGTCTTTGATGTAGCGGAGGAAAAGGTAGGAAATGTTCCCAGTATAACTGTGTGGAAGATGGACTGCTCCATATATCTGACGAAGAGACAGGCATAGCTGGGGCCCATGCGGGTACCCATGGCTACCCCTTTGGTCTGGAGGTAGTGGGAGGATTTGAAGGAGAAATTGAGGGTGAGGACCAGTTTAGCCAATCAAATGTGTGTGTCAGTGGAGGGGTACTAGTTGGGTCGCCAGGAGCGGAAGAAACTGAAGGCTCGGAGACCTCTACCACGGTGGATGGGCATGTAATGAGGACTGGATGGCCATGGTGAAGATGAGGCATTAGGGGCTGGGGAAACAAAAGTCATGGAGGAGGTGGAGGGCTTGGGTCATGTCCCAATTGTATGTGGGGGGTTTCTGGACCAAGGGGGACAGGATGGTGTCAAGGTATGAAGAGAATGGGGTAGGTAGGAACTATGGGTCGACCGGGACAGTTGGGCTTGTGAATTTTGGGTACGAGGTGCGGGGTTCACGGACAATGAGGTTGGAGGCTGCAATTGGGAGATCCCCTGAGGTGATGAGGTTGTGGATGGTTTGGTGATGGGCGATGAGGTCGTGGTCAAGGGGGCAGAAGGAGGAAATGTCTGAGAGTTGGCACCTGGTTCCAGTAGTGTGGATGTCAATGTGCCAAACTACCACTGTTTCCCCTCCCCTGCTTGTTTAATGAATATAATTGCGTAAATGCATCAGAAGCAGTTCAGAGATGAGTTAATTAATTACTACCTGGAATGATTGGGTTGGTGAGGAAAGGTTGGACAAGCTCGGCTCGAACAGATCAATTCATAGAATCCCAATGTCTTGGAAGCAGACCATTTGGCCTATTGCGTCCATACTGACCCTTTGAAGACCATTCCACCCAGATCCACTCCCCATCTTCTCCCTGTAACCCTGCATTTCCCAAGGCTAACCCACCTAGCCTGCGTATCCATGAAGATTATTGGCAATTTAGCATGACCACTCCATCTAACCAGCACCCAGAGAGACGGGGAGAACGTGTAAACTCCACACAGCCAGTGGCCCGAGGCTGGAATCGAACCTGGGTCCCTGGCACTGTGAGGCAGCAGTGCTAACCCCTGAGCCAGTACTTTGAACTGTCATGAGTCTGTCTAAAGTTCTTCCTCAAAAGGTATTGGAAGCAGGGTCTTTGAATATGTTTCTGGCAGATGGGTAGGTTCTCAATGAGGGATTGTGGGGTAATTGGATCAGCCACGATATTACTGAACGGCAGAACAGGCTCGAGGGGCTGAGTGGCCGACACTCACTATTTTGTCATGTTTTTTGTAAAGTTTCCCAGAAACAGTTTAGATCAGGTTTTTCCAATGTTAGAACCCAATAGAATGTTAGACACAGCAGAACAGAGACCCTGTTCTTTAAAAGTTTAGTCCTTGTGGTTGAAATTAAAAAAAAACAATTTGTGCACAGGAAGAATTTACTGGCAGAATGCCAGCTATAAATGTAAATCTTCAGTGTCGCTGTTTATGTGGGTGTTGAAATAAATTAATTTGATATTTTAAACCTAAGATGCAATCTACATTTGATCTACTGTGTTGAAACGTTGGAAGTCCAGGCGAAGTCTGGTAGGTCAGAACAGTTCTCTCTCTCAGATTTGTAATTCACCTCCTGGGCACATTAACCAAAATGTGACCCAGCACTCGAGGTAGAAATAGATTGGGCCAAAGGTTGGCTGAATTGTGACACGGCTGTAAGTGAGATTCAGCTATGTGATAGGTCAGGCCTGAAGCCATCATCTTCCACCTTAGAACACTTTAACTCCAGGGCATCAATGTGGACTTCATCTGTTTCCTCATTTCCCCCCCCCCCCACCTTACCCCAGTTCCAACCTTCCAGCTCAGCACTGTCCTCATGACCTGTCCTACCTGTCAATCTCCCTTCCCACCTATCCACTCTACTCTCTCCTCTGACCTATCACCTCCATCCCCACCCCCATTCACCTGTTGTACTCTAATCTATGCTACCTTCTCTCCAGCCCCACACCCCCATTTTTTCTCTCCACCCTGGTGGCTTCCTGCCTCTATTCCTGATGGAAGACTTTTGCCCGAAACATTGATTTCCCTGCTCCTCGGATGCTGACTGGCCTGCTGTGCTTTTCCAGCACCACTCTAACCTAAACTCTGGTTTCCAGCATCTGCAGTCCTCAGCTTTGCTTAGAAGCCATCAATAGTCAAGAGATTAGGTATGACCCAAAAAAGTGTCAGTCTGAGATTGCAGTGATCTCATTGACCACTTCTGTGTAGATTTGATATTGCAAAAAGCTTTAAAAATAGTCCTTGATCAGCTACAAGAAAACATTCCAGATGGAAGGGCTTACTTCTGTTGTGGGTAAAGTGTTGGAAAGAATTATAAGAGAGAGGATTTATAATCATCTGGAAAGGAATAATTTGATTAGGGATAGTCAACACCGGTTTTGTGAAGGGTAAGTCGTGCCTCACAAACCTTATTGAGTTCTTAGAGAAGAAAACAGGTGGATGAGGGTAAAGCGGTTGATGTGGTGTATATGGATTCCAGTAAAGCGTTTGATAAGGTTCCCCACGGTAGGCTATTGCATAAAATACGGAGGCATGGGATTGAGGATGATTTAGCGGTTTGGATTAGAAATTGGTTAGTTGAAAGGGTGATGGCTGATTGGAAATGTTCATCCTGGAGTTACTCGGTGTGTACTACAAGGATCTGTTTTGGGGCCACTGCTGTTTGTCATTTTTATAAATGACCTGGATGAGGGCATAAAAAGATGGGTCAGTAAATTTGTGGATGAGACGAAGGTCGGTGGATTTGTGGACAGTGCAGAAGGGTGTTGCAGGTTACAGAGGGACATAGATAAGCTGCAGAACTGGGCTGAGAGGCAGCAAATGGAGTTTAATGCGGAAAAGTGTGAGGTGATTCACTTTGGAAGGAGCAACAGGAATGCAGAGTACCGGATTAATGGTAGTGTGAATGAGCAGAGAGATCTTGGTGCATATATCCCTGAAAGTTGCCACCTAGGTTGTTAAGAAGGCATACGGTGTGTTAGCTCTTATTGGTAGAGGGATTGAATTTTGGAGCCATGAGGTCATGCTGCTGCTGTACAAAACTGTGGTGCAGCCGCACTTGGAATATTGCATACAGTTCTGGTCGCTACATTATAGGAACGACATGGAAGCATTGGAAAGGGTTCAGAGGACATTTACTGGGATGTTGCCTGGTATGGAGGGAAGGTCTTATGAGGAAAGGCTGCGGGACTTGAGGCAGTTTTTGTTAGAGAGAAGAAGGTTAAGAGGTGACTTAATAGAAGCATGTAAGGTGGTCAGAGGGTTAGATAGGGTGGACAGTGAGAGCCCTTTTTCCTCGAATGCTGATGGCTAGCATGAGGGGACATAGCTTTAAATTGAGGGGTGATAGACAAAGGACAGATGTCAGCAGTAGTCAGGGAGTATCCTGCAACAGTAGTAGACTCGCCAACTTTAAGGGCCTTTAAATGGTCAGTGGATAAATATGTGGATGATAACGGAACAGTGTAGGTTAGATGAGCTTCAGATCAGTTTCACAGGTCAATGCAACATCGAGGGCCGAAGGGCCTGTACTGTGCTGTTTTGTTCAATGTCATGCCCGAAATGTCGCTTCTCCTGCTTCTCTGATGCTGCCTGACCTGCTGTACTTTTCCAGTGCCACACTTTTCGATACAACAAGTGTTGCCAAGCCCCACAGGTTAAGCTGCAGGTTCATCTTGACTGAGGCAGTAAGTAGACTGCGTCCAGGCTGCAGGGAGACAAGTGGAAACCAACTTACTCCTCTTCTTGCCTTTGTGGGCACATCTGATGAGGCTACCATTTGTTGCCCATCACTAATTGCCCTTGAACCAATATTTTGCTCGGGCCATTTGTGAGGGCACCTTAAGAGCCAACCACATTGCTGTGGGTCTTAAGTTACACTGAGGCCAGGCCAGGTATGGTAGATTTCCTTCTGTAAAGGATGTTAGTGAACCAGATAGGTTTTTAAACAATTGGTAGTTCTATGGCTACCTCTGATCAGATTAGCTTTATTTTTCAGATTTATTAATTAAATTAAAGTGATTGGATTTGAATCCATGTCTGCAGTGCATTAGCCTGGGCCCCTAAATTACTAGGCCAATGACACTACCACATGCCACCACCACTTCCTAGCCTGTAAGATATGGAACCATTGGGCATCAAGTAGGCACAAGATGAAGTTTGGCTTGTATAGCTAATCATGCCCAACCACCCAGCACTTTTATAGATCCCTGTTGTCAGTGCCAATGAGAGTAATGTCTGGGGAGTCGGAGAAATTGGTATCTGAGCCCACTGAACTGTCATCTACTGAGAATAGTTATGGGGGGAGGTGTGAGCAGGGGTGCTTCTGTGATCCTTGGAGCTGTTCCTTGCAGAGAGCCATGGAAATGCACTTGCATGGAACTTGGGATCTTTCGGGAGAGGACAGGGATGGGTTTGTACACCACAATCCCTTTGTAATATCAACTGGCCTCTACTATGTCCCAGTGTTAAAAGGCGCAGCATGCGGGTGACTCCTGACTCTGTACTCTGCTTTTTTGGGGCTGAACCAAAACCAAGTAGGAATGCCAAGCCGCAATCTGTTGCAATTGGCAACTCTGCATTGCCTTTGTTTCACTTCCCCCTCATGTCCATAAGCTTTTATCTTTGCCTCTTTGTCCTAAAAAGGCATTAATTCCCTCCTGTAGTTTGATCCCATGCTGTGTTGAGAGCAGGCCAAATGTTATTTATATGTATTAAATTAACATAGTGGTTTTTGGCTTTTTTACAGAACCCCTGTCTCTGTCTTTCGAGGAGTTATGGCCTCCTTATTGGTAGAGATTGTCCAAACTTAGTCATCTGACTAATTCTCTTGAAGGGAGAATGCTTTCCCAACAAGTATGGCTCTCCAAGAAAGGCAGTGGAATCCAGCTGAAGTGGCTAACTTCCATTTGTGAGCCGATCGAAGTGATTGGCACAGTTGGGATTGTGCCAACCTGTCATCATTCACACTTCCCCTGGTAGTCAATGGAATGTTGAAGAGCTGGTAGTTTGACAAAAAAAAACATGTTTTTATTGCTCCAATTGCCAACTCAATTGAAATCAGCTAACTCAGGAAGAAACTTTGAACTTTCTTTGTCTAACTCCGATACTAAAGCAGGAGAGGGGGATGGTTATTGCTCTGTTTGTTTCTCTAACTGGTTATGTCTACTCTTTGCAGTGAAAGGTCAGACAGTTGTGCCTCGTTCCAAAAGCGCAGGAGACACTATTGACTTGGAGATGACTGAGCGGAGATCAGCGACCCTGCCTCTACCTACTCGGTCATCATCATTGAAGCCCCTCTCTGAAAGGTAGTCTGATATTTCCCTTCTTTCCTCCTATAACTTTCTGTAGTTTGATTGGGTAGCACTCTCTTAAGTTAGAAGGTTGAGGGTTCAAACTCCATTCCAATAGAACTCAATCTGACACTCTGCTGTGGTACTGAGGGAGCACTGCATTGTCAGAATTGCCATCTTTCAACTGAGATAATTAACCTGCCATCTTCTTTGATCCTTCAAGCCTGTGGTGACGCTCGATGAGTAGCTGGGAAGTTCCTCCTGATATCCTGGTCATTATTTATCCCTCAACCAATGTCCGTAAGGTACATTGTTGCTGTTTGTAGGATCTCGTTATGCTCAAACTGCTTGGCTCATCTTCAAATGTTCCAACTCTTCAACATTACTTCATTAGATGCAAGATACTTTGGAATGTCCTGATATTATGAAAGGTGCTACATAAATGCAAGATTTCTCTTTTTAAAAGAAAATATCTTGGGATCCAAAGTCATTCTGGACTATTGTAATTGTGCCTATTTATTCATACTTTTCAAACAACGACTTTTTATATTGAGTAGGATGTGGCATTTTTAAAGTAAATTTTAATAAATCAGGCAGAAACACCAACTTGAATTTATATAGTCTTTAACATAGTCAGATATCCCAATGGAGCTAGGCTGAATGGTTTGTTCTCATGACTGTAAATTCTGTGTAAAGCTTAACACTAATTTTAACAACAGTCTCCACTGTGGGTTTCTGTTGGTTTCCCCATGAGATAAGCAAGCTTGTTGATCAATGTTTACATGCACTTGCTATAGTCCACACAAATGTTTATGCAGCTTGAAATAGTTGGGTTTTCCCTCGACAGTCCGTCTGCTCTGCAGCTACAGGTCTCTAAAAAATCTGGCCACTGTTACTGATGCAAAGAAATGGTTTTCACATAAAGCCCATGGGATTCGCAAAGGACCGCATGTTCCAGGCCAGAACCTGAAGAGCATGCTTATTTAAGACAGAGGAATGTGTGTCAGAATGAAGGTCTAAGTCCAAGGAAGTTCTTCATGTGAATTTTGAGAGCATTTGTAGCTCAAGTCGAGGTTCTGGACGGAGGTTTGCTTGCTGAGCTGGCAGGTTCATTCTCGTGTAGCTCAGGTTGAGGTTCTGGACGGAGCTGAACTGGGAGGTTCATTTTCAGGCTCAGCGAGCAAACCTACATCCAGAACCTCGATCTGAGCGACACTAGAACGAACCTTCCAGCTCAGCGAGCATGCCTACACCCAAAATTCTTCTTTTAAATGCTGAAGAGTTCATGGTTGAATTTTCTTTTTTTTTATTCATTTTTCAGGAACGACTGGGGACCTCTAGACAAAAAAGTAGACACGAGGAAGTATCGTGCTGAACCAAGGAGCATTTTTGATTATGAACCTGGAAAGTCTTCCGTGCTCGCTCATGAGAAAACGGTACTGTAGCAAGCATGGCTGAAGATTGCCTCTAAAACTTGAATTTTGTTTTTAATATCTAACGCCTATCTCTCTCTGTCTAACCAGATTGCCAAATTTAAACTCTCTTAATCATGCGCATGCCTACAGGGCAAAAATAAACCAGGCTGATTTGTCAATTTTAATGATGGGGTGGGCGGCAGCACATATTTCAGCCAATCATAAATTTTTTAAAAACCCAACAACCAAATATAACAGAAGCTGGAAATCCAAGGGAAAGACAAGAAAGACTGAAAATCCTCAGCAGGTCAGGCAGTATCTGTGGGGAGATGTTTCAAAACAATAGCTTCTTTAAACAAGTTTGAATTGGCTTAAAATGACACCAATGAATAGCTGTTCCGTGATTGCTGGCAGCCAGTCAAATGTCTGAAAATGTCTGTTTTTGGCCATTTTTTTGTTTCACTTCACTCGTTACAATTTCCCGTTTCTAAAATCATTCAAACAAAGGGTCAGATTCTGAAAGGAATTCCTATATACATCTGAACAAGCAAAGTAACCTATACCTCCACAGATAACCCAGAGTGTTTCCTTCAACTCCTTTCTGAAAGCTAAAGTTGTTCAGTTGCTTCTGGGACGAGGCAGCAGCTTTGGCACTGGGCAGCCTGTGCAGGGGAGGGATGCTGAATGATTTATCTGAGTGCCCACTGGCAAAACATTCCCCATCATACTTGGCAACACTACCAATGTGATACCCATCATCCACCACCTAGTCACTTTACCCAGAAAGTAAACAACTGAAAGCAGCGTCAAACAGAAAGAGATCCGTGGTTGGCACTGAGACCAAGTAGTGTGTGGAATAAATGGGTCTTTTTCAGCTGTCAGGATTTCAGAAATGGTCCCAGTCAGTACTGGGATGTCAGCTCGTCACAATTTAGACAAAATGATTTGGATGAAAGGGCTGAAGGTATGATAGATAAATTTACTGATAAGACAAAGATAGGTAAGAAAGTGAGTTATAAGGAGGATATGGAAAATTTTACAAAGAAGAACAGGTTTCAGTGAGTGAGCAAAAATCTTGCAAATGGAGTATAATTTGGGAAAACGTGAAATTGTCCATTTTCCTTTTGGCAGAAAGAACAAAAAAGTAGATTTCTAAATGGAGGGAGTCTGAAGAGCTTTAGGATACAGAGAGATCTGGATGTCTGAGTGCGTGAAACGCAGAGATTAGCATGCAGATACAGCAAATAATCAGGAAAACTAACTGAATGTTACGGTTAATTGTGAGAGGAATTGAGTGCAAGAGCTATGCCTCAGTTACGCAGGGTATTGGTAAGAGTGCATCTGGAGTACTGTGTACAGTCTTGGTCACCGTATTACAGAAGTATGTTCATGTGTTTAGAAACAGTTCAGAAAAGGTTTGCTTGACCAATACCTGGAATGAGTGGATTTCCTTCTGTTGAAAGGCTAGGCCTGTATCCTTTCGGAGTTTTGAAGAGTCAGAGGTGATTTAATTGAAGCAGATAAGATTCTGAGGGGACTTAATTTGGTGGGTGTGGAAAGGATGTTTCCTCTTGTGGGGAAAATCCAGTGGGTTCCAGTGAAACCCAGTGGGAGACACTGCAAGGTACTTGAGCAAATTGATATTAGGAAGGACAAAGTAATAGATGCATTGGCCGGCTTAAAGTGGACAAATCTCCAGGCCGGATGAATTGATTAGATTCATGACTAGATTCCCTACAGTGTGGAAACAGGCCCTTCGGCCCAACCAGTCCACACCGACCCTCTGAAGAGTAACCCACCCAGACCCATTTCCCTCTGACTAACGCACCTAGCACTACGGGCAATTTAGCATAATCAATTCACCTGACCTGCACATCTTTGGACTGTGGGAGGAAACCGGAGCGCCCGGAGGAAACCCACGCAGACACGGGGAGAATGTGCAAACTCCACACAGACAGTCACCTGAGGCTGGAATTGAACCTGAGACCCTGGTGCTGTGAGGCAGCAGTGCCAACCATTGAGCCACCATGTGGCCCTATTGTGTCTCAGACTGCTGTGGGAGGCAAGGGAGGAGACTGCAGGGCACTGACCCAAACTTTTAGTTCTTCTGTGGACAGGGGGGAGGTGCCAAAGGACTAGGGAGAACCACTCCTGTAGTTCCATTATTTTAAGAAGGGTTGTAGAGGTAAGTCAGTGACTACAGACCAGTGTGTCTCACATCAGTGTTAGGGAAACTACTGGAGAACATAATAAAGGAGAGCATCTATCCCTATTTGGAGAGGCAAGGATTGTTGTTGTGGTTCTGTTTGCCGAGCTGGGAATTTGTGTTGCAGACGTTTCGTCCCCTGTCTAGGTGACATTCTCGGTGCTTGGGAGCCTCCTGTGAAGCACTTCTGTGTTGGTGTTCATGGATGTGGATCGTTAGCTGTCTTCCTGTTTGTCCTATGTAGTGTTTTGTGCAGGCAAGGATTGATCAGGGATAGTCAACATGGCTTTGTAAGAGGGAGGCCATGCCTAACAAATTTGATGGAAGTTTTTGATGAGGTGACCAGGTGTGTAGATGAGGCTAGTACAGTTGATGTAATTTATATGGATTTCAGCAAAGCCTTTGACAAGGTCCCACATAGGATTCTTATCAAGAAGGCAAATGTGCATCAGATGCAGGGTAACTTGGTAATGTCAATTCAGAATTGATTCCTTTGTAGGAGTTAGAGGGTGACGACAGAAAGCTGCTTTACTGACTGGAAGCAGGGTCCAGTGGCATATGACAGGGATCTGTGCTGGGTTCCCTATTATTTATTATTTATATGAATGACATAGATGATGACTGTGTGGGGTTTGGCTTGGTAAGTTTGTGGAGGACACAATGTTTGATCAAATGGTTAACGGTGAGATTGAATGTCTTGGGCTACAAGATATAAATGGAATGGTCCATTTGGCAGGTATGGCAGATGGAGTTTAACCCTGATGACTGTGAGGTGATGCACTTTGGAAGGGGTAGTTTGACAAGGAAGTATTCAGTGAATGGCATAACACTAGGAAGTTCTCTGGAATGAGAAATCTTGGAGTGTTTGACCGTAGATCTCCGAAGACGGAAGGGCATGTTAGTAGGGTGCCGGAAAAGGCATATGGGACACTTGCCTTTATCAATCAGGACAGAGATTACAAAAGCGGGGAAGTCATTTTGAAGTTATGTAGAACGTTGTTGAGATCACAGCTAGAGTACTGTGTGCAGTTCTGGTTACCCCATTACAGGAAGGATATGATTACACTGGATGGGAGCAGAGGAGATTCACCAGGATTCTGCCTGGGATAGAAATTGATGTTATGAGGACAGGTTGGATTGGCTTGGGTTGTTTCATTGGAGCAGAGAAGACTGAGGGGTGATCTGATTGAGGTGTACGAGATTGAGAGACATACAGTGGGCAAGGAACAACTATTGCCCTTAGTTGAAGGGTTAGTCATGAGGAGAGATGGCTTTAAGGTGGGGACAGGAGTTTTAGTGGGATGTGAGGAAAACTGTTTGGAATGCACTGCCTTGGGCGGTGGTAGAGGTGGGTTGCCTCATATCCTTTAAAAAGGACTTGGCTCATCATATTATTGAAGGTTATGGGCCAAGTGCTGGTAAATGGGATTAAGTTGAAGGTCAGGAGTTTCTTGCTTGTCAGTGCAGACTGGATGGGCAAAAGTCCTCTTGTACACTGTATGACTCAATGATTCTAGTCATCATTTAAAAGTAAAGGGTCATCTATTTGTAAGGGAAGAAAAAAATTAAGGATTGAGAGTCTTTGGAATTCCTTTCCTCAAAAGGAAGTGGATATAGAGCCTTGAAATATTTTTAAGGCAGAGGTAGATAGATGCTTGATTGGCAATGGGGTGAAAGATTATTGGGGGTGTGCAGGAATGTAGGATTGAGGTTAAAATCAAATCAGCCATGATCTTATTGAATAGTGGAGCAGGCTCTTATTCCTCGTTAGTCTGTTGTGGTAGAAATCTTTTATCTCTAAGGGGGTTGAAAGGTGGTTTCATTAGATGGAGCTCCCACTGTCGAATCTCTGAATATCCTGAATAACTGGGATCTTGAGCCTCCCAGTGCCTGAAACTGGGCATTAGTAGCCTGAAAGGTGGGAGCGTCTCGCATCAATCTACTCCACTATCAAATAAAACTCCTTCTAGTGAGTGATAACTTCCGAAACCAACTTGCGTATTGGTTGCTGCTTTTGAATATTGATTTTTATTTTCATCCCCTTGAGAACTGAGATGATTATATCTATAACAGATTTCATTTTTTAAACTCAAATCTGTGTTGACAGTCAAATGAAAATTCTCCAGTCTCAGAAAATAGCTCAACCATAATGTCATCAGATGTAGTCACTGACTAACTTTAATTGTGACTTGCAATTCAATTTAATAATTACACCATTAATTTTCGAAGACAAACCCTTATTTTAAGTATATTTCAAAACTCAAATCCAAGTTGTGTCTGTATTTGGCTGATGTATAAATTTGAGAATCATAAATTAATTTTGGAATTAATTTGGATATTTAGCACTGGCTTGTGAACAAGCAGTGTCCAGAAAGATTAGTCAGTGTTTGTAAAGAGATGAACTTGCAGCAGAGAGAGATCTGGGAACACATACCTTGGGAATGACATGCCCAGAATTTTGAGACTTAAACATTCAGGCAGGAGACAGTCTGACTCTTGCATCACCTTTTTCCTGCCTGTGGACTTTTGGACTGGAAGTGAACTGTGAGGATGTTTGTCTGAGAGAGCTTTTATTGCTATTCTGGTCACAGTGGCTGAATGCTTAGTGCCTGATTTGCATGCAGCACGTGCACAAGGCAGAAGATTTTTTTGTTCTGCGTTTATTTATTGCCATGGATGGGAGCACAGCATTCAGTCACAGTGTGAGGGTGTGAACATCATTTCAACATGACGGCCAACTTCATCCTCGCAAAGATAGACTGTACACATTGGGGTACAGTCACACAGACACACCCTCACTGGGTTACAGTGTATACACACACACACACACACACACACACACACACACACACACACACACACACAGATTCCCTCCCTCCGTCACTGGGGAACGGACGGACACACAGAACCCCTCCCTCCCTCTGTCACTGGGGGACGGACACACATACACATCCCCTCCCTCCCTCAGTCACTGGGGAATGAACGGACACACACACACACACATCCCCTCCCTCCCTCCGTCACTGGGGAACGATGGACACGCGCACACACACACACCCTCCCAAGGGAACGGTCACACTCCCTCCCTCCCTTGGGTATACCCACGCACGTACATCTCTAGGAGAGAGATTCTGTTTTACTTGAATGGAAATGGTTGGAGCAGCAACGCTGGGCCTCTGCCATGCTACTCTTGCATGTTTCTGCATGCGTTTATCTTGTCATTGATTGAGATCAGTCCTTTTTGGTGTTGAAACCTGACGTGTAAGTGCATGATGCTAGAAACACACAAATTTCATTTCAATGACCTTTTTGCACCAGAAGACAGAAGAAAAGATTGAGAAAGACCCTGCGCAGGCTTTGACCCAGAATAGAACCATTGGCTACACAACTGATCAGGTTCAGAGTGAAAATCTGTCAAATCGTCATGAAGAGGAGACAGGGCGAGATGTAAGTCAAGGTTATGTCTGTGTTATCTTTGGATGCAGAATTAGCCTTTACATTTCAATCCAGACAACTCCAACAGAAACCCGCATTGGAGGGTTTGTTGGTTTATTTAAAACTCCATTATCATGTAACTCATGAGAAGTAATATTTGGATTGGCTCTTGCTTGTAATTGGTAAGTAAGGCCATCCAGGGAGATTGGATTAACTCCATCTTTTTAGGATGAGGTTAAGCAACATTGGTAAGTAAGGCCACTTAAAGTAACCTTAGGCTGAAGTCTTGAGAGATGAACTGAAATGTCTTGATGCACTCCCGTTGCTCCCCTCATCCTGCTCATGGTTTGTTTGCTTCAGAAGACATTGAAAGAGGATGCTTGAGGTGCCATGTATACAACAGACTGTAGGTTCAAGAATCCAGGGGCAGGCTCTGACAGACACTTGGACTACAGTGGAACCTCGTAACATTGTTCTTCTGTGTGAAGTTCCTAGGCCTGTATTAACACCAATAAAACAACAGGAATCCCTTGTTTTTCTCAGTGACTTTCATGCAATTGAACATCCCAGGGTGTTTGTCTGAAGTGATGACCAAATCAAAAAGACAGGTTCTGTCAGCAGGCAGAGAGGAGAGAGATGGAAGAGTTGGACGTTGATGTTAAAGGTCATTTCAGTGTCAGGCCTGTGTGAGTGAGCAGTTAATGAAGCCTTCAGTGTCCTCGACTTTATTAAGAAGGGGATAGACCACAAGAGCAGGGAGGTTACACTGAATGTGTATAAGCCACTAGTTGGGTCTCGGCTGGAGTATTGTATCCAGTCTAGTCTAGGCAGAGTGAATTGAGCAATAAGTGTTCCCACTCATGGCAGATTTGGAAACAAGAGGAAACCAATTTAAAATACGTAGTAAAAGTAGAAAAAGTGATGCTGGGAAATTTTCTTTTTTGGGCAGAGTAGTTCGGGTCTGGAGTGTACTGCCTATGTGGTGGAGGCAAGTTCACTCACAAGATAAGCACTTAACATGCCAGGGTTATAGTAGGCTGTTGACCAAATGGGATTAGTGTGATTTGGTGTGTATTGGTTGACATCGGCATGATGGGTTGGGATAGGCACGTAGGGCCTGTTTCCATGCTCTCTGACTCGAATAGACCGATGGTGTTTGAGCCTCAGATCAATGAGAGCATAAGTCAGTGTTCCTTCAGTGATGGGAGTGAGACTGCATTATCTCCATCTTTCTAGGATGAGGTAAAGCAACATACATCTCTCAACCCAATCTGAGGAAGACATCAATAAGAAAGTGCTCTTGCAGTCAGTCCAGTTAAACCGAGAGATAATAAAGTCACCGTCTCATTCTCATGGGCAATGTTGCAGTTTACATCCTGAGGTTGGTGTCGAGTGCTTAGAAGTTCCTAGATTTTGGGATGGAGAAGTGCACACTGTTTAAAATGCTTGGACCTCAAAAGCAGTACAATATCTTTTCCATGGAAAGTTCCAAGTGCTAATAAGAATTCAGTAGAGTTTGGAAAGACTTCGATGGACTGCAAGGATGGTGGATGTAGAGAAGATGAATGACTTCAAATGGACACTGGAGGGAAATCAACCTGCCAAGCTTCCAGATATTGTGTCAGGGGAGTTGGACGATCTTGATTTGCTGTACAGAGGGCCTAACAACAGGAACTAAAATAAATTGTATTCGTTTGAAATTTGGCATTTTTTTGCATTCATCCTGATGAGTTCAAGGCAAAGTTTTGACAACATAATGAATTCTGTGCTATTGAATGATAAATTCTAACTTTTTCTGCTGATTGTGAGGACAGAGTTAATCTTGAAAAGTAACACAAAACTTCCATTCGGCAATTAGCCTTTCTTCACCAGAACCAATCATACTCTGGACCAAAACTGCCAATTCCCTAGTGGCAGTCTGTCTAGTCTCCTATTCAACATTAGTTTCATAGTCACTGTGTCAGCATTAGGGGCTTCCAAGTCTTTGTACAAGGGCCACTTTTAGAATCAGAGTCAAGTGTCATCTCTGATCTCCTGCCATGCAACTCCAGCCTCTTACAGCAGACACACTACTCCCTCCCCCACCCTGGTGTATTTGAATGACACTTAAGGGGCGGCATGGTGGCTCAGTGGTTAGCACTGCTAATCCCGGGTTCGATTCCAGCCTCTGGCAACTGTCTGCGTGGAGTTTGCACATTCTCCCTGTGTCCGTGTGGGTTGCCTCTGGGTGCTCCGGTTTCCTCCCACAGTCCGAAGATGTGCAGGTCAGGTGAATTGGCAATGCTAAATTGTCCCATTGGTGCATTAGTCAGAGGGAAGTGGGTCTGGGTGGGTTGCTCCTCGGAGGGTCGGTGTGGACTTGTTGGGCCGAAGGGCCTGTTTCCACACTGTAGGGAATCTTTGTTTGCGGAACTGAAATTGGACACATTCAGTTTCAGTAGGATTCTTCATTGCCACTAGTCAGCGAATTCTGCCCCAAGCAACTGCACTTTTTTATTTGGAGATATTTAATTTCAAGGGGGACTGTTGGACATTCAGATCCTGAGTGTGAAGTAATGTTATGTCACCTGTCCCACGCAGAACCTGGTTTGTCAGTCTGACACTACCTCAACTCATTGAAATTCCAGGCCCTGTCCTGACATGGTTGGAAGCAGAGTTGTGAACAGCATTTTCTGCAGTGTCATGGAAAGTGACTGACTGCTTCGAGAGAGCAGATTGCCTGACCTGAACCATCACAAACTCGTTCCTGGGTCACGTTGCGTGCATTCAGCCTGATTGTGGCCACAGTAAATGGCCGGATTGAGTGTATGAATTATTTGCTGTGACAGAGCTCTGGTCTTGAAATTGGAGCTGGCAAAACTCAAAACTGGTGGTCTTCCCCGGGGCATGACCTTTGCTGCGAACCCTACAACGTGCTGCATTTCCCAGCAGCTGGCTCCTCCAGAGGGCAGTGAGGGGCCATTTGCCTAAATGGCTGAAAATGAACGTATTGTCTCATCATTCGGAGGTGACCTTGAGTTGAATGTTCTCCCAGCAGCCCAAGTGGGAAAGTTGCTCAGAAGACCTATTTGTCACCTGACTGGACTGAACCACTTCAAGAATGGAAGTGGAACAGTGTGCAATGGTGGTAGTCCCAGCGGTGGGCCACATCTCCTTTGCTGAGTGAGAGTTTTCGCATTTGACCGAAGCACAACGAAAGATGCTTTATCCTGAATGTGTTCCCCTGTGACGGAAGGCACCATGTGAAATGGTGGGTGTTTGCACATGTAATAGGCAACTGAATGTCCGGGTGTCTGGAGCACATGTTACATAGGGGCTTTGTCTTGACGGTGAGAGACCAGAGGTTGCATTATTCTGAACTGTATTTCTTTGTGTTGAATCAAATGTGTTTGCGACCACTGTAGTAGGGCTGAGAGTTATCTGTCTCTGTTGCCTGCTGCTCTTGACTGCAAGAGTTAGTTGGTGAATGCTGCAGTCTTAATTGACGATAAAACCTAATTCTAATTCTCCGTGTTAGAAATGCAGGAGTCATCCAGAATACTACCAGAGTTGATTGATGCTCGTTGGAGTTTGAATTTAAGCATTGGGTTCTTGAGGGCATTATTACCTTCGCCAACTCCATTTTGATTTAATAGATCCCTGGATTCCCCAAATATTTAGATTTATTTTGTTACTGATATACTGTCCCTGGTAGTGTTTGTGGTTTGCTAATTGAGATTTTGTAATTTTAGTCGTGGAATGTTAAAATAAAACTGGAGCTGTGTCCTTTACACTGCATTGTTATATGTTCATTCGATATTTCATTTCAATTGGTGCTTGGTCTGTTTTTTTTAAGAGAGTTGGGTTCTTCCCCAGTGTGGGGTTAGCTCCTTTACAGAGAAAGGGTTGAGAAGGGAAAGGTGGAAACTGATGTTTGTGGTAAACTATAGAATTACAATAAAACCCTTGTATATTCTCTGAAAGACTTTTGCTGTTTCATTGAACATCTGAACACGGTGTGTCAAACATCAATGTGGAGTAATAGGTTTGGATTGGGCTGGGAATGAAAGTTCTTGAAGGGATGTCGGAGAGAGCAATGGTTTGAGTCCATAATGTGTGATGTGACACAGATTGCATTGTCCCTGACCAACAACTGACTACTGTCTGGGCAGTTTCCCACGTTATTCCTGCTCTTTTTTTGTGTGGAAGATGTCGACTGATAATGTGTGGTTCCTCAGGCAGGGTTAGTCTGTGGGTATCCCACTATGGGACCCTATGACTTGGACAATAGCTATTGACACATTGGCTGATTGAGGTGGGTATAACTGTGGAACACAGAGCTTTTCAAAGACGCATCTGCGTATTGACCAACAGGAGTCAATTGGGAGTAGGGTCTGTGTCTCTCCTTTGACCTGTGCAATTCAGATCAGGTCCAGCTCAATGAGTACAAAGTTGGGACTGAACTATTAGTGTGAATCGCTCTAATACTGTGTGGCCCCTCTACTCACTGGAGTTACTCTGCAGTCGCTCTCTCAAGAATTGCCTTTTTCTGTACTTAATATGTCTGATATCTAACTCCCTTTCAAAGCTTCTCATATTCTAGAGTGACTGTACCTATTCATTCACTGCTTTTGGCTTTGTGCATTAATCTTTGATCTCTCTCTGCTCATGTTGCTGGGATGTATGGTATCACCTGTGAACTATTCACTTGGCTCCACTGAGCATAATCACTGATGTACACACTAATGATTATATTAAAGACTGCAGTCCCTTCTCATCAAGACATTATCTATTTAATGTCTCGTATGTTTAAACTAAGTGCTGAGTGACTACTGATTCGTGTGAGGGGTATCAATGGTGGTGAGTGGAATAGCATTTCAAACATCCATGTTAGCATCAAACCGGGCAGGGACAGCACAGGGTTAGATACTGAGTCTCTGTGCACTGTCTCCATCAAATACTCCCAGGACAGGCATAGCATAAGGTTAGCTGCGCAGTAAAGCTCCTTCAACAGGTCCTGTGAGTGTTTAATAGGGACAGGTATAGCACGGGGTTGGGTCTACTCAGTTAAACAAAGTAAAGCTGTCTTGACACTGTCCCAACACAGGGACAATGCAGCTTCCCTATTCTTTTAAACTGAAATTAAATTAAGTTAAAGCTGTCTCAACATATTTCCCCATCAAATTCTGAGGACAGGAACAATTTCAGTACTTTGTAAGTAACTAAGGAGCTGCAAGTATCAGTTTTGAATTCGGAGCCTTGTACTTTGTTCAGGTGGTTTGACCATACATCGCTCAACTCCTCAGTCCATGGCGTATTTCACACTGTTCTGTAGACTGCACTCAATCTTCTTCTTTCTCTCCACTCTCAATGCTGTTACCTCTTCAGAAGCGGGACATAAGTCCGGAAGAAATAGATTTAAAGAATGAACCTTGGTATAGATTCTTTTCGGAGCTGGAGTTTGGCAAGCCGGTAAGTCACCAGCTGAGTTCCCGATCAGTCAAGTGCTCTTTGTCTTTGCAGTTGTTCGCAGGAACATTAACTTTCAGGAATAGTCTCTCTGGAGATGAAGTTCTTCTCCAGGAGTCTCCAGTCCCTAATGAGTCAATTCTATCTGTTGAACATAAAAAGCAATTGTCCCATTGTAATTCAGCCACTGGCTATGTTTAATGCCCATTTCTGTCAAGATGATAGGGGCTGACTAGCGTGGCCTCCGTCCTCCAAGGCTAAAGATTTAAGCACCATACTGGAGTGAGCTCATGAAGAGGCAATGTTATGGAGCTTCAAGTGATCATCTATATCTGGATATTAGTTGAATGAGGAATTGAGCTCTGACCCAATGTTTTCATGTCAATAAACTGTCCCCTGCCATTGCTCAGAGCCCACATTCTGAGGCTATTTTTCACTGCCCAATGCCTTGAAATCCAAATGCCACTGAGTTCCAGCTCCAGTGGGAGAGAGCGGTCACAGGTCACTGGATTAATTCACTATAGACCATGGATTAGTAAATCTGTTTAGTGTGGTGTTTGTGCTGAGCCATCCGGTCTCTCTAACTACAGCAGGAACCCAACACAGCACACTCACGCTCCTCGCCGTCCTTATGGCACGCTTGCTCATCTCTCCTCTATCCGAAGCCCCTCAACATCCTCATCATACTTCCTTTCCTCCCTTCCTTGTATTAGCTCCCTTCTGCACCTCTGGTGTTACTTCTCCAGGTGCTGACTTGCCAGTGCACCCACAGCATGCTTATTTTCCCTCTCCCAGTCCCCACTCCCCACTCTCTCTCTCCCCGCCCTGTGCACTGCTCTCCCACTCTGTCTCTCCATTACCCGATGTTCTCCCTT
>NC_057747.1:2695710-2735570 GCF_004010195.1 Chiloscyllium plagiosum
CTTTACCCTTCCCACCCACTGCCCCCTCTACTGCTGTCTCACTCCCTTTCTCTCTCTCACTCCTGCTCTCCATCCCTACACCCCAGCCTTGCTCTTTCTCTCTTCCTCGCTCAGACGCCCCCGATCTCCCCCTTCCTTGCTAATCCACACTCTCTGCTCCTCCTCATCTCTCTCTCTTGCTCCCCCCTATCTGGGTCCCACCCTCTCCCTCTGTGATCTCAGTGTCGCGGCATCATTCCCAAGGTTTTGCTACCAATAGTAGGGGAGCTGCCTGCTTCACCTTTGGCCTTGTTGTGAACTGTGCGCCCTGCACTGACACTGCGGGATGCAGCAGGCCTGGAGTTGGTACTGGGTTTGAGTTCTTGATGGTGAAGAGCAGTGTGCCATACTGCTGGGGAGTGCTGCCACACAGGGTCTTCCTGCAGCTTTAGCTCAAGACAAATGACCCAGGATCTGGCTGATGGACTAAAGCCCCTTCACGCAAGGCAAGAAGTGTTTGTGTGTGGGGAGGGTGTGGTTACTGTGGGCTGGGGTGGGTCAAACTGTCACAGCCAGGATCATAGAAGGTGTGAGACACACCCAACCGACCCCCTTGTGGGTCTCAGCTCTACTCTTTTGATGTTATTAGGGAATAACAGTACAATAAATTCCTTGGCTGGGTTCAAACAGCATCTTGCCTGAGGTGACTGGGATGCCATGTGAATAATGGTCTCAATCCTGTTGTCCTTCAAGCTTTTCTGACTGGCAGCTATTGATCAATATGGTAGATGGTATTTTCACTCAAACCAATCAGCTTTCACTCTATTGTGAAAAATAAAAAGTCATACATTCCCTTTGGACATGGTTCTGGACCAACCCGCTGTGTGTGATAGTTGCAAAGATGACTATTGTAAAATGTTAGCTGAAAGCTTGCTTCCTCTCTGTCTCTCAGCGGGTTCTCCTGCTGGCTTCTCTCTCTAGCTGGTAGGATACAATGCTCCCTTCTTAGTGTTTCTTTCTGTCTGTTCTGAGTTGACTCTGAGCAAAGTGGGAATGAGGGGGTCAGAAACACAGTCCAGCCCCACCTTCATTTCTCATTGCGGCCTAGCTAACCACTGGAGCCTCACTTTGCGCTTGCAAATGCACATTGCCCATTGATAGTCTCTGTGCACTGCATTTTAACAATTAATTCTCCCATAGACACCCTCACCCCCTCTGCATCTGCATTCCAGGATTCAGGCCTGCTCTTGGGCTGGGCAGAGTCAGAGGGAGGAAGTCCATGTGGCTTCTCTAGCTTCCCCTTCAATGATGCCAACTCTGGCTGCCTGTGTGGGTGTTTGGCTGTCACATCTAATCAAATAGCCGATATGTTCCCAAGTAAAAACAATTGAGTAAATAGATTTTGTGCTTATAACTGATTCTGATTGGCTATACACCCACGATGGTATAAATACTCCCACACCCAACTTTGCGACAGGCAGAGCTTTTGTGATGCCATCAAATGTGTGCCGTTTTGTATCCCCTGGGCATTACTATCCCCACCCAAGTGGTCTGAATGTACATCATTGAGCTCTACCACCATGTGGGCCTCACAGTAGGAAGGGGCTCTGTCCGCTGCCACTGGCAGAAGCCGTAAGTCAATGGGCACTGGGTGAGAGCACTGAGCTGATGTTTTTTTTTCCCCTGGTGTGTGCTAGCTCTGTTTTAATGGCCCTCCGTTAACTGAGGATTCCCAGCTGGATATAGAGCGGACACTGAACTGGTTCACTCCTGGTTATTCTTGGCTCTGCAGTCTCCTCCCACCCACAACACACGAGCAATGAATCCTGACTGATCCCAACCAGAGATATTTACCCCGCTCTGTTTTGCAATCTCTTTGGGTTCTGACCCCCTCGTTCCCAATTCCTTGCAATGTTTTTTGCCCTGTTCATTTCTTCATTTCCTCCTTTGCTCTTCATCAGCCTCCAAAAAAGATTTGGGAATATACGCCGGGAGAATGCTCTATTCTTTCTGTAGAGAATAGAAAGGTAACTCATTTCTCTGATGTGTCCACCCTCCTTTGTCTGATGGCATTAACCCTCCGGGTGCTGCAACCAGTCAGCTTCTGAAAGAGGAGGATTGCAAGTCCTTGGTTTTTTTGTCAGAGACACTGTCCCAATCTTTTCTCTTTCAGACCTTGACCAGCTTGACTTTGCTGTTTTCATTCCAGACTGTCAGCATTTTATTTCCTTTCTAACATTTGCATTCAGCATTATATCCCTGGCGCGCAGATCATTGCCGAGTGATTAGTTACTGAGTGAATGCTCTGATATCAAACTGCTGTGGCTTCAGGACTGTAATCACTGATGCATGACGTGTCTCTGTTGTAGTTGGATTGTGCAAGCAGCCTTTGCAAATGGTGTTAACAGCAATCCGATATTATTCTTCGCTTTGCCCCTGTTGATTTGCTTCTAGTGCTTTATCTCTTTGTTCCACGTTGTAGCCTTCGTGCAAAGTCTGACTGGCATCATCCCGATCAGAAGAGTCTCCTGTTCAGAGAATAGAACTCTTGTTTCCACTCGCTGACCCAGAGTGGCCATCTCTGAGGTCAGGCTACCAGTGCTGAGCTTTACTCCTTTGAAAGATCAAAATATTGCGGAGGCTGGAGAACTCCGGTCCAGCAGCATCTGTGGCGAGAGAAACGGAATCCATGTTTCATCAATGATCCGACTAGGGACATTATTTCTTTTGTGGCATGTGGGTGTTGCTGGTGGGGTCAACTTTTGTTGCCAATCGCTAATTGCCCTTGAGTGGCTTATGAGCCCATTTTGCCAGGCAGTTAAAAGTCAACTGCGTTGCTTCAGGCTTGGAGTCATGTATAGGTCAGACCAGGTAAGGACGGCAGATTTCCTCCACTAAGATTCATCAGCGACCTAGATGGGATTTTTATGATCAAGTGTAGTTACATGGTGACCAGTTTTCGATTCCAGATTTATTGATTGACTTCCATCAGCTGCCATTGCGATTTGAACTGTTGCCATAGAGCATCAGTCCAGTGACGTTACCACTGTGTCACCAATTTAATGTCGAGGAGATTAAAACTGAGCTGGAGCTATAAACCCTGCTCACACACGGCCTAGAGTGAACCACTGTTCCAGTACAGTTCCTTCATGGACCGCAGGAGCAACTTGGAGAAAGGGATAGTTTTTGACTCCAGCACAATGTGACAGGAGCTACCGTTCCATAAATCCCTGGGGAACTCCAGAATCGAGGAACACCTGATGTGCAAGTTCCACGTATCACTGAGAGTCCATGTGCCACCACAAAAAATTAACTGAACAAATAAAGGCAGAGCTGCAAAATTGTACTTTCCAAGAATTACCTGGGCAGTTGTCAGAGTCAGCCACTGAGGTAGGAGGGGGTTGCTGCGGTGAAGTTGGGATGCGACTGGGTGGGTGCATAAGGCTAAAGGAGATTGCTGCAGTCAATGCGATGAGGCTGGAGGCAACTTCGGGAGATCGAGAGGTGGAAGCCCAGTGATATGGAGCCTGCAGAACTTGGAACTATATTAAAGATCACGGAAACGTTTGGAAGAATACTGTGACCTGAGTCATGTGTGATATTGGTGACATCGCTTAGGGTGCGAATGATGTTATCACCTACCTTATCCCTCATCCATCCCCTCAGTGTTCCTCTATGGTACATACCTGAGGGTACAGAATATACTCTGGGTTGAGGTGGGGGGGGTGGTACCATCAGCAGTACCATGACTGACTGATGGAGCGGGTTGGGTCTGAAAGGACACTGTCTGCGGCAAGCGGTGAAGGAACCAACAAGAAGGAAAAACTTCCTTGACCTCACCCTTACCATTTGTAGAAGCTTCTGTCCTTGACAGTGTCTGCAAGGATAACTATCATCCAATCCTTGTAGTGATGAAATCCTGTCTTCATAGGGGGGATATCCTCCATGTTGTGTGCCACTACCAACCTGTTAAATGGAATAATTGTTCACCAGATTTAGGAACTGGGCATCGGTGAGGCACGGTGAGCCATTGGCAGCAGTTGAACTGTCTTCAACCTCAATTTGTCACCTGATTTGACAGTGTGTGGCATGAAGGAGCCCCGCCCACAGCTGGAGTCGTTGGAAATCAGGGGAGAGCTCTCTGCTGGCTCAAGTCATACCCAGCACAAAGAAAGATGGTTGCTGTTGGAGGTTAGTCATCTCAGTTTCAGAACATCTGTACAGGAGTTCCTCAGGGCGAATATTTTCCAGTCAACCTGTTAACAGATGTTAACGCACACCTGTGGAGCAGGTGGGTTTGTGTATATCTTTTGGCCCAGATGTAGGGACACTACTACTGTGCCACACCAGCTCAGAGTTCCTCTGGACTATCCTAAGCTTGATCATTTTCAGTTGCTTCATTAATGACCTTGGGAAGTGAGGATGCTCTTTGATTACACAAAGTTCGGTGCCACGCGTGACTCCTCAGAGACTGAAGTGATCGTATCCATGTATAGTAAGACCTGGACCATATCCAAAGGTTGGCTGAGAAGTGACATCTAACATTTATGCCATGCAAGTGTCAAGCACTAACTATCTCTGGCAAGAGAGAATTTAACCAGCTCTTCTTGACGTTGAACATTACTAAAGCGAAATCCTCCACCATCAAGATGCTGGGGAGTTACCATTGACTAGAAACTGAATTGGACTAGACTGGAACTGGGCTGGGAATTCTGCAGCAAGTAACCACTTCTTGTCGTTTTTAATGACCGTCCACCATTTACCCGGTGCAAGTTAGGAACACAATGGAGTACTCTCTGCTTGCCTATGAGTGCAGCTCAAACAACACACTAGTGCATAAACCGGCCACTTGATGCAAAGACTTGCAACACCTTCAATGTTACTTTTCTTCACCACCAGCACACCGCTATGTGCACCAACTTCAAGATGTGTGGCAGTAACTCACCCAAGCCTGTTCCAGCAGCAGCACCATCACCTTTATGACCTCTACCATCCAGAAGGACAAGGGCAGCAGATACATGGGGAACACCATCCTTGCAAGTTCCCCTTCAAGCCATTCACCATCCCTTCAGGGTCGCTGGGCCGAAATCCTGGAATTCCCTCTCCAACTGCATCGTGTACCTACAGAACATGGACTGCTGTAGTTCATAAGGCAGCTTATCACCACCTCAGTAACATCTTCCAAGGAAGGACAATAAATGCTTGCTTTACCACTGACGTTCACATCCTGGCGATTAAACTTAAAAGCAAACGGTGATGCCCTTACAGTCAAATAGCATGTTCATGTTCCAAAATTAAACTTCCATGTGAAAAATAAGGCAACGTGGATCGGGTAAAACTGTGCTATTGGTGACCACTGCCAGAAACTGAAGAAGCAGGCCTTTGCCTTCCAGAAATATTCCTGCACCTTCAGGACAGTTGGACATTTTCATTGTGATTTGGGAATATGGCTAGTGCAAGATGTTGGTGTTGAGGTGTGTCATGATTTGGAATGGCCTCCCTGTTTCGAGCCTGCCATAGTGTGGGTATCTCGGAGCGTGGAACATGGGTGGTCAGGCATTGGGATAGGGAAAGAAGACCAAAGGAGTAACACGGTCAAAGGACAGATAAGTAACAAACAAGCCCTTGTAAAAATGAATACATTGTGAACACTTCTTTTTCTGTTAATTTACTGTTGGTCCCCACATGTAAAATTTTAACACTTCGATTCTGCCCCGCCACTATACTGTTTTGTGGTTATCTTTACTTGTATCTTGAGTGACAGATGTTGTGAATTTATTTGAAAGCAAAATACTGTTTTCAATGTGCTGAAGTTTTGCCAAGAGCTGATCTGAGGATAGTCAGCTGAGTCCACAGGCTGCAAGTTGCGGTGTTGAGTTGCTCTCTTCGTGTGTGTGTGTGTGTGTGTGTGTGTGTGTGTGTGTGTGTATCTGTTTGCACTGCCCGAAGTGAACTCCTCAAATCTTTCTATCCCTTCCTTTTGTTTTCAATCAGGATCAGCTAGAGAAAGATCTCTATCTCTACCAGGCTGAGCTAGACACAGACTTAGAAAAAATGGAGAAGCTTTTTAGAAGCCACGACACCCAATTTTGCAAGGTATTCTCAACTTTCTCTCATGTCAATCACTCCCTGCATGTGTTAACCCTTTCACTGACGAGACTGAATCAGCCAGTCTTCAGGGAGCCTCCTGAAGATCATAAAGCTTGTAATCGATTGATAATCAGCATACGCTTGACAAAAGCTGAGATTGGTCACCTGGAATACTGTATCCTGGTAGCATTTGTGCATGTCCTTTTCCTGAAATTACAAGCGTCATTAGATTTTCTTTTGTCAGTGCTTTTGCGAGTTCATGTTTCGACCTTTTGGTCACTGTGTCCTGAAAATGAAACTGTTCTTGCTTGCGGCACGAGCTCCCCACAGGAATTGGCTCCAAGCCTCCTGTTTGGCTGAGTTTCAGAGTCGAGACTGGCCACCAGTCCCTAGATTCTGTTTCCAGACTTTGCCTGTATCACGGTTGCAATTTAACGCAGATGTGTATGTGTGCATGCTTTTAGCTTTCCTCTACTGTTTCCTGTTGTTGTGCTCGCTGTGGGCCACTTGCAGTTACGGTCCACTCCGTCTCTGTCCGTTAACTGGGAATACTGTTCCAGCTCTGACCGCCCCACACCCACCGCTGCCAGCTCTGAGAGCAAGAGGTTGTTGCGATGGAGCTACGGATGGTAAAATCTCTCCCGTCTCTTCTCCCGCTCGGCTGGGTGCTTATCCAAGTTGCCTGTGATTAGGACTTTCAGATTAGTGAGCATGATGCTTCCTGAGCTAAGGATTTGTTCAGTGGAACAGGAACAGCAACAGCAGCTGTTGGAGGAGCTGTTTGTCTGCTGCTTACTGTGGCTTTGGCTGTCAAATTGAAATGCTTTTGAACAAAGAGCCAGATCTGAGGAGTCCTGTGAAAGGGCACGGGGGGCATGTACGTATGTAACGTTGCCAGATAGCACTAAGCGATTTCTCCGAAAGGAGTACTGTAGTTTTAAAATGAAACAAACACACCCACCGTAGAGAACTAGGTAAGTTTGTCAAGAGCAGGGTTAGCTTAAAAAGGTTCCCTCTCTCAGCCTTTTATGCTGTCTCTGTACCCCAAAGCTGGTTGGATATTTTTCCCTCCCTTTGGTCTGATGCACAATGACTCATTCACAAACAAAAGAACAGAGGCTATGCAAGAATGAGCACAACTGTCTGCTGTTCAATCTGTCACACCCACCCCCCCCTGTCTTTCCCCAAACACCCCCCTCCCTCCCCTCCCGCCCCCACATCACCCACCCCCAGGGCACAAGGAAGAATCACTGGATTTATTCAAGCAAGCAAGAGTTTCGAGACCTGACTGTGAAGTGGGATTTGAGGCGATAGCATCCGATTTGAAAGCGGTGCGCCGTTCTGTGGCCCTACCTCTGCAAAGTTCACCCAATATCAGGGCAGCTAGCTCCTACTTTTTGCCCTTTTTCCTCTCTTTTTCATTGCGTGTGTTTGGTGTTTGCGAGTTATCAATGACCCTCTTTGTTTTTATTCTTTCAGAATGCAGCGCTGAATTCTCCCTTGGAAATCCCATCTGAGTGCTCAAATTAGTAAGTAGCTGAGCATTTATGTGCGCATATAGTCGGTCATGGATGCATTGCCATCTCGTTTGGTGTCTCAATGTTGTTTTGTATGTGCACCAAGACTCCTGAACTGGAAATGTTATGAGATGTGTGTGTGTACAGTCAAGAAAAGCAGTAGCAATTCCCTGTCCTTCACTGCTAGAATTGGAGAAGGTGTCTTTGTGACTATACTTTTTGGTGTCATCTTCACTCTGATTTAAATTTCCGATAGTTGGGATTTTGAGGACTGATCGGTCAGATCCTGAGGGACTACCGCGACTTCACCAGAAAGAAGGTAGCACGTTTGCCATGCAAATTCTGACCTGATGCAGAATTTGTATGGCCGCACTGTGTCAGGCTCACTGGCTTTCCTCTGCGTGATCACTCTTGGGGAAAGTGGTGCGCCTGAGGCTCCCCTCTTCCCCAGGATTAAAGAAAGCCCCTTCTTTAATGACTCCTTGCTCGGTAAAATGCGTCGCTGTTAGGCAGGAGGCTGTAGCATTCTTCCTGTGGTGCTAAGGAGCTGTTTGTTTATGTTGGAACCATTGGGCGATAATGTTTAGGCAGGGCGAAACAGTTTCTGTTCTCTTGCGTTTGAAGTGTTTCAGATCCATTGAGTTTTGTGAGCATTTGCTTTGGAGAAAGATAACCTTAACCTAAAAGTCTAACCATGAGTACTTGTGTGGATCCATTTGTAAATTGGGAGAAGGTGGTATGAACTGGGGAGAAACTGGGAGCGTGTTGGTAATGTCACTGGGTTACAGGCCTAAGCTAATGCTGTGTGGATCTGGGTTCAAATCTTAGCACAGCAGCTAGGCAAGATTTAAATTCATTTGATAAAACTGAAGAAGAAGAAGCCATCATTGTTTGTTGTAAACACTGATCTGGCTCACTAACAAAGGAAATCTGCTGATTTACCTGGCCGGGCCTACATGTGACTCCAGACCCACAGCAATGTGGCTGATGATGCTGCCTGAAGTGCTGTGCTCTTCCAGCATCACTGATCCAGAATCTGGTTTCCAGCATCTGCAGTCATTGTTTTTACCTCTTAGCTGAAATGGCTGAGCAAGTGATTCTATGTTCTTTCTCTTCAAATACTCATCCAATTCTTTTATCCAGTTTTTATTTCGGCCTTTGCTTCTGATTAAAGCACTCGTTGTTTTAGGATTGCTCAGTGTGGAAAGGAACAGTTAAACCATATTATTTTTATAAACTTTCCACTGAGAGCAAATTTGTGTTCGGGATCATTGCTTCTTTCCTCTCCCTTTATTCTAGATCGGCTAGTTCGATTCAGCTACAGGTTTGAAGACCCAGAGCTAAGTAACTGGCTTCTTTTGAAAGCATTTTACATTTTGTACCTATCATGAAGTCTGGTTTGTTGTGAAGGAACAGTGTGCAGGGTTACAGGGAGGAAGCAGGAGAATGGCACTGGGTGAATTGCTTGTTCGGCGAGCCGGGGCAGACACGATGGGCTGAGTGGCCTCCTTTTGCCCTGTAATAATCCTGAGAGATTGCAATCTGGCGCTGGGCATGTGGTGAGCAATGTAATGAAGAAGTGACCTGCCGTGGTTAAATGTGAGCTGAATCTCTCCTTATGTTACACCTGAGGCGTTCAGACAAGGTGTGGAATTCTAGGCAGGTGGAGTGAGGGGCAGTTTGTGGAGTAAATGAATTGGACCAAGAGTGGGGCAGGGTCAGCAGGGGAGTTGGGTGGGTGGAGAGGGAGAATGGGACAGGAGAGGACTGGGCTGAGAGAGATCAGGTAAAGAAGTAGTTCAGGAAAGAGGACAAACAACACAAGAAGGCCGAGGGATGGTGAGAGAAAGGGAACAGGTGAAGATAGCGTGGAGAGAACAGACAGGAATTGCATTGATATAGCACCGTCGCATGACCTCGATGTCCTAAAGGGCTTTACAGTCAGTGAAGGGTCGTGAAAGATACTCCCTGAGTAGGAAATGAAGACGGGGAGTGAGAGAGAAAGGAAAAGGGGAAGCAAGGGATGTCCTGTTGAGGTTGTACAGGACGTTGGTGAGGCCACTTTTGGAGTACTGTGTATAGTTCTGGTCATCCTTCTATCGGAAGGATATTATTAAATTGGAGAGGGTTCAGAAAAGATTTACCAGGGTATTGTCAGGAATGGAGCGTACGAGTTATGGGGAGAGGCTGGATAGGCTGGCACTTTTTCCACTGATGCATACGAGGTTGAGGGTGACCTTATTAGGGTTTATAAAATCACGAGGGGCATGGATAAGATGAACATCTAAAGTCTTTTTCTTTAAGGTAGGTGAGTTCAAAAGTAGACGGCATATTTTAAAGGTGAGACGAGAAAGATTTAAAAGGTTCCCGAGGGGCAATTTTCTCATGTTTGTGGAACAAACTGCCAGAGGAAGTAACATGTGGGTACAGTAACAACATTTTAAATGGCATTTGGACAGGTACATGAAGAGGAAAGGTTTTGAGGGATGTGGGCCAAGTGCAGACAAGTGAAACAAGTTTAGTTTGTAAGGTGCGTCACTCCGAAAGCTAGAGTGCTTCCAATTAAACCTGTTGGACTATAATCTGGTGCTGTGTGATTTTTAACTTAGTTTGTGAAAGTTGCTTCCTCCATGGACGAGTTGGACCAAAGGGTCTGGTTCTGTGTTGTATGACTCTGTGGCTGCATGTGGAGCACCATGAGGACGTTGGCTAGACTAAACAGTGCGATGGTCAGCAAGACGGGCTGGGGAACGAGGTACGTGGTTGGGGAGGCTTGGAGTCCGTACGGCTGGAGGACAGCCATGTGGGAATTCTCAGCTTTTGACATCTCTCCGCCATTACCCCCTCCCTTCCCCTAGCCACCTTCCTGTCTCTTTCTTTGTCTTTTACCCCTTCCTTGTTGTGCCCCCCCCCCCACCCCCCTTCCAAAGTCTTATGTTCCTTAACCTCCTGCCTTTAATTTGACAGCTTGTGTACCACACCCAGGGACTGGGCATCCTCAATCACAGCCTGATTAAAAGTGCCCAGAGACCCATTAGTTACATAATTTGAAAAAGGAAATTCTTGAGCTGAGATTAGATGAAAGCTTGGGCATGTGATTAGAATTCCTTGCAGTTACAGCGTGGCCCAGAATAGATACTAACTGTTCTGGGTGGGCTTCTGATAGTGACCCCTCCTTGAAAGATCAAACATGTGGTCAGTTTAAAGATTTTTCACTGTTTTTACAATTTAACCATTGTCAGTGGTTCAACGCTGCTAGAGAACTCTACGTCGCTGTTGTAAACGCACTGAGAATCTGGGAATCTTTTTAAGCTTTGATGGATGCCTCTCAGCAAGTGGGAGTTGGTGTTATTACATGCCGGAGTACTGTCCCCTGTTTCTGTGGGATCTTTTCAGTTCTGTTCAGTTAGAAATCCCTTGGTGGGCACGCAGGGTGGGTGGGTGAATTGTGAGGAAGGTGCAGAGATGCTTCAGTGCGATATGGACCAGTTGAATGAGTGAGCAAATGCATGTTTTATGCATTTATAAAATAAAATCATGAGGGGCATGGATAGGGTGAATAGCCAAGGTCTTGTTCCTAGGGTAAGGGAGTCCAAAACGAGAGGGCATAGGCTTAGGGTAATGGGGAGAAGATATAAAAGGGACTGAAAGGGCAACTGTTTCATACAGAGGGTGGTACGTGTATGGAATGAGTTGCCAGAGGAAGTGGTGGAGGCATATGGATATATGAATAGAAAGGGTTTAGTGAGATATGGGCCAAATGCTGGCAAATGGGCGAGACTAATTTAGGATATCTGGTCGGCATGGACAAATTGGACCGAAGGGTCTGTTTCAATGCTGCACATCCCTATGACTGTATATCAGATGAAGTATAATATGGATAAATGTGAGGCTATCCACTTTAATAACAAGAACAGGCAGACAGATTATTAACTGAATGGTGATAGATTAGAAAGGCTGAGGGGGCAGTGAGACCTGGGTATCCTTGTGCACCAGTGTGTTGAAAGTGAGCAAGCAGGTACAGCAGGCGGTGAAGAAAGCAAATGGTATGTTGCGCCTCATAGCAAGAGGATTCAGGTTCAGGAGCAGGGACGTCTTGCTGCAATTGTACAGGACCTTGGTGAGACCACCTCGGAGTATTGTGTGCAGTTTTGCTCTCCTTATCTGAGGAAGGATGTTTTGGCTATGGAGGGAGATTAACAAAAGATTTACCAGACTGATTCCTGGGAAGGCAGGACTGACATACGAAGAGAGACTGCATTGAGAGAGACTATATTCACGAGAGTTTATTAATGAGAGGGATCTGAGCACACCTACAACATTCTAACAGGACGAGACACAGTAGGTACAGGACAGGTGTTCCCAATGAACAGGGATGACAGAACTAGGGGTTACAGCCTAATGATGTGGAGGAAGCCATTTTGATCAGAGATGAGAGATTTCTCCTCCTGGGGAGTGTGAGCCTGTGAAATTCTTTGTCACAGGAAGTGTTTTAGGCCAAAGCATAGACTGTTTTCAAGAAGAGGCTGGATATTGTTCTTAGGATTAACTGAAAAGAGATGGGGAGAAAGCATGAACAAGGTACTGAGTTGGATCATAGAATCCCTATAGTGTGGACGCAGGTCATTCAGCCCATCAAGTCCATACTGACTCTGGGAGCAGCATCCCACCCAGACCCCACACCGCTACCCTATCCCTGTCACCCTGCATTTTCCTATAGTTAACCCACCTAGCCGGCACATCCCTGGACATTGAGCAATTTAGCATGGCTAATCTACCTAACCTGCACATCTTTGGACTGTGAGGGGAAGCCGGAGCACCTGGAGGAAACCTGCACAGATACAGGGAGAAGGTGAAAGCACCATACAGTCAATCGCCTGAGGGGTGAATTGCACGTGGGTCCCTGATGTCGTGAGGCAGCAGTGCTAACCACTGAGCCATCATGCTGCCCTAATGATGAACCATGATCATATTGAATGATGGAGCAGACTCGATGGGCCGAATAGCCTAGTGCGGCTCTTATTTTCTGTGTTCCTATAACTAAAACAATAGAGTCAGGAGATATTAAATCACAAAGGATCAACATTTGGTTCACTCAGCTTCTCTCAGAGGGCCATTCAATTAACCTCGCTGATAGAGTCTTTCCCTACTCTCTATGTGGGACTGGAGAGAAACTCTCCTCCGGGAGGGGTAGTACAGAACAAAATGGAATAATTATAAGATTCAAGTTCATTTTTTTCTGAGGAGTGAAATCAGAAAATGTTTTCTGAAGTGCAGGATACTAAAAATTCCAACTCCCTACCCTATCTGTGGGTGCAGGAGATCAGCAGGAGTTTACAAGACTTGAAGCAAGTAGATTTCTGTTGAAAAGTGTCCCCAAGACAATGAGAGTACAGTGGGCAGTGTAGTTTGGATGCAGATCAGCCGCTGCCTAATTAAGTGCAGGAATAGGCTTGAAGGGCTGAATGGTCCATTTCTGTTTCTAAAATTGTGGCCCCTGGGCTTTGACTGCAAATGGAGCCATGATGTAAAAGCTTAAAGTCATGATTTGGGTTGAAAATAAGTTATTTGTCCCGTGGCACATTAGTGCCTGGGACTCTGTCTGTCTGTCACAGGAGCTCTGAGCGTCCAGATTAATGTCTATTGGAGCAACATAAAAGCTGTAGCAAGTGGCTTTGGGCGATCAGACACCTTGACTACAGTCCACTGTTTTTGAACACAAAGGGGCTATACAGACAGAGAGAGACAGAGATGATCTTGATAGTTTAATCTGGAAAGCATCGCACAGAGGGACTCATTGAGCCCAGCTGAGGAAGAGATGTGAGGCTATGGTTTTACATTTTGTCAGATTTGGTGAAAAATGAAGCGTTGGCAATGTAGGGAGAATGGTGGGCATTTGGGTGGAAAGTTAGTGCCTGCTCTCAGGATTTGACTTTTGTCCGCAGTGTCGTAAGGATCGTCGCTGATACGTGAGTTACATGTCAATAATCTTTTGTTGAGTTGTTAATGAGTGTTCTGCAGCTGAAAGGCTGCTTAAGCATCGAACTCAGTTTGAATTGAGAGTCACTAACTGAATAACCAGGAAATGTAATACTCTGCCAGATGATGGGGGCAGGAAGTAGGTAGCAATTGATTGTTTCTCATCTGTTCTCTGAGCATTACACAAGGCCCAGTCGCCAGGGACAGGAATAAATAGAAGGAGACCAATCCTGGATGTAGATATCATATAACAGCCTGTAAAACTGCCCTAAATAAACCTGCAAATCTAGCCTCTGAGCACTTTTATCCAGTTAATGTACCTTTTCTAACAGCGAGTCCAAATTAACTCCAGTTACATTGCCAGCAAGTCTGTCGGACAATGATTATCAACAATTCTTGTCTTCGTGGGTGAGAATGTGTATAGTAGAGTGATGAGTGGACTCAGAATTATACCCATCCCTATTTGAATATTTTGAGTTGGTGATGCCATGAGATATTTGTTTTCTTAGTGTATCAGTTAATGAATATCCATTTCCACATCCATATTCAAAACTAAACAGGACAATCGACTGAAGTTATGAGACTGAACAGTCTGGGCAATGAGAGATGAACAAAAGGCTTGTTCTTGTATTTCCATTTACTCGGCCTGTAGAGGAGAGCACGGTATGATTGATATTGTTATGAATGTTGGTTTGCTGTGCTGTGTCACTAGGCTAGTAAACCAGAGGCTTGGTTCAATAGTTCAACTCTCACCATGGCAGCTAGTGAGATCCTTGTCACAAATGTGCAACTGTAGTTGTGCTAGTATCAGTAATGGTGACTGTATGAAAACCCAGCTGAATCACCATGTCCTTTTAGGGAAGGAAGTCTGCCATCATTCCCTGGTCTGGCCTACATGTGACTCCACAGCAATGCAGTTGGCTCTAAACTGCCCTTTGACCCTAGCAAGCCTCTCAATTTACGAGTAATTTGTGATGGGCAACAATTATTGGCCTTGGCAGCCATGCCCACATCTCAGGATCAATAAATAGTTTCATAATCTACAACAAAATAGAATGATTAGCAAAATTGAACCCATGGATTTGAAGGGGAAGATAGCAACACAGGTATAATGGAGGCAAAGCAGAGTGGTGACTGGTGAATGGTTGCTTCTCAATCTGGATGCAAGTGTACGTGGGGTTGCCCAGGTAATGCTGTTGTGGCAACTGACCAACTTGATGCTAAGAAGGGTGCTTGTTGGCCTGGTGCTTGTTGACTCGTCGAGTGCCTTAGGGCTCAGTGTTGGGCCCATTAATGTTTGTTATCTACATTCTTATGTGTATGTTGGCATAATTTCAAAGTTTACAGGTAACACAAACTCAGAAATGTAGTAATCAGTGGGTTGAGTAATAACATAATTTCAGAGGGTTGGAAATGTGTTGCTGGAAAAGTGCAGCAGGTCAGGCAGCATCCAGGGAACAGGAGAATCGACGTTTCAGGCATAAGCCCTTCTTCCTGAAGAAGGGCTTATGCCCGAAACGTCGATTCTCCTGTTCCCTGGATGCTGCCTGACCTGCTGCGCTTTTCCAGCAACACATTTCCAGCTCTGATCTCCAGCATCTGCAGACCTCACTTTCTCCTCAAATAATTCCAGAGGGTGCATGTTAATGAAATGGACACACTCATAGCAAGTACAGTTTGGTGCAGTGACTTGATGCATTTTGTAGACAGAATGAGGACAGTCAATAGTTCAAGTTCAAATAGGGAGCAGGAGCAGAGAAACATTGAGGATGTATGGATATGAATACATGAAGGAAGCCAAGCTTATTGAGAAGTCATGAAGTTGAAGCAGCGTTGGAATATAGGAAATAGCAGCAGGCCATTCAGCCCCTCAAAGCTGCTCCTCCAATCCAACAGATCATAGCTAAATTTTGACTCCTCTGCCTTTGTCTCCTGATACCAGAAATGTCTCGGTTCCTGCTGAGATCTTGCTCAGTAACTGAGCTTCCACATTCCACTAAGTTAGAGAATTGTGAAGAACTACCTCCCCGAATGAAGAAATTACTCCTCCATCGTAGCCTTTATTGGACTGATCATTGTGGGGGAAGAAAACACAGGATTCTGAGCTTTGTAAAGAGAGATACAGACTACAGGAGCTAAACAGTTATGCTCGATATTTACAAAATACTAGTTAGGCTGCAGATGGGCTGATTTTCCAATTTCACCACTACAAATCTAGAAACATAATATCAATTGTACCATACTGTCCATTACCAGGCTGAGTAAATGGAATAATATGCATTTAAGACAGGGTTTGATTGGGAATAGTCAGCATGGCTTCATGTGTGGGAGATCATGCCCCTCACATTTATTGGAGGTCTTTGATGAAGTGACTAGGAAGGTTGACGAGGGCTGGGGAGTAGATGTAGTCTATATGGATTTCGTTAAGGTTCCACAAGGTAGGCTGCCTGGAAGGTTAGATCACGTGGAATCCAGAGAGACCTGGCAAATTGGATACACGGTTGGCTTGATGGTAGGAAGCAGATGGTAATCGTGGAAGGATGCTTGTCAGACTGGAGGCCTGTTACTAGTGGAGTACCTCAGGGTGCTGGGCCCATTGCTGTTTGTTATCTATACCAATGATTTGGATGAGAATGTACAAGGCACGATTAGTAAGTTTGCAGGTAACACTAAAATAGGAGGTATCGTGGACAGTGAGGAAGGTTATCAGAAATTGCAGCAGGACCTTGATCAGCTGGGGAAGTGGGCCAAGAAATGGCAAATAGAGTTTAATATAGACAACTGTGGGGATCTTGCATTTTGGAAAGCCAAATCAAGTTGGGAGTTTCATGGTGAATGGTAGGGCCTTAAGGAGTGTAGTGGAACAGAGGGACCTTGGAGTTCAGGTCCATGATTCCCTGAAAGTGGAGTCCCAGGTAGACAGGGCAGTGAAGGTGGCTTTTGGCACACTGGCCTTCATCAGTCAGGGCATTGGTAAGAATGAGATCTCTGTCCTTACTAGAACAGAGTCTGTGTTCACATTGAGGAAGCCAACCAATGTGGTGTGTTGGGAAGTTATGTTGCAGTTGTACAGGACGTTAGTCCATGCTGCACTTGGAGTATTATGTTCAGTTTTGGTCATCTTGCTATAGGAAGGATGTTATTAAACTGGAAAGAGTGCAGAAGAAATTTACAAGGATGTTGCCGGGATTCAACGGTCTGAGTGAAAGGGAGAGGTTGGGCAAGCTAGGATTTTTGTTTTTTCTTTAGAGCGTAGGAGACTGAGGGGGGATCTTATACACTTCTAAAAGATCATGAGAGGCATGGATAGGGTGAATGCACTCAGTCATCTTCCCAGGATTGGAGAATCGAGGACGAGATGGCATCAGTTTAAGGTTAAAGGGGAGAAAATAAAAGGGAACCCAAGGGTTAACTTTTTTTAAGAGGGTGGAACCCATATGGAATGAGCTGCCAGCAGAAGTGGTTGAGATGGATACTTTAACAACATTTAAAAGACATTTGGGCAAATACAGAGGTAGGAAAGGTTTAGAAGAATATGGGCCAAGTGCAGGGAAATGGGGTTAGCGTGGATGGACATTTTGGTCGGCATGGACCAGTTTGGGCCAAAGGGCCAGTCTCCGTGCTGTAAGACTCTGACTGTACATTTAGGAAGGTAGACAAGGCTGTAGAGCGTATGCGTTATTAGAAGGATCTAGAATTGAATACATGCCGTGGAGGTATACCATCACAAGGGAGTTGCCCTGGGAGCCCTCAACATTGACTCTGGACACCGTCGGTCTCATGGCATCAGGTGAAACGAGGACATCTCCTGCTGAATTGGATATACTACTCCCTGCACCTCACTCCCACCCCCAAGATAATGAATCAGTGCTCCTCCATGTTGGAGTCATAGCTGCTAGATGGGTCTGTGGCAGGTGATGAGGGAAGGTAGTGCTTATCCTCCCCAATCTACCTGTAACGGGTGTATGTGTCTATGACCGTATTGGTAAGAATGAGATCTCTGTCCTTACTAGAACAGAGTCTGTCTTCACATTGAGGAAGCCAACCAATGTGGTGTGTGTGCTTCTAACCGTATGACGGTTGGGACAGACTGCAAGCAAATCTAGCAAGTCGAGATTGAACATCCATGAGGCACTGTGGACATCATCAGCAAAATCAAATTCCACCACAATCTGCAAACTCCTAGCCCAGCATATTCCCCATTCTACCATTACCATCAAGCCAAGGGATCAGTCTTAATTCAAATGGAGAGTGCAGGAGGGCACACCAGGGGCAGCACTTGGCATACCAGAAAATGTGGTGTCAGCCTGGTCAAGCTTCACAGGATGTCGTTCGTGCCAAACAGCAGAAACAGCAAGCGTATAGCGTGAAACAGGCCCTTTGGCCCAACTTGTCAATGCTGACTCACCAACTGACTTCCCAAAGCCTGTCCCTTATCTACAAGACACAAGTCTTGTGGGCGGCACGGTGGCACAGTGGTTAGCACTGCTGCCTCACAGCGCCAGAGACCGGGTTCAATTCCCGCCTCAGGCGACTGACTGTGTGGAGTTTGCACATTCTCCCCGTGTCTGCGTGGGTTTCCTCCAGGTGCTCCGGTTTCCTCCCACAGTCCAAAGATGTGCAGGTTAGGTGAATTGGCCATGCTAAAATTGCCGTAGTGTTAGGTAAGGGGTAAATGTAGGGATACACCGCTTCGGCGGGGCGGTGTGGACTTGTTGGGCCGAAGGGCCTGTTTCCACACTGTAAAGTAATCTAATCTAATCTAAAAGTCAGGCATATGATGGAATACTTACCACTTGCCTGATGACTGCAGCTCCTACAACACTCAAGGAGCTTGTAATCATCCAGGACAAAGAAGCCTGCTTGATTTGTATGTCCATCCACAACTTGTGACATTCACTCTGCCCACCAGTGACATACACTGCCAGCAGTGTGTATTACTGACAAGTTGCACTGTAGTAACTCACCAAAGTGTCCAAGCCCGCAACCATTATCTCCAGAAAGGGCAAAAGCAGCAGGTACAAGAGAGCACCACAAGTTCCCCTCCAAGCCACTTAGCATCCTGATTTGGAAATAGATCACCCTTCCTCCACTGTCGCTGACTCCTGAAACTCCCTCCCTAACAGCACTGTGGATACTCCTACATCCCAAAGACTGCAGGGTTTCAAAAGACAGCTCACCAGCACCCGGGCTGGACAGCAGTACTTGCAGCTCCTCCAGGCAGTTAGGAATGGACAACAAATGTTGGTCAGCTGCTGACACCCACATGCCATGAAAAGCATAGATATTTGTGCACAGCAAAATCCCTGAATCTCGACAGTGAGGTAAATCATAAGTTAATCTGTTTTCATGACGTTGCCTGAGGGGTAATTCTTGTCCAGAAAATCTGAGGAGAATGGCCCTCTTATTCTTTCAAATACTGTCATGTGGTATTTATTTCTCATCATTTAATGATAACAGTGGCTTCGTGGAGGAACTAAAATGTCAGGAACAATTGAAAGACTCTCCTGTTTGGAGATTTCAGAGACTTGTGCTTACTGTGAAAGCGATGTGGGTCTGATTCTTTTACAGATCTCACAATGTGAATCAGGAAGCAGAGAAGGATGCAGCTGATTAACCTGATCACAGTTAGCAGCCCCGATGACAGCCTGAGCCTCCAAGGACAGGGCCACTGAAGCGTATGAACAGATGGGCACACATTAGAGGGTGTAGGAGGGAACTTGGTTTAACATCTCTCGCTCTCGCACTCTCTCTCGCTCGCTCGCTCGCTCGCTCTCTCTCTCTCTCGCACCAGAGATACTCTGAAAGTGCAGTCCACCCTCAGTCTTGCCCTTGAGCGATGAGGCCTGGATTTATGAACTTGGGGTTTTCTGTAATAGAATTTGAATCTGTAACCTTCTGATTGAGAGGTGCAAGTGCGAACAGAGGCTTTTGTCGAAGCTTAAATAAACTTGTTACTGACACACCGAGCATGTGTTTTTTTTTTGGGTAGTCTTGACCTCCCTATTTAGCTTAGTGCATTTGGATGATATCTCACCCTGGGATATTGAATCCATCTTCTAACCACTTGCTGATTGCCCTGTTCCCCTCTGTACTCTTCAGTGTGACTATCATTTATTAGAGTATCTCCAGGATGTTAACTTGCATTTTCTCTAGAAGCATAGAAAATAGGACACTGAGTAGGCCATTCAATATGATCACAGCTGAAGATCCAACTCAGTACTCCATCCCCACCTTCTCTCCATACTCAATCCCTTTAGCCCTAAGAACCATGTCCAACTCCTGCCTGAAAACATTCAATCTCTTGACGTTTTTGTGGCAGAACATTCCACAGGCTCTCAGTCCTACATGACTTACTCTGTATCCTTAGACTGTGACCCCTCCTTCTGGAACTTTGGTTGGTGTGCTTCCTGCTGCCAGGCAAGCAATTCTGGAATTTTCTAATCATGCCTTGCAGATGTAGGCCATCACAGAGGCCAGTGTGGATCTACTGCTTGATGTGAATGAGTCTCTGCCACAGTAAACAAAATTATTAACCCAGAAGGGAGCGATCGGAAGCATACACCGGTCAAATGCAAGGAATGTGAAATGTTGGGTGTCTTGCGATACCATGTGTTGCCCCCTCAGTTGAACAACAAACCCTCCTCTTCCCCCAAACCCACCCCAATGTCCTCATGACCCGCCCTCCCCTAGATGTAATTGACTTATCCTCGCCAAACCCACCCTCTGAACCCCCAGCTTGATGGTATTTAACCCACGACTGGTCTTTGAGAGCTGGAATTATAAATATTTGTTTTCTCCCTCCAAAACAAAAATGGAATGAATTGACTAGCGTCGATTTGGATTACCTCACTGCCAATTTGGCTGCAGTTTCCACTTTGAGTGCACCCGGCTCTTAGAGCATATCGTTAGTGTTTTAAATAGTTTGATGATAATGCCCCCTCTAATATGTGCCCATCTGTTCATACACTTCAGTGGCCCTGTCCTTGGAGGCTCAGGCTGTCATCTTGTATAGATCTCACATCTCTTTCAATGTAAGCGCGTTCTGTCTGCAGTCTTCAAACAGAAGTGTCTTTAAATTGTTCCTGGCATTTTAGCTCCTCCACGAAGCTGCTGTTATCATTAAATGATGAGAAATAAATTACAGTTTGGAGTGCAGAGAATTGTGAGGACTCCACTTACATTCCCAACTCTCTGACATCCTGCCATCAGTGGGGCACGTGGGTTCAGAGATCAACGCAGCCTGTGATGTTTTTCACATGGTTACACGTGCGTGATATGAATATTATCCTCAGTGTGTGAGCTTACTCAGAGAAATCCGGAAATAGCAGACACTGGAGTTGCTGGGGTTGAAAGGTTGATTGTCATATAATTGTCTTATGTACTGAGATAGTTGTACAAAAGGTTAAACACGTACCAACAGATTCACTAACAAATTCAAGAGCAGATCCTTCGCTGCTGTTATTAGACTTCTGAATGATCTGTCAGATTTTAAATCTGATGTTGATCTTGCTTTCTGTGCACCTTCTTTGCAGTTGCAACTTGTCTTCCTTGCTCTGTTCATTACCCGAATACACTTTGTATAGTATAAGCTTAAACGAACCTCTCCTGCACACAAAAAAAAAATCTTTCACTGTACTTGGGGAGATATGACAAAATTAAATCAAATCGAATCAGTGAAAGATGTTGTTTTACATGCCATACAGGCAGATCATAATACAAAGTGCATCAGGGTAGCAAAACAGAGTGGGCAGTGCAATATTACAGGTGCAGAGAGAGAGAACTTTGGACTTTACTGTGGCACATGTAGCATTCAGAGGTTTGAATGCAGTACAGCTCTATGCAGTGTAATAAAGATCTGCTTCTAGGTACTGTATGAGGGCCAAATATTGGAAAGAAAAATCCCTTAGTCTTCCCTGAGACCCTCCTGCAGGGAGGGGGCCGGTGGAGCTTTGGTTTAACATCTCACCCGAAAGAGGCACCTGCAGCAATGCAGTCCCTCCCTCAGTACCGAGCAGGATTTTGCACTTCAGAGTCTGGAGTGCGTCTTAAAGTCACTTCCTTTGGGAAGCCACACCCGTGGGTGCTGCCTGCCGCCCTACCTGATGGGTTCTGCACCTGGTGTTGCCTTTGGTTGTAGTTTATTTACAGGGGTGCTTTTCTTTGCTGGTTGTATACTTCTGTGGACAGAGAGCAGCACAGTGACTTGGTGGTTAGCACTGCTGCCTCACATGCCAGGGATCTGGGTTCGATTCCTGTCTGGGGCGACTGTCGGTGTGGAGTTTGCACATTCTTCCTGTGTCTGCGTGGATTTCCTCCCACAGATCAAAGATGTGCAGGTGAGGTGGATTGACCATGCTAAAGTTCCCGTAGTGTCCAGGGATGTGGTGGGTGGAGAAGTGGGAGTCTGAGTGGGATGCCCTTCGAAGGGTCAGTGTGGACTCAATGGGCTGAATGGCCTGCTTCCGCCCTATAGGGATTCTATGATTCTGGATGCTTCAGTCTTAAAATATGGACCACACTGCATCTGTGGTTGCCTGCCCTCTGCACACTCCCTCCAGCTGCAGAGGGTGCTGCTCTGGGGTCCCGAAACGTCGATTTTCCTGCTCCTCGGATGCTCCCTAACCTGCTGTGCTTTCCCAGCACTACTCTAATCTTAACTCTAATCTTCAGCATCTGCAGTACCCCTCTTTTTTCGCTTGCGAGTCCCTGTGTGTAATGCCAGTGAGCAAGTGGGTGAATTAGAGCAGATAGTGAGCAGATCCAGCCAGCCAGAGTCGAAATCCAAAATGCTAAAAATAATGAGCGATAAGAATCCCTGATGTGTTGTCCCTGGAAGTTTAGCCGGATGGCAATTTTATTTTTGATTCCTGTTGGATAAGAACTCCAGCGATGATCATTGTTGAGTGTGTTCCAAGATGCTGCACTGACTGGAGTATGTGGAGGGGAAGGCTGAACAAAACTGATAGTTTTCATTATCATATCTCTCTCTCAAGCAGTTTGTGTTTGGAATGTGACTTATTAGTTGCAAATTACACCATCGAATCAAATGTAAACAATTGGACAGTGGCCATTAAAGTGACTACTCAAGAGCAATTTTTTGTGCTCTTGCTGAACATTTTAAGTGACTGTATCTACTACAGTGAACAAGAGACAAACAGGAGAACGCAGGATCAGCTGTGGAGTTGCAGGTTTATAGGGAAGAATGGGGAGGAGGGGCAGTCTGCTCCCGAGCCACCCCCTTACCCAAGAGGCATGGTCAGTGCTACACCAATGGATACTTAACAAGAGGAGGTTGGTTAGCTCTATTGGCTAAACAGCTGGTTTGCAGAAGGCCCTGTTTCCACACTGTAGGGAATCTAACCATCTGCAGCCGGCATGGTGGCAGTGTGGTTAGCACTGCTGCCTCACAGCGCCAGAGACCCAGGTTCAATTCCCGCCTCAGGCAATGGTCTGTGTGGAGTTTGCACATTCTCCCAGTGTCTGTGTGGGTTTCCTCTGGGTGCTCTGGTTTCCTCCCACAGTCCAAAAAATGTGCAGGTTAGGTGAATTGGCCATGCTAGTTTGCTCGTAGTGTTAGATGAAGGGGTTAATGTAGGAGAATGGGTCTGGGTGGATTGCTCTTCGGAAGGTCGGTGTGGACTTGTTGGGCCGAAGGGCCTGTTTCCACCCTGTAAGTAATCTAATCTAATCAGAGCGGGTTTGATTCCTGTATCAGGTGAGGTTGCCATGAGGGACTCGCCAGCCTCTTCCCCTGGGGCCGAAGGGCCTGTTTCCACCCTGTAAGTAATCTAATCTAATCTAATCAGAGCGGGTTTGATTCCTGTATCAGGTGAGGTTGCCATGAGGGACTCGCCAGCCTCTTCCCCTGGCCTGAGACCTAAAGATTAGATTAGATAGTGTGGAAACAGGCCCTTTGGCCCAACAAGGCCACATGGACCCTCTGAAGAGCAACCCACCCAGACCCATTCCCCTACATTTACCCCTGACTAATCCACCTAACAGCCTCAGCTTAAACCATCACCAGTCGCCTCTCTCCAATGAGGGAGCAACTCTATGGTCTGGTAGAACTATGGCAGCTTTATTTTTAACTTATACTTAACAAGGCTCAGTAAGAGGGGACTATGGGTAGCCCTGACAGATGGTATTGCTTATGTCCTGTAGTCATATGCTTTTTAGAGACACATTCATAATAGCATCACTATCATTGCATGTGACCAGAGAGTATAATTTTCTCAGATTCCATCTTAACTTGGGCCACTTGACACATGATCCTCTGGCGTCACAGAGGTGTACACCACGGAAACAGACCCTTCAGTCCAACTCGTCCAACCAGATATCGTAACTTAATCTAGTCCCATTTTCCAGCACTTGGCCCATATCCCTGTTAAACCCTTCCTATTCATATACCCATCCAGATGCCTTTTAAATGTTGCAATTGTACCAGCCTCGACCACTTCCTCTGGCAGCTCATTCCATACTCTGTGTGAAAATGTTGCCCTCTAGGTAACTTTTAAATCTTTGCCCTCTCACCCTAAACCTATGCCCCCTACTTTTGGACTCCTCTACTTGAACCATGTTGCTCTGTTATAACCTTTTTAGGTTATAATGTTTGGACATAGTAGCTGTTGTAATAGGTGTCTACTGGATTCTTCAGTATCACAATATCCACACCTAGTTTCTTGTATTGTGAAGGATAACCACCAGTGTTTCCACATCAGCTGAAATACCCTGCTGGCGGTAATGAGGGTCAGGCCGTCAGTGTGAGGGAGCCCCGCCCAGCTAACTAGTTGCACCAGACAGAAGTCCTGGGTCTTCTCGGGGACTTCCTGCAGCCCTGGTATCAGGATGACCATGGATCCCAGACGAATATCCCTGGGGTGAGAGGAATTGAGGATGAGAGTTTTGAAAGCCAGGTGGGAAGGAATACAATGCATAGGAGATCAGATATTTTCTTAGTTTTGTAGAATCCCTAGAGAATGGAAGCAGGCCATTCGGCCTATCGAATCCACACTGACCCTCTGAACAGCATCTCACCTAGATCCACCCCCTATCCTGTCCCCATAATCCTGCATTTCCCCATAACCAATACACCTGACCTGCACAACTTTGGACTGTTGGGGAAAATAGGAGCATCCAGAAGAAACCCGCACAGAGATGGGGAGAATGTGCAAACTGCGCAGAGAATGTGCAAACTACACAGACTCACCCGAGGGTGAAATTGAACCTGGGTCCCTGGTGCTGTGAGGCAGCAGTGCTAACCACTGAGCCACCTTGATCCTGAACAAGGGGTGCACGGGGAACCTCTCCAGAAGATGCACCAAGCTCCCTTCCTGACTTTTCCACAGAAACGGCCTTCCGGACCTCACCTGCCTGCACGCTGTAATCACATTATTGAGCGAGCACTGTTCTATTCTGCTCAATTCCACATTATTGGTCAAGGGGGTAATGTGGGGAAGGTTAGCTAACCATCCATCACAGTACACGTGCCCACCTCCCCTTGCTGAATACTCACCCACCAGGGAGAGTGGGGCAAGGGATGAGATGGAGAGTTGTAAAAATCCAACCACTTGTATTTATGCTGTTGAAAGTGGCAAAGGGACTGTCCCTAGTGTGGTGGTGCCATCTGTGCCTTGCTTAGTACTACTCTCATCTCTGACTTGGAAGGTTCAAATCCCACCCCAGAGACTTAAACACAAAAGCTAACATTCCAGAACAGTATAGCACCGGAAAGAGAAGTTGGAGATGATATCATTAAGTTGCACTTCAACCAATGCTCTGTATGTTACAGGTAAACGTAGCAGGGTTAGGACATTAGTCTATTTCCGAACCAGTGAACCAAAATCACTGAAATAGGCAGGATCTGATCATTAGCACACTGCTGCTTTGGGCGTTTGTTGTGTACTATTTGGCTGCCACATTTCCTGAACCACAACAATGATTTCTGTTCCAAAATATTTCACTGGTGATTAAATATTTTGAGATGTCCCGAGGTTGCAAAAGGTGCTATACAAATGTTATACATCCCCTTGGTGATGGCCGTGTGGTACTATCACTGGATAGTTAATCCAGAGATCCAGTTCTGGGGACCGTGGCAGATGGCATTGAATTCAGTAAACGTCTCGAATTAAAAGTCTAATGCTGACCGTGAATCAAAAGCCCCTCTGGTTCACTAATGCCCTTTAGGGAAGGAAACTGCCATCCTTACCTGGTTGGCCTTGCATGTGACTCCAGACCCACAGCAATGTGGTTGACTCTTAGCTGCCCTCTAGGCAGTTAGCGATGGGTAATAAATGCGCTGGTCTAGCCAGTGACTCCCCTATTCTGAGAATGAATGACAAAAAGGCAACTCTTTTTGTCTTGGTTGTAGCTTTATCCCACCAGAATTGTGGCACTGCTTTTCCTGGGGTGCCTCCAGCGTGGCATGGTTTGCAGTGCTGCCTCACAGCACTAGGGACCCAAGTTCACCTCTAGCTGCTAGAAAGTGTCTGTGTAAAGTTTGCACATTCTTCCCATGGGGTTCCTCTCTCAGCCCAAAGATATGCAGCTTCGGTGAAGTGGCCATGCTAACTCGACCATAGTGTCCAAGAATGTGTAGGCTAGGTGGATTAGCCATGGAAAATGCGGATTATGGTATGTGGTGGGGGGCTGGGTTTGGGTGGGGTGCTCTTCAGAGGGTCAGTGTGAAATTGATGGGCCAAGAGGCCTCTTTCCGCACTGTAGGGATTCTAAAATTCTGTGTTTCTGATTAGATTAAATTAGATTACTTACAGTGTGGAAACAGGCCTTTCGGCCCAACAAGTCCACACCGACCCTCTGAAGAGCAACCCACCCAGACCCTTTCCCCTACATTTACCCCTTACCTAACACTACGGGCAATTTAGCATGGCCAACTCACCCAACATACATATCTTTGGACTGTGGGAGGAAACTGGAGCACCAGGAGGAAACCCACGCAGACACGGGGAGAATGTGCAAAGTCCACACACAGTTGCCTGAGGCGGGAATTGAATCCGGGTCTCTGGCACTGTGAGGCAGCAGTGCTAACTTAGCAATGGTAAGCTTCCTGTGATCTGGACAAATCAACTTGCTTAATCTCTCCCAGGATTTCAACTTTTATATAAATCTCTGGTCGGGGTCACTGAAGGTAGGTTGCATTTAGATGTGGACATCATGCTTTTGAAACAATGTTCAAGAGGGTGCAAAGGAAATTTACAAGATTGGAACCAGGAGTGAGAACAACTGTTACTTGGAAAACATGAGAAATGTTGGAATTGTTCACCTTAGATGAGATGCATTCAAAAGGAGATTTATTGGAGGTGTTCAGAGTCATAAAGGGATTTAATAAAGAGATGGGAAAAACTGTCTTCACGAGGGGAGCATTCTTCATGACCAGGTCGAGATAGAAGTCTAGGGTATTTCCTTTCTGTATGTTTCGAGTTATGATCAGGATCTGTGCTGCCTTAAAGAGATGTGGAAGCAGATTAAATACGGACTTTCTAAAGAGAATCAAACATGCACTTACAAAGGAAAAAATGTATAGCTTTGTGGAAGGAACAGGGGAGTGAGATTAACTTGAATAGCTCCTCTCAAAGGACGCATCCATGATGGGTCAAATGGTTTTCTGTGGTGAAAGGTGCTAACCCCTCCCTGTACATGTCCTCTCACCCTTCAGCTAGCACTTCCTCTCCATTCACAGTCGGAGTATCCAAAATCTTGTTTTTCATGTATTGTCACCTTTGGAGCCTTAAGAGCTGCATAGTAAATAATGCTCAGTTCTGGCTAATAAGATAGAGTTGTTAACCGATCTAAATCTGCCGATTAAACTTTCAGACTTGACTCTTGCAGCGCTTCCAGTTGTAATGGTGAGCTTCCGTTGCCGAGACATAGTTGTGGCGGACTCTGAGAGCTTTGTAACAGTCTTGATTTTAAACTTCTTTTCCATGTTTTCAGATTCCCCATGGCCTCTCTGATTTGAGTTCTCTGTATCCTCCAATTTTAGCCTCTGAGCATCCTTCCACAATGGGTGGCCATGCTTTCAGTCGCCTCGGCCCCTGGAATGCTCTCCTAACACCTCTACACCTCACTGTTCAACTTTAAGACACCCCTTAACTCTTGCCCCTTTGCCAAGCCTGATCAGTGTTCTAGGAGGAGAACGTGAGGTCTGCAGATGCTGGAGATCAGAGCTGAAAATGTGTTGCTGGAACAGCGCAGTGTTCCAGCAACACATTTTCCAACAACATCGGTGTTCTATGTTGTTTGATGCTCTGAAGTGCCTTTATTAAGCTAAAGGAGATATGTTGTTGCTTAAGGGGTTATAACGCATCCTTTTATTTGTAAACACAAAGTCAATTTTTATTTTCGATTGTGAAGCGTTGAAGAGGCGACAGAGTAAACTGAAACTACCTGAAGCTGATGCCTGCAAAGCACTTTTTTTTATGGTGGAAGGTAGTAGTAGTTCAAGGGGCCCTATTCCTGACTTGAAACGCTGCCCTGTAGACCCTTTGAATCTGGCTTACTCCTGAGAACTTAATCTACCCATCAGTTCTGTCTTTTCCTGTACCATTTTCACCCCCTGAAAAGTGTAGAGAGTGTGGCGCTGGAAAAGCACAGCCGGTCAGGCAGTGTCCAAGGAGCAGGAGAATCGACGTTTCGGGCATAAGCCCTTCATCAGGAATCAGTCCTCATTTTCTCCTCGCCCCCTGAAAAGAGGAGTTTCGATAAGAGATCTATCAAAATCCCTGTTGCGCTTTCCAGTGGGTGTGAAAAATCCCAAAACATTTTTTTTGAAGACATCATTTTCTCCCTCGTGTGCTGGGCAATACTTTTGCTCATTAAGTATTGCCAAGGCAGACTGTCTGGCCATTAACTTATTGTTTGTGGGAACTTGCTCTCCTCAAGTTGCCTAATGAATTGCTTTGTCCATTGATTCATGGAATACGTGCCTCGGTGGCAAAGCCAACCTTTTTACCCTGATCCTAAATTCCTTTGAGATAAGTGGCTTTCTGAGCCATCACAGAAGGTGCATCAGAGTTGACCACATTGCAATGGGTCTGGAATCATTCATTGGCCAGTCTAGGGAAGATTTCAGTCCCTCCAGGACTTCAGTGGGACGTATGCGTTTTTTCGCAATTGTTGGTTGTTTGTTCATTATTATTGCTACCTGAGCTACAAACCTTCACAAACCTTGCAAATTATTATTGCGATTAACTTTTAATTCCAGATTTATTCATTGAACATAAACCGCACCAGAGGCAGATTGAACTAATCCCCATTAGCAGGGGGATTGAGTTTAAGAGCTGGGAGGTTATGCTGCAGCTCTGTAGAGCTCTGGTTCGACAACACTTCGAATATTGTGTTCAGTTCTGGTGGCCTCATTATAGCAAGGATGTGGAAGCTTTAGAGAGGGCGCAGAGGAGATTTACCATGTCTTATGAAGAAATGCTGAGGGAGCTAGGGCTTTTCCCATTAGAGCAAAGAATGATGAGTGGTGACTTGATTAGAGGTGTACCAGATGTTGAGCGGCATAGATAGAGTGGATAGCCAGAGACTTTTTCCCAGGATGGAACTATCATGAGCGGGCATAATTTTAAGGTGATTGGAGGAAGGTTTTGGGGAGATGTCAGAGGTAGGTTCTTTACTTAGAGAGTGGTGGGTGTGTGGAATGCACTGCCAGCGGTAGTGTTGGAGTCAGAGACATTAGGGACATTAAAGCGACTCTTGGATTGGCACGTGGATGAAAGTAAAATGAAGGGTATGTAGGTTAGTTTGAACTTAAATTAGGATAAAAGGCCAGCACAACATCCAGGGCTGAAGGGCCTGTACTGTGCTGTACTGTTCTATGTTCTATTTAATACTGATTATTTCTTTTGGTTAAAGTGCTTCACTGGTTATGAAGATTTTTAGAGATATAAGGTTTTGCCTTTCTTCTCAACAAGCCCAGAACTTTCTTAATTGTTGGCATGGTAATCGGGAAGCAGTGGAAACTGAGCCAGATTATTGAATCGTTCTTACTGAAAAGTTTGATGTGGAGTGTGCTCTCTCTCCCACACTGTTTAATGAATGGGAAACCATTCCCCTGTACAGATTTCCATCACATGAAGCCCAATGGGGCAGGAGAGTTCACTGAGAAATCCCTGAGTAGGATTATTTCAGTTCCCTCTCACAGAAATGGCCACAGCAGTGGAAAATATGAATTCTGAGGTGAAGTAAGCAATTCCAAATGTCAAGTTGCTGCAGAAGAGTGGGGAGGATCCCAAGTTATTCCAGCGTTTTTCTAGCCCAAAGGGTCAGTGACCTTGATGTCGAGAACACAATGCTATGCAGCAGCTCCAATGAGTTGAGCTCATCTCTTAAATGCTTTGCAGCTCAATGAATGGGCTAACTTTGTAACCATCCCCCTCACAGTAACAGCCAAGCCTGCACAATCAAACCACTGACTGATGAAGGGCACCAGGGTTTCTGTTAAAAATGTGAAACTTGGGCATGAGTCATCTAAGTGTTTCAAGAGAGCAGTTTGCTGCAAATGTCAGAGGCTGTGTAGTTCTGATCAGATGAGCAGTCGCATAAAAAGATCCTGATGGCATGTGGTTATTTTCCGTTTCTTTTTCATCCACCCACCCACCCAGTTCCACATTTTTGTCCAATTCCCATGCAGTGAGAAGACAGTCAGAGGCTGGCACAGGGGAGCCAGTCAGCCAGGAGAACGAGAGGCTAATCTACAAGACCGTTCTGGAAGGGGGCGATATTCCATTCCAGGGGTTGAGCGGCTTGAGCAAGAGGACGTCCAGCTCCTCTTCAACCAAAGGTGGGCAGCTGCAAAGTGCTGAGGCTGGCTCCGCAATCATTCAGCACTCGTTGCTTGGTGGCACAGTGGTAAACGTTGCGAAAAAGAGGCACAAATTCAAAAGTTTTTCATCTTCAACTTATTAGGACTGTGAGGCGATGAAGCCAAATGACTAAAATTGTTAGGAGAAAGTGAGGACTGCAGATCAGAGTCAAAAAAGTGTGGTGCTGGAAAAGCACAGCCAGTCAGGCAGCATCTGAGGAGGAGAGTCAATGTTTTGAGCATAAACTCTTCATCAGGAATCAAGAATTGTTGTTCCCTTTTGAAGTTTGGTTTCTTGCCTCCCAGTCCTGATGAGCGCAAAGAGTCAACTTTGTAGCCATTCAGGAAACCTTCATGTTACGGTGCTGTAGCTGGGCAGTAACTGCCCACCTCTTTCTTGGCACTTGCTTTTACTGTAGGTAGGAGATGTGATTCAGTTAGGAGAAGGTACTTATTTTCCAGGATTTCTGCTTACTTCAGGCCATGTTCGATACTCTCTAACTGGTTGGGTTGTACTTCCAGTTGGATGCAGTGTAAATCTCCGAAAACCCTCCTCTAAAAATTTGCTTTTGAGGTCACCTCAGAAAAATAGTCTCTAATGCCAGCGTTTGGCAGTTTCAATTTGGTGCGCCAGTGATCTTCAGACTAAGTGGCTCATCCAACTGGCGGTATATCAACCAGGAACTGAACGGAGATTGTGCTGTTGGCTTATGTTTCTACCACCAGCATCTCTCCAAATTCATTTTTTTTGTGTGGGAACGGTAAAGTCTGAAGTGCAATGTATTTGAATTTCAGGATAAGTCATAGATTCTGTTAGTCCATTGGAGCCTGGTATATTCAATCAAATTGTGTTGCATTCTAACCTGGTGATGTTTGTTCTTAAAGCTGTCATTTTATTTGATGCTGCTGTTGCCCAAGGTAAAAATTGCGGGTGCAGTGGCAATCTGGGACATGAGTCTTGAGCAGTGCTAACAAAGGACTGCATTTCACATAACCTCCATTTTATTGGTCTCACAATGTGTCTAACAGATGCCATACAGTGATCAGAAGCAGCATGTGCTGCACTCTAAAGGTTTAGCCATCCCAATTGACGAGCTTTAAAACAACTGGGTAACCCATTGGGAATGCTTAAAATGCTGTCGGTGTGTTGAAAGTTGTTTACTATTGCTTGCTTTTTCTAATGCTTGTGTCTGTTTTGTTGCTCTGCACGCTTACCAGTGGATTTTAAAGGTGGGAATGGCCACAGCATTTCAACTACTTCACTTTATAGTACGCCGGTTAACTCTAGTAATATGCTAGGTAATAAATGTAAACATAAGACGCCCTTGTCCGCAGCAAAGGCCTGCATTTCTGAAATCCTTCCCTCAAAATTCAAGCCCAAACTACTGGTAGAGAGCATCCGTGCCCAGGACAGAGAGGGTGACGCTCGCTGTCCACAGAGGGCTCAGAGTTACGAAAACCTCCTCGGCGTCGTCTGCAAACTCACCAGCAAGAAAGTGGCGGTGAAAGAGACTGGGCGAAGTGCCGAGTCTCTCTCCCTGGCAGAAAGCGAGGAGCCCAGCCTTTGTTCAAGTGGCCGTGGGAGGCTGCAGGAACTGCCTGCCGATCCCGGGAGAGGTGGTCTTCCGAATGGCTGTGGTGACGACACAACGGCCTTTACCAAAACCTGCCAAAGTACCTGTCAGATGGATCGCTCGCTGCCCCCAGGAGCCCTGCCCACCTCCATGGTGAGAGCCATGGTGTTTCAGTTAGAATATGATCTGAAAGGCCACTGCAGGCAGAACTTGAGTCAAGATGGGTTGAGCCAGGCCCCAGACTATTCAGTGTCCTCCAGGGTCAATGAATTTGAGCAGATCATCCAGAGGTCACGGTCGATGCCTGCACTAGATGCTCCCACTGGCTCTACACCACACAGGAGCCCAGTGCCACCTCACTCCAGGCTTTTCCTACATGCGGCCCACTCTGTCGAGAGTCTATTGGAGCCCTCTCCACAATGCCACGACAAGACGGGATCTGACATTAACATAACCACCCGGCACGCTTCCATCTCCAGCAGCGATCCTGAAGAAGTGGCATCGGAGCTTAGTGAAGTGGTGGTTACAGAGTCACTGTGCCCTGCTATTGATGACAAGGCGGACGGCCTCTCCACCATCTCGGCTGACAGCTCGGGCAGTAAAGATCGCCCTCTGAGCGCACGCATCAACAACCGTTGCCAAGGAGCCTGCCCCGCCTCCTACACCCGCTTCACCACCATCCGCAGGCACGAGAAGCAGGCAGCAAGCCCCTTGGATCCCAGGCAGGCCACACAGCAGCACCTCCCAAACCCTCTCTCCAGGAATCTCTACCTCCTCAGCCCGAGGCCCTTCCGACTGAAAAGACCCTTTTTGCACAGGCTGAGAAAGCCAATAGCCCAGCCAGACTCGGACGGCCATGTGGTGGTGGAGCATGAGAAAGGAAGTCTGCCTTGTAACCCAGGTGGACATGGGTCACTTTCAAACAATGGGCCGACCCTTCCCAGACGCACCACGTCCTTTCGTATTTTGGAAAAGATGTGCAGCCCGGCCATGACTGGACGTTGCCGAGATAATGGCATCTTTCAGCATCCTGATCTCCCGGGGGAATCTGCGAATGGGAATCTTGTTCCATTAGCTGTATTCGATGAGGTCGACCCAAACAACAATCGGCAAAATGTACTGGGCGTGTACCTGAAAGGTGGACTTTCCAGTAATTCACTGGCATCTTGTCTGTTGTTGTATTTCTCCTCACCACCCCCCCCCCCTCCATTTTGTGCTCTTTGTTTTTGTAATCTGTGACATTCCAATTCTTGCTCTAGACTCTCTTTTCCTTAGCCATTTGATATTTCCTAGGGAGCATCAGCTGGCTGTTGATAGTTTCTCAAGAGGTGGTTGTTATTCAGTGTATCGAAGCCCACTAACCCCCATCCACCCTGAGTGAGGATGATCAGCCATGATCATATTGAATGGTGGTGCAGGCTCGAAGGGCAGAATGGCCTACTCCTGCACCTATTGTCTATTGTTGACCAAGTTTGTGTGAAGCTTGAGGAATGCGCACTAATGAGATGAAGGGTCAGAATTTAGTCAGTACAGTTGGCAGACACTTACTTACACATCAGTGCACACAAATCCCTGTTGCCGTGGCATCACGTCTATGATGTGGTTAATTTTGACCTCATCCACGCTACGGAAACTTCCCAACTCCCTCATTTGAACCATTTGTGTTCCCATTGAGTGGTGCTGAGCAAATTCAGTCCTATCCAGACCCGTGGGCACTCAATGTAGGAACAGTGACGCAGGCATGAGTGCCCTGACTCCTCACCACAACCACAATCACTACCACAAACACAACCACCACCACCACCACATGGCAGAAACCCTCACTGACCCAAGGACACATTCACATTCTCACACTGGCCTGGATTCTTCCACAAGCCCAGAGACAGGGGAGGGAAGGATGTATTCTGAGATTGTGGGGTTCCTCATTTCTTGGCAGCCCAGATGGGTGACTCTGAAACCAGTGGCAAGACAGGCAACGTGCAAGGTCCATCTCACTGCCCCAACCCCCTCCACAGACTTCCCATGCCCCATTCGGTATTAGCCACCTCCTCCACCCAGTCACCCCCTCACACTACCCCAGACACATGGACATCTATTCTCTCACTTTCACTCATTCTTGAGCTCATGCTCTCTCTCTCTTGCAGACTCTCTCTGAGATTTACACACACTCATACTCTGTCACATGCACACATTGTTTGGGTTCAGCATTTTATAGCCTGTGAGTACAGGGTATTTGTTTCTTGTGGTCTTAGCATCGACAGCAACTGCATTTATCTAGTGTCATTAACGTTATAAAATATTGAGGATTGCCCTCAGGAATGCTGTTGGACCATATTTTATGTTCGATCACAGTGTGAGATTATGACAGTTCATCAAAAACTTGAACATTGTGAGAGTTCAAAACAAGCATGTTTAATGGAGTTGGGAGAGCTGGAGAGCTTTAGAGATACAATTACAGAGCTAAATGCATCAGCTGAATGGTGGAACAGTTTAAATTGAGGAATCCTGAAATAGTTGGTAGAATTATATTGGAATGAAATTATTGCTAGAATCTTTTCAAAGATCTTGAAGAGTTTTGGGGAGCTGGAGTTTATAGAGAATGAGGACTCAGGCAATTTAAAACTTTATAATTTTAAAATTGAAGCATCACAAACACCTCCTGCTCCGTAACTAATTGAGACACTTGCCTGCGAGCCGTGTTTCCCTCTGTATCCTGACCCAAACCTTCAGGTTGATGTGATGAGTGAGGGTAACCAATAGAGAGAGGGAGGAGCATGACTGAGTCAGATACCCGTACAGGCTTGCTGTTTGCCCTGTAGGTTCGGTAGTAATTCTGAGCTTCACAGGTTAGCGCAAAGAATTTTTTTTTAAAAACTCTTGTGAAGTGGTGGAGGCCTGACAGAGATTTCTTCAACTAAGGCAGTGAGACACAGTAGAGAAAGGCAAATAGGGTGGAGATTAGTTACAGATAGAATAATTAAAATATTAATTAGAATAATTCCTGAGGGATACCGGTAATTGTATGCAAACTTGAGAGGAATTCTCTGTGGATTAATTCTGAGCTGAGTTCTCGAGCTGTTTGCCCTCTTTCAGTCAGTGGCGTCTTTGAAGAACTTGAACCTGCTCCACTATTAATATTTACTTCAAATTTATAGACTGCCACAAAATTCTTTACTTAATGATCAGTTTGCAATGGAGTTACGTATGGACACACCTTTGTCTTATCTCTTAAAAGCAAGCGATATCCTTTTTTGTTAGTGACAGTGGATTAATCTCGCTTTGTATTGTCTTCAAGTAGAGTCAGACTCTCCAAAGCTGTCTATTCCAATCGAACGCATGGAGACCCCTGAGGAAATGTGTCGGCGGCGGCAAGAGGACAAGGAGGTGGGTCCCTGACCAATCGACCTGGTCAAAGGTCAATTGAGACTTTTGAAAATGTAATTCTTGACAATATCATAGAATGTCTTTTTTTATTCCTCCGAAACTGTTGCGGTGTATCTGGGGAGGGAGTGTTCGGAGAAAGTAAGTTCAACTGGTTACATCCTTCAATTTACGTTGCATGTTCGCAAAAGGAGTAGTGGACACTTTCTGTTCAGCTTTGTAGCCTCTTCTCATGCAGCAGTGTTTAGGGTCTGAATTATACTGTCTGAGAGTGGGGTGGGGTGAACTGTCTGAGAGCAAGTTCAATCAAGGCTTTTAAAAGGAAGGATGTACAGGTTACAGAGAGAAGGCAGTAGAATGGGAGAAGTGCTCCTTTTCAGAAATGATGCAGACCTGATTGGCTGAATAGCCTTTCTGCGCTGTGAACAGATTGCGTGATTCTGATATTATAGCAGGGTGTAATGGCTCCACACTGTTTTTGTTTATTTTACAGCGGTTTGCAATATACAAAAGTTGAATAGTTAAATGGACTTACCCTGCACACTGCATCATGAGTCGCTGAATCTCTCCAGAGGCAACTAGTTCTCTCAAATAATTCAGAGTATAGGTGCCAGTATAAACTAGTTAACTTTGTGGATCAGAGAGAGCTGATCACGTATTGATTTCCCACATTAGCCAAGAGTTGGTCACAGCCAAATTTATGAATTAACAGTAGGGGAGGTGATGGCTGAGTGGTGTTATCGTTGGGTGTTAATCCAGAGAGATAGGTAATGTTCTGGGGACCAGGGTTTGAATGCCACCACAGCAGTTGGTGAAATAAGAATTGCAATAAAATTCAGAATTAAGCTTGTAATGATGACCATGAATCCATTGGCGGCTCAGTGGTTAGCACTGGGACCTCTCAGCGCCAGGAACCCAGGTTCGATTCCAGCCTCAGATGACTGTCTGTGGGCAGTTTGTACATTCTCCTTGTGTCTGTGTGGGTTTCCTTCGGGTGCTTGGTTTCCTCCCATGGTCCAAAGATGTGCAAGTTAAGGTGGATTAGTCATGCTGAATTGCCCCATAGTGTCCAGGGATGTGCAGGCGAGGTGGATTTGCCATGATAAATGTTGGATTATGGGGATAGGTTCGGATGGTATTCAGAGGGTTGGTGCAGACTCAATGGCCTCTTTCTGCACTGTAGGGATCCTATAATCTTGGACCCAATCTCTTCCTCATATTTAAAATACTACTCGTGGCCCCAGTCTTTCCTTCAGCAGGATTCAATTATGTTATGATCGCAACTACCAAGGGCACCTTAAGATGAAACTTCTTCTTGTTGCACACTACCAGATCTTCTAAAACCTGCTCTCTAGTTAGCTCCAGAGGTGCTGTTCTATTAAACTATTCTAACATCATTGTGTGAAGTCCTAATCTTCGGCATCTTTGCCCATTAATATGCAGATTAAAATCCCCCGTGATTATTGCTGTACCTTTTCTGATTAACTCCCTGAGGAGCAAGAGCGTCGACGTTTTGGGCTTGACCTTTCATCAGGAGCTGATGAGGGGTTATGCCAGAAACATTGACTCTCACGTTTCTCAGATGCTGCCTGACCCATTGTGCTTTTTTCCAGCACCAAACTTTATTGACTCTGAATCTCCAGCATCTGCTGTCCTCACTATCTCCCATTATTTCCTATCAAGCGGTTAATGTCCATATATCGCTCCTACAGGTGCTATTCTGCCTTTATTGTTTCTCATCCGTGTCCAGACTGTTCTAGTGTCCTGAACTGGGGTCATTCCCCACCTTAATTGTGCAAATACGTCATTAATTAACAGTGCCACCTCTCCACCTTTTCTTAGTTTCCTGTCCTTCCTAAGTGTCATGAATCTTCCAGTATTCAGGTTCCAATCTGTCATCCTCCAGCCATGTCTCTGTACTGGCTATCAGAATATACTTGTTTATTTCTATTTACTGTGAAAAATCTGAATTCAAAGTGGTGTTTGAGAAATGGTTTCCAAGCAAGTTTCATCCATGAATGACAATAAAGAATAAACAGGATGTGTGGATGGGTGCGTTAGTAAGTTTGTAGACCACCTACAAATCACTGGAGTTGTAGATAGTATAGATGGTTGTCAATGGATACAGCGGCATATAGATCAGTTGCAGAAATGGGTAGAGAAATGACAGATTAAGTTTATTCCGGGCAAGTGAGAGGTATTGCATTTTGGAAAAGGAAAAGTTAAGGAAAAGTATACTGTTAATGGCAGGACTCTAAACAGCATTGATGTGCTGAGGGATCTTACGATTCAAGCCCACGGCTGTCTGAAAGTGGCCATTCAAGTAGATAGATAGTTTGGTAAAGAAGGCATTTGGCATGCTTAACCTTATTAGTCAAAGAATTGAGTACAAGAGTCAGGATGTCATGTTGCAGCTTTATAAGACTTTGGTTAGGCCGCATTCAATTCTGGTCACCACATTACAGGAAGGATGTAGAGGCTTTGCCGACAGTGTAGAAGAGGTTTACCAGGATGTTGTTTAGTTTAGAGGGTTTGTTCTATAAGGAGAGGCTAGAAAAACTCTGGTTGTTTTCTCTGGACTGACAGAAGCAGAGGGGAGTCAAGAAAACAGAATTGTACAAAAATTATGAGATGCGTAGATAAGGTTGATAGAATCTTTTTCCCAGAGTTGAAATGCCTAATACTAGGGGACATGCATTTAAGGTGAGAGGGGAAAGTTCAAAGGAGATGTGAGGGGCAAGTTTTTTTTACACAGCAAGTGCTGAAAGTGTGGAACACAGCTGCCAGGGATAATGGTGGAGGCAGATACAGTAGGAGCATTTAAGGGACTATTAGATGAGCGTGCAAGGAATGGAGGGATATGGACCAAGGCTAGGCAAAAGGAATTAGTTTAATTTGGTATTATGTTTGGCAGAACATTGTTCGTGTGCTGTATTGTTCTATGTTCAAATGTGTGGCGATGCAGATAAAGTTGTTATCCAGCAGAATTTGGGAATAGGTCGTAAGTAAAATGTGCTGGCTATCAGCGATTATTACAACACTGGGAGAAGTAGAAAAGATGTGCATTAACTTATGTAATGAGACTTTTAAGAGCCTCTTATTGGAAGAGTATTAGTTCTGGACAACAAAGGCACCCATTATAAAGCCTCTTGGAACGAACAATAAATCACTGGAAAAGAGATGCATGACATAGAAACTAACTGGATGTAGGTTTGCTCGCTGAGCCGGAAGGTTCGTTTTCAGACGTTTCGCCACCTCTCGCGGCTCACTGATGATGTTACCAAGTATGGTGGCGAAATGTCCGAAAGCCAACCTTCCGGCTCAGCGAGCAAACCTACGTCCAGAACCTCAACCTGAGATGCAAATCTTCTCAAAACTCGCTAATGGAGACTAGCATTGCTCCAATCTTGTCCTGCCGAACTGCTCCCATGTACCATTTCCTTGCTGGTTATAAAGATGACCTGCACTTGGTGATCAGCTCTGCCACGCACCTTGTTGATAAACGAAGGAGAAAGAAGCACAAACCAGGAAACTTTAAATAATTAGATTTCAATCAGGAATGTCGCCTCAGTGAAAAGTCAAAATGTTCTATGTTCTGTGGTCATTGTGGAGGTATTGGAGATTCTGGTTGGTGGACCATTCCTATTGCTATGGCATCCAATGTGTATTTATACAAAATTTACCATGAACTGGTTTTGCCACTTCAACAGCCCAGTTTAAACAGCCCATTATCTCACAGGACTGTACAGCATTGAACAATACCACTTCACTCATCATGTCGATACCATTCCTTTGAAAAGTCCATCCAATTACATCCACTTTATATGTTCCCCACAGCATTTTAAGTGTATTTTCAATTCCCTTTGAAAATTATCGCTGAATAAAGTGCCATAATTATGAGGAAAGTCAATGACCCTGGAATAAGAGGATTGATAGAAAGTTGCCAGTATGAGTGGAAAGAGACTCCGTAGTGAACAGAGATTTTTCAGACGTTAAGCTGATGTGCAGTGGTATTCCCCAGAGGTCAGTAATGTGACTTCTCTTGATCAATATAAATGACTAACATTTGGGTATGCAGGGAAGAGTTACAAATTTGAATGCGACACAAACACTGGAACATTTTGTGAACCATGAAGAGGATACTAAGACTTTAGGAGAACATAGGCTAATAGAACAGGCTGACATTGCGAATGAATTTTAATGGAGCGAAGTGCAAAATGATGCATTTTGGTAGGAAAACTGAGGGGGAGATGATATAAGTTAAACAGTACATTCCAAATGGAGTCCAGGAACAGAAGTACAAGTACAATTAACAATGGAGGTGACAGAAAGCAGTTAAGAAGCCTTGTAGGATTCCCCAGCTTGATAAGATTCCCTACAATGTGGAAACAGGCCCTTCAGCCCAACAAGTCCACACCGACCCTCCAAGGAGTAACCCACCCAGACCCATTTCCCTCTGACTAATACACCTAACACTATGGGCAATTTAGCATGACCTCTTCACCTGACCTG
>NC_057747.1:2737133-2744101 GCF_004010195.1 Chiloscyllium plagiosum
CGTGTCCCTGGTACTGTAAGACAGCCGTGCTAACCACTGAGACACCATGTCCCCTCTCACTCCCCCACAAAACGGTTCACTGGTACTGTGAGACAGCCGTTCTAAACACTGAGACAACATGCCCCCTCCACCTCCCCCCTCCCCCAAATCGTGTCCCTGGTACTGTAAGACAGCCGTGCTAACCACTGCGGCACCATGCCCCCTCCCCTCCCCCACAAAAACGTGTCCCTGGTACTGTACGACAGCCGTGCTTACCATTGAGACACCATGCCCTTCCCCTTCCCCGCTAAACCGTGTCCCTGGTGCTGTGAGACAACCTGCTGACCACTGAAACATCATACCCTCCTCCTGCTCCCTCCCAAACCGGGTCCCTAGTCCTGTGAGACGGCTGTGCTAACCAGTGAGACACCATACCCACTCCGTCTCCACTCAAACCATGTCCCTGGTATTTTGAGACAACCGTGCTAACCACTGAGACACCATGTCCCCTCCCCATCCCCCCAGTCCGTGTCCCTGGTATGTGAGACAGCCGTGCTCACCATTGAGACACCGTGTCCCCTCCCGCTCCCCCAAACCGTGCCCCTGGTATTGTGAGAAAGCCATTCTAACCACTGAGACAGTATGCCTCCTCACCCTCCCACCAAACCGTGTCCCTGGTACTGTGAGACAGCCGTGCTAACCACTAAGACACCATGTCCCCCTCCCCCTCCACCACAAACCGCATTCCTGGTACAGTGAGACAGCAGTGCTAACCACTAAGACACCATGTCCCCCTCCCCCTCCACCACAAACCTCCTTCCTGGTACCGTGAGACAGCCGTGCTAACCACTGAAACAACATGTCCCCTCCCCCTTCCCCCCCAAACCGTGTCCCTTGTACTGTAAGAAAGCCGTGCTAACCACTGGGGCACCAAGTCCCCACCTTCTCCCCTCCCAAATCGTGTCCCTGGTACTGTAAGACAGTCGTGCTTACCACTGAGACATCATTCCCCTCCCAGTCCCCCACAAACTGGGTCACTGGTACTGTGAGACAGAAGTGCTAACAACTGAGACGAAAGAGAATGACTTACTGGGAACACCAACTATAGCGAGGATTTGATAGTAACCACCTTGAACAAACCAAAGGATATCTTTTATCCGCGATGCTCATGACACCAAAGACTGAGAAAGATAGTAAAGACCCAAGGATAAACTCCTTTCTATTATTGGAACATTCCAGTCTAATGTTCTCAGATTCTGATCCAGTGGTGAAACATTTCGGTCTATTGTTGTCAGATTCTGATCTCTCCTCCCTCTCTCTGCAGCTGATGATCCCTGTTATTGCTGTCGGTGATTCTCCTGCTCATACTATGGGATAACACGTTGAACCGAGTCCTTATTTAAAGAAGAGGCTAATCCTCCAGTGACACATTTAGAATCCACAGAGACTGACATTAATCACATTCGCTGAACAAATAGCTACAGTTTCAATGTAATACTCCTATTATTAGAACATAGAACATAGAAAAATACAGCGCAGTATCCTCCATATGCTTATCCACTATGGATCCACTAGCCCACTATGGAGGATAGTGGGCTAGATACTAGCCCACTATCCTCCATATGCTTATCCAATGCCCGTTTAAATGCCCATAAACAGGGAGAGTCTACAACTGCTACTGGCAGGGCATTCCATGAACTCACGACTCGCTGAGTTAAGAATCTACCCCTAACATCTGTCCTATACCTACCACCCCTTAATTTAAATCTATGCCCCCTCGTAATAGCTGACTCCATGCGTGGAAAAAGGTTCTCATGGTCAGCCCTATCTAAACCCCTGATCGTCTTGTACACCTCTATCAAGTCACCCCTAAACCTTCTTTTCTCCAATGAAAACAGCCCCAAGTGCCTCAGCCTTTCCTCATACGATCTTCCTACCATACCAGGCAACATCCTGGTAAACCTCCTCTGCACCTGTTCCAGTGCCTCCACATCCTTCCTATAGTATGGCGACCAAAACTGCACACAATACTCCAGATGCGGCCGCACCAGAATCTTATACAACTGCAACATTACCTCAGGACTCCGGAACTCAATTCCTCTACTAATAAAAGCCAGTACGCCATATGCCTTCTCACCGCACTATTTACCTGGGTGGCAACTTTCAGAGATCTGTGGACACGGACACCAAGATCCCTCTGCTCATCCACACTACCAAGTATCCGACCATTAGCACAGTACCCTGTCTTTTAAATTTAAATTAACATGCAAAATTTACACATTTGGAACGGACTGCTTTGGATATGGAAGTAATGACAAAGGATTGTCAGAACAAAAATGAGTTTTCTGTTTATAATTGGAAACATACAGCCTGCAACTAGTGATCTGTCCTTTCAATAACAATAACACATTGAGAGAATTTTTATAGTCCATAATCTGACAGGAAAATGCTCCTAAAACACTATGGGGTTATAACAGACAAACAGCATGCATATATTGACCGAGAATTGTCCCTCAGAAATGCAATCCAGATTGTTATTCCAGGATCAGAGAAGGCAGGTGAGGGTCGCGCTTATGATGTTATTGGTGTCAATCAACTGTGATGAAGTATCATTTACTGGACTTCAATTGCAGTGTGTTTATGACATTGAGGAAAAGACAGAAGGCAGAAAGAACTGGGGGATATGGCTGCTGAGACTCGAGTGAGGGAACATGATATTGCCAAGTTATCAGTATTGGAACGTTCATCTTTATAAATCATGTGAAGATCAGATTCAAGTTGTAATGGAAAATTAACATTTACTTTGAAATCAATTTACTGTGAAATCTGAAAGATTTAATAAGATTTAATTTAAATTTTTTCGGACATTTTGCAAATTTGCTGAAGTCTGCAGTCGAGGGACAGATTGTCTCTGCGGAACTTTGTAAACATTCAATAAGGGAAACAAAAGAACAGGTTCTAGATTAGAGTGGTGCTTGAAAAGCACAGCAGTTCAGGTAGCATCCGAGGAGACGCTGCCTGATCTGCTGTGCTTTTCCAGCACCACTCTAATCTAGAATCTAGTTTCCAGCATCTGCAGTCATTGCTTTTACCCTGAAACATAAGAACAGTATGTCCACAACAATGGAATGAAAAGAAATAACAACTTGAGTTTTCCCAGTCTTTGCCCATGAGAGCGTGATAAGAAACAACATAAGATGAGTATCCAAATTATGCTCAGGGCCCTTGCACATGGCATTATTGCAAAGTGCATGTGGTCCCTCTGCAGTGGTTAAAGATTACTAAAGCTCTTATCTTTGCTCTTGCGAATCCATTTAAATGGACTCGAGTCCATTTAATTTCTATAACAATAAACTTGGGGCTGGTCCGGGATCCCACGGCTGGGTGAGATTCTGAGGATTCCCAGGAAGCGCAGGTTGGAGGATAGAAAAGAGAAACGGAAGGGAAAAATAGAACCTATGAATTGGAGTGCTTGTAACATGTGGAAGGCTGAGGTTGATATCAGGGAAACAAAATCTCAAGTAAAATTGGATTATTTACTTGGCCCTACAAGTCCACATCGACCCCCACGAAGAGCAACCCATTCCCACTTCACCTAACACTACGGGCAATTTAGCGGGGCCAACTCACTTAACCTGCACATCTTTGGACTTGTGGGAACAATCCAGAGGAAACCCACGCAGATACGGGAAGGACGTGCAAACTCCAGCCAGACAGTTGCCTGAGGCAGGAATTGAACCCAGGTCTCTAGTGCAGTGAGGCAGCAGTCACCGCGCCGCCCAAACGCATGCAGATCAAATACACGTCCAAACACCAGCTCACATGCAGACGCACGCTGAAAGCAACCGAATGTGGCAGTACAGTGTCTGAAGTCTGTTTCAGATCCTGACCTTGATGACTGCCCTCCGAGGCCTACAGCCTCCCTACGAGATCTGCCCGGCCAAGGTTCCAAATCAGCAGCCGCCGCCTCAGGGTCTGCTGATTCACCAGTAGCGGGATGAAATCTGGGTGTCGATGTCACAAATATCAAGAAGAAATGGCCAGCTGCAAACGTCCATGCCAGTGCAGCTAACCCGCAAGCGGAGCAGAACGAAGACTATCTCCGTAACATCTCCAGAATTACTTTCTTCTCTCTGTATCATCTCCAGCCTTGCTCTCCTAGCTCTGCAACATATCAAACCTGGCTTTCCTATCTCTGTAACATCTCCAGCCTTGCGTTCCAATCTCTGTAACATCTCCAGCCTTGCTATCCTATCTCTGTGACATCACAAGCCATGAGCTCCTATCTCTGTAACATCTCCAGCCTTGCTTTCCTATCGCTATCACATCTCCAGCCTTGCTTTCCTCTCTATGTAATGTCTCCAGCCTGGCTTTCCTCTTTGTGTAACATCTCCAGCATTGCTTTCCTACCTCTGTAACATCCCCAGCCTTACTTTCCTATCTCCGTAACATCTGCAGCCTTGCTTTCCTCTCTATGTAACATTTCCAAACTTGCTTTCCCCTCTCTCTGTATCATCTCCTGCCTTGCTTTCCTGTCTCTCTGAACATCTCCAGCCTTGTTTTCCTCTCTCTCTGTAACAGCTCCAACTTTGCTTTCCTCTCTCCCTGTAACATCTCCAGCCTTGTTTTCCTATCTCTGTAACATCTCCAGACTTGCTTTCCGATCTCTGTAACATGTCCAACATTCCTTTCCTTTCTCTTCGTTACATCTAGCCTTGCTATCCTCTCTCTCGTTAATATCTCCAGTCTTGCTTTCCTATCTCTGTAACACCTCCAAACTTGCTTTTCTCTCTCTGTAACACGTCCAGCATTGCTTTCCTCTCTCTGTAACATCTCCAGCCTTACTTTCCTATCTCTGTAGCATCTCCTGCCTTGTTTTCCTCTCTCTGCAACATCATCAGCCTTGCTTCCCTATCTCTGTAACATCTCCAGCCTTACTTTCCTCTCTCTGTCACATCTCCAGCCATGCTTTCTTCTTTCTGTAAAATCTCCAGCCTTGCTTTCCTCTCTCCCTATAACGTCTCCAGCCTTGCTTTCTTCTCTCTGTATCATCTCCAGCCTTACCATCCTCTCTCTGTAACCTCACCAGCCTTACTTCCTTCTCTCTGTAACACCTCCAGACTTGCTTTTCTCTCTCTGAAACACGTCCACCATAGCTTTCCTCTCTCTGTAACATCTCCAGCTATGCTTTCGTATCTCTGTAACATATCCAGCCTTGCTTCCTATCTCTGTAAAAGCACCAGCCATGCTTTCCCATCTCTGTAACATCACCAGCCTTGCTTTCCTGTCTCTGTAATATCTCCAGCCTTACTTTCCTCTTTCTGTCACATCTCCAGCCTTGCTTTATTATCTCTGTAACATTTCCAGCCTTCCTTTCCTCTCGCTGTAACATCTCCAGCATTGCTTTCCTATCTCTGTAACATCCCCAGCCTTGCTTTCCTCTCTCAGTAACATTTCCAAACTTGCTTTCCTCTCTCTCTGTCACATTTCCCGCCTTGCCTTCCTGTCTCTCTGTAACATCTGCAGTCCTGCTTTCCTCTCTCGTTGTAGCATCTCCAACATTGCTTTCCTCTCTCCCTGTAACATCTCCAGCCGTGCTTTCCTGTCTCTGTAACATCTCCAGCCTTGCTTTCCTATCACTGTAGCATGTCCAATATTTCTTTCCTATCTCTCTGTAATTTCTCTAACCTTACTATCCTCTCTCTCTGTAACATCTCCAGTCTTGCTTTCCTATCTGTATAACAGCTCCAGCCTTGCCTTTCTCTCTCTGTAACATCTCCCGCCTTGCTTTCCTATCTCTGTAACATCTCCTGCCTTGCTTTCCTCTCTCCTTGTAGCGTCTCCAGCCTTGCTTTCCTCTGTCAGTATCATCTCCAGCCTTGCTTTCCTCTCTCTGGAACATCTCCAGCCATGCTTTCCTATCTCTGTAACATCTCCAACGTCGCTTTCCTTTTCCCCACTGTAATATGTCCAGCCTTGCTTTTCTCTCCCTGTAACATCTCCAGCCTTACTTTCCTCTCTCTGTCACATCTCCAGACATGATTTCTTCTTTCTGTAACATCTCCAGACTTGCTTTCCCATCTCGGTAACATCATCAGCCTTGCTTTCCTATCTCTGTAACATCTCCAACATTGCTTTCCTCTCTCTCTGTAACATCTCCAGTCTTGCTTTCCTATCACTGTAACACCTCCAGCCTTGCAATCCTACCTCTGTAACATCTCCAACATTACTTTCGTCTCTCCCTGTAATATCCCCAGACTTGATTTCCTCTCCCTGTAATATCTCGAGGCTTCCTTTCCTCTCCGTGTATCATCTCCAGCCTTGCTTTTCTATCTCTGTAACATGTCCAGCCATGCTTTCCTATCTATGTAACATCTACAGCATTGCTTTCCTATCTCTGTAACATCTGCAGCCTTGCTTTCCTATATCTGTAACATCTGCAGCTTTGCTATCCTCTCACTCCGTAACATCTCCAGCCTTGCGTTCCTATCTCTGTACCATGTCCAACCTTGCTTTCCTGGAACATCTCCAGGCTTGTTTTCCGCCCTCGCACTAACAGCCCCAGCCTTGCTTTCCTCTCAATGTAACAACGCCAGCCTTGCTTTCCTCTCTCTATAACGTCACCAGCCTTGCTTTCCTATCTCTGTAACATATCCAGCCTTGCTTTCTTCTCTCTGTCACAACTCCAGCCTTGCTTTCCGATCTCCGTAACAGCTCCAACCTTACTTTTCACTCTCAGTCACATCTCCAAACTTTCTTTCTGCTCTCTGTAATATCTCCAGCCTTGCTTTCATATCTCTGTAACATCTCTAGCCATGCTTTCCTATCTCTGTAACATCTCCAACGTCGCTTTCCTTTTCCCCCCTGTAATATCTCCAGCCTTGCTTTCCTCTCCCTGTGACATCTCCAGCCTTACGTCCCTCTCTCTGTCACATCTCCAGACATGATTTCTTCTTTCTGTAACATCTCCAGACTTGCTTTCCGATCTC
>NC_057747.1:2744176-2761357 GCF_004010195.1 Chiloscyllium plagiosum
CTCTGTAACATCTCCAGCCTTGCTTTCCTGACGCTCTATAACATCACCAGCCATGCTTTCCTATCTCTCCAACATCTCCAATCTTGCTTTCCTTTCTCTGTAAAATCTCCAGCCTTGCTTTCCTCTCTCTCCGTAACATCACCAGCCTTACTTTCCCGTCTGTCTAACATCTCCAACCTTGCTTACCTCTCTCAGTAACATCTCCAGTCTTGCTTTCCTCTCTCTCCGTAACATCTCCAGCCTTGCTTTCCTCTCTATGTAACATTTCCAAATTGCTTTGCTCTCTCTCTGTATCATCTCCTGCCTTGCTTTCCTGTCTCTGTGTAACATCTCCAGCCTTGCTTTTCTATCTCTGTTACATCTCCAGCCTTGCTTTCCTATCTCTGGACCATCACCAGCCTTGCTTTGCTATCTCTGTAACATATCCTGCCTTGCTTTCCACTCTCTGTCACAACTCCTGCCTTGCTTTCCTCTCTCTGCAACATCTCGAACATTGCTTTCCTCTCTCGCTGTAACATCTCAAGCCTTGCTTTCCAATCTCTGTAACAACTTCAGAGATGCTTTCCTATCACTGTATCATCTCCAACATTTCTTTCCTATCTCTCTGTAACATCTCTAAACTTGGTATCCTCTCTCTGTGTGACATCTCCAGTCTTGCTTTCTATCTCTGTTACACCTCCAGGCTGGTTTTTCTCTCTCTGTAACACGTCCAGTCTTGCTTTCCTCTCTCTGTAACATCTCCAACCTTACTTTTCTATCTCTGTTACATCTCCAGCCTTGCTTTCCTATCTCCGTACCATAACCAGCCTTGCTTTCCTATCTCTGTAATATCTCCTGCCTTGCTTTCCACTCTCTGTCCCAACTCCTGCCTTGCTTTCCTCTCTCTGTAACATCTCCAGCATTGCTTTCATATCTCTGTAACATCTCCTGCCTTGCTTTCCTCTGTTTGTAAGATCTTTGAGGAGAAAGTGAGGTCTGCTGATGCTGGAGATCAGAGATGGAAATGTGTTGCTGGAAAAGCGCAGCAGGTCAGGCAGCATCTAGGGAACAGGAGAATCGACGTTTCGGGCATTAGCCCTTCTTCCTGAAGAAGGGCTAATGCCCGAAACGTCGATTCTCCTGTTCCCTAGATGCTGCCTGACCTGCTGCGCTTTTCCAGCAACACATTTCCATCTCTGTTTGTAATATCTCCAGCTTTGATTTCCTCCCTCTCTAACATTGGCAACCTTGCTTTCCTATCTCTGTAACATCCCCAGCCATTCTTTCCTACCTCTGTAACATCTCCAGCCTTGCTTTCCTGACGCTCTATAACATCACCAGCCATGCTTTCCTATCTCTCCAACATCTCCAATCTTGCTTTCCTTTCTCTGTAACATCTCCACCCTTGCTTTCCTCTCTCTCCGTAACATCACCAGCCTTGCTTTCCTGTCTGTCTAACATTTCCAACCTTGCTTTCCTCTTCAGTAACATCTCCAGTCTTGCTTCCTCTCTCTCCGTAACATCTCCAGCCTTGCTTTCCTCTCTATGTAACATTTCCAAATTGCTTTCCTCTCTCTCTGTATCATCTCCTGCCTTGCTTTCCAGTCTCTCTGTAACATTTCCAGCCTTGCTTTTCTATCTCTGTTACATCTCCAGCCTTGCTTTGCTATCTCTGTAACATCCCCTGCCTTGCTTTCCTTTCTCTGTAACATCTCCAACCTTGATTAGATTAGATTAGATTTGATTACATTACAGTATGGAAACAGGCCCTTCGTCCCAACAGGTCCACACCGACCCGCCGAAGCGCAACCCACCCATACCCCTACATTTACCCCTTACCTCACACTACGGGCAATTTAGCATGGACAATTCACCTGACCTGCACATCTTTGGACTGTGGGAGGAAACCAGAGGAAACCCACACAGCCTTCCCTTCTGCTCTCTCCGTAACATATTCCGCCTTGCTTTCCTCTCTGTGTAACATTTCCGATCTTGCTTTCCTCTCTCTGTAACATTGCTTTCTTGTCTCTGTAAAATCTCCAGCCTTACTTTCCTATCACTGTAACATCTCCAAACTTTCTTTCCTATCTCTCTGTAACATCACTAGCTTTGCTATCCTCTCTCTCTGTAACATCTCCAGCCTTGCTTTCCTCTCTCTCCGTAACATCTCCTGCCTTGCTTTCCTCTCTGTGTAACATTTCAAACCTTGCTTTCCTCTCTCTCTGTAACATCTTCTGCCTTGCTTTCCTGTCTCTGTAACATCACCACCCATGCTTTCCTATCTCTGTAACATCAACAGCCTTGCTTTCCTCAGTCTGTCAAATCTCTAGCCTTGCTTTCCTATCTCTGTCACATCTCGTGTCTTGCTTTCCTACCTCTGTAACATTACCAGCCATGCTTTTCTCACTCTGTAACATCCCCAGCCTTGCTCTCCCCTCTCTGTAATATTCCCAGCCTTGCCTTTCTATCTCTGTAACATCGCCAGCCTTGCTTTGCTATCTCTGTAACATCTCTAGCCTTGCTTTCACTCTCTGTAACGTCTCCGGCCTTGATTTCCTCTCTGTAACATCTCCGGCCTTGCTTTCCTATCTCTGTGACATCTCCAGCCTTGCGTTCCTCTCTCTCCGTAACATCTCCTGCCTTGCTTTCCTCTCTATGTAACATTTGCAAACTTGCTTTCTTCTCTCTCTGTAACATCTCCTGCCTTGCTTTCCTATCTCTCTGGAACACCTCAGCCTTCCTTTCCTCTCTCGCTGTAACATCTCCAGCCTTGCTTTCCTATCTCTGTAACAGCTCCAGCCTTGTTTTCCTATCACTGGAACATCTCCAACATTTCTTTCCTATCTCTCTGTAACATCTCTAGCCTTGCTTTCTTCTCTCTCTGTAACATCTCCAGTCTTGCTTTCCTATCACTGTTACATTCCAGCCTTACTTTTCTCTCCCTGTAACACGTCCAGCCTTGCTTTCCTTTCTCTGTAACATCTCCAACATTGCTTTTGTCTCTCCCTGTAATATCTCCAGCCTTGCTTTTGTCTCCCTGTATCATCTCCAGCTTTGCTTTCTTCTCTCTGTAACATCTCTAGACTTGCTTTCCGATCTCTGTAACATCTCCTGCTTTGTTTTCCTATCTCTGTAACATCACTAGCCATGCTTTTCTCTCTCTGAAACATCTCCAGCCTTGTTTTCCTTTCCCTTTAATATCTCCAGCCTTGCTTTCCTCTCCCTGTAACATCTCCAAACTTGCTTTCTTCTCTCCGTAACATATCCAGGCTAACCGTCCTATCTCTGTAACATCTGCAGCCTTTCTTTCTTATCTCTGTAACCTCATCAGCCTTGCATTACTCTCTCTGGAACATTTCCAGCCTTGCTTTCCTTTCTCCGTAACATCTCCAGCATTACTTTCCTATATCTGTAACATCTCAAGCTTTGCATTCCTATCTCTGTAACATCTCCAGCCTTGCTTTACTATCTCTGTGACATCTTTAGACTTGCTTTCCTCTATCTGTAACTTATCCTGCTTTGCCTTCCTCTCTCTGTAACATCACCAGCCTTGCTTTTCTTTCTCTGTAACATCTCCAGTCTTGCTTTCCTATCACTGTAACATTCCAGCCTTATTTTTCATTCTCTGTAACACGTCCAGCCTTGCTTTCCTTTTTCTGTAGCATCTTCAACATTGCTTTTGTCTCTCCCTGTAATATCTCCAGCCTTGTTTTCCTCTCCCTGTATCATCTCCAGCCTTGCATTCTTCTATCTGTAACATCTGTAACTTAGCTACATTTCAATGTAGCTATGTGTGAGGTGATTCACTTTGGCAAGAGTAACAAAAAGATGAGGTACTGGGCTAATGGTCGGATACTTGGTATTGTGGATGAGCAGAGGGATCTTGGTGTCCATGTACACAGATCTTTGAAAGTTGCCACCCAGGTAAATAATGCGGTGAAGAAGGCATATGGCGTACTGGCTTTTATTTGTAGAGGAATTGAGTTCCGGAGTCCTGAGGTCATGTTGCAGTTGTATAAGACTCTGGTGCGGCCGCATCTGGAGTATTGTGTGCAGTTTTGGTCGCCATACGATAGGAAGGATGTAGAGGCACTGGAACGGATGCAGAGAAGGTTTACCAGGATGTTGCCTGGTATGGTAGGAAGATCGTATGAGGAAAGGCTGAGGCACTTGGGGTTGTTTTCATTGGAGAAAAGAAGATTTAGGGGTGACTTGATAGAGGTGTACAAAATGATTATGGAATGCCCTGCCAGTAGCAGTGGTGGACTCTCCCTCATTATGGGCATTTAAGCGGGCATTGGATAGGCATATGGAGGATAGTGGGCTGGTGTAGGTTAGGTGGGCTTAGATCGGCACAACATCGAGGGCCGAAGGACCTGTACTGCGCTGTATTCTTCTATATTCTATGTTCTATCTCTAGACTTGCTTTCCTATCTCTGTAACATCTCCTGCCTTGTATTCCTCTCTCTGAAACGTCACCAGCCTTGCTTTCCTATGTCTGTAACATCTCCAGCCTTGCTTTACTCTCTCCCTGTAACGTCTCCAGCCTTGCTTTCCTGTCTCAGTAGCATATCCAGCCTTGCTTCCATCTCTCTCAGTAACATCTCCAACATTGCTTTCCTCTCTCCCTGTAACATCTCCAGCCTTGCTTTCCTATCTCTGTAACATCTCCCACCTTGCTTTCCCATCACTGTAACATCTCCAAAATGTCTTTCCTATCTCTCTGTAACATCTCTAGCCTTGCTATCCTCTCTCTCTGTATCATCACCAGTCTTGCTTTCCTATCTCTGTAACAGCTCCAGCCTAGCGTTTCTCTCCGTGTAACACGTCCATCCTGGCTTTCCTCTCTCTGTAACATCTCTAGCGATGCCTTCCTATCTCTGTAACATCTCCAACATTGCTTTCCTATCTCTGTAACGTCTCCAACATTGCTTTCGTTTCTCCTTGTAATATCTCCTGCCTTGCTTTCCTCTCCTTGTAACATCTCCAGCCTTGCTTTCTTCTCACTGTAACATCTCCAGCCTTACCGTCCTCTCTCTGTAACCTCTCCAGCCTTGCTTACCTCTATCTGAAACTTCTCCTGCCTTGCTTTCCTATCTCTGTAATATCTCCTGCCTTGCCTTTCTCTCTCTGTGACATCACCAGCCTTGCTTTCCTATCTCTGTGACATCTCCAGCCTTGCTTTCCTATCTCTGTAACAGCACCAGTCTTGCTTTCCTATTTCTGTAACCTCTCCAGCCTTGCTTACCTCTATCTGTAACTTCTCCTGCCTTGCTTTCCTATCTCTGTAATATCTCCTGACTTGACTTTCTCTCTCTGTGACATGAGGAGAAAGTGAAGTCTGCAAATGCTGGAGATCAGAGCTGAAAATGTGTTGCTCGAAACGCGCAGCAGGTCAGACAGCATCCAGGGAACAGGAGAATCGACGTTTCGGGGATACGCACTTCTTCAGGAATGAGGAAAGTGTGTCCAGCAGGCTAAGATAAAAGGTAGGGAGGAGGGACTTGGTGGAGGGGCGTCGGAAATGCGATAGGTGACATCACCAGCCTTGCTTTCCTGTCTCTGTAATATCTCCAGGTTTCTTTCCTATCTCTGTAACATCACTAGCGTCGCTTTCCTATCTCTGTAACATCACCAGCCATGCTTTCCTATCTCTGTAACATCACTAGCGTTGCTTTCCTATCTCTGTTACATCTTCAGCCTTGCTTTCCTCTCTCCCTGTGATGTCTCCAGCCTTGTATTCTTTTCTCAGTAACATCACCAGCCTTGCTTTCCTCTCTGTATAACATCTCCAGCCTTGCTTTCCGCTCTCGGTGTCATCTGCAGCCATGCTTTCCTGTCTCTGTAACATCTCCAACATTGCTTTCCTAACACTGTGACATCTACAACATTGCTTTCGTCTCTCCCTCTAATATCTCTAGCCTTGCTTTCCAATCTTTGTAACAGGACCAGACATGCTTTCCTATCTCTGTAACATCTCCAGCCTTGCTTTCCTATCTCTTAAACATCACCAGCCTTGCTTTCCTCTCTCTGAATCATCTCCAGCCTTGCTTTCCTATGTACGTATCATCTCCAGCCTTACGTTTCTCTCTCTGTAACATCTCCAGCCTTGCTTTCCTATCTCTGTAACATATCCTGCCTTGCTTTCCTATCTCTATAACAGCACCAGCCATGCTTTCCTATTTCTGTAACATCTCCTGCCTTGCTTTCCTCTCTCTGCAACATCTGCAGCCTTGCTTTCCTCTCTCTCCGTAACATCTCCAGCCATGCTTTCCTCTCTATATAATAGTTCCAACCTTGCTATCCTGTAACATCCTAGCTTTCCTCTCAATGTAAGATCTCCAGCCTTGCTTTCCTCTCTCCCTGCAACGTTTCCTGCCTTGCTTTCCTCTCTCTGTAACATCTCCAGCCTTGCTTTCCTGTCTCTGTAACATCTCCAACCTTGCTTTCCTATCACTGTAACATCTCCAAAATTTCTTTCCTATCTCTCTGTAACTTCACTAGCTTTGCTATCCTCTCTCTCTGTAACATCGCCAGCCTTGCTTTCCTCTCTCTCCGTAACATCTCCTGCCTTGCTTTCCTCTCTGTGTAACATTTCCAATCTTGCTTTCCTCTCTCTCTGTAACATCTCCTGTCTTGCTTTCCTGTCTCTGTTACATCACCACCCATGCTTTCCTATCTCGGTAACATCAACAGCCTTGCTTTCCTCAGTCTGTCACATCTCGTGCTTTTGCTTTCCTATCTTTGTAACATTACCAGCCATGCTTTTCTCGCTCTGTAACATCTCCAGCCTTGCTTTCCTATCTCTGTAACATCTCTAGCCTTGCATTCACTCTCTGTAACATCTCCTGCCTTGCTTTCCTATCTCCCTAACATCGCCAGCATTGCTTTCCTATCTCTGTAACATCCCCAGCCTTGCTTTCCTCTCTGTAATATTCCCAGCCTTGCCTTTCTGTCTCTGTAACATCTCCAGCCTTGCTTTGCTATCTCTGTAACATCTCTAGCCTTGCTTTCACTCTCTGTAACGTCTGCAGCCTTGTTTTCCCTCTCTGTAACATCTCAGGCCTTGTTTTCCTATCTCTGCGACATCTCCAGCCTTGCTTTCCTCTCTGTGTAACATTTGCAAACTTGCTTTCCTCTCTCTCTGTAACATCTCCTGCCTTGCTTTCCTATCACTGGTACATCTCCAACATTTCTTTCCTATCTCTCTGTAACATCTCTAGCCTTGCTTTCCTATCACTGTAACATTCCAGCCTTACTTTTCTCTCTCTGTAACACGTCCAGCCTTGCTTTCCTTTCTCTGTAACATCTCCAACATTGCTTTCTTCTCTCTGTAACATCTCTAGACTTGCTTTCCTATCTCTGTAACATCTCCTGCTTTGGTTTCCTATCTCTGTAACATCTCCAGCCTTGCTTTCTATCTCTGTAACATATCCAGCCTTGCTTTCCTATCTCTGTAACATCTCCAGCCTTGCTTTCCTATGTCTGTAACACCTCTAGCCTAGCTTTTTTCACTCTGTAACATCTCCTGCCTTGCCTTCCTATCTCTGTAACCTCTCCTGCCTTGCTTTCCACTCTCCCTGTAACGTCTCCAGTCTTGCCTTCCTGTCTCAGTAGCATCTCCAGCCTTGCTTTCCTATCTCTGCAACATCTCCATGTTTGCTTTCCAAACTCCGTAACATCTCCAGCCTTACTTTCCTCTCTGTAACATCTCCAGCCTTGCTTTACTATCTCTATAACATCTCCAGCCTTGCTTTCCTATCTCTGTAACAGCACCAGCCAAGCTTTCCTAACTTTATAACATCTCCAGCTTTGCTTTCCTATCTCTTTAAAATATCCAGCCTTGCTTTCCTCGCTCTGTAACATCACCAGCCTTGCTTTCCTCTCTCTGTAACCTCACCAGTTTTGCATTCCTCTCTGTGTAACACCGCCAGCCTTGCTTTCCTATCTGTGTAAATTCTTCAGCCTTGCTTTCCCATCTCCGTAATATCTCCAGACTTACTTACCTCTTCTGTAACATCTCTAGCCTTGCTTTCCTATCTCTATAAAATCTGCAGCCTTGCTTTCCTATCACTGTAACATCTACAGCGTTGATTTGTACTCTCTGCAACATCTCCAGACTTACCATCCTCTCTCTGTAACCTCTCCAGCCTTGCTTTCCTCTCTCTGTAACCTCACCAGCCTTGCGTTCCTCTCTCTGTAACATCTCCAGCCTTGCTTTCCTATCTGCGTAAATTCTCCAGCCTTGTTTTCCTATCTCTATAACATCTCCAGCCTTGCTTTCTTCTCTCTGTAACATCTCCAGTCTTACCGTCCTCTCTCTGTAACCTCTCCAGACTTGTTTTCCTCTCTCTGTTACCACACCAGCCTTGCTTTCCTGTCTCTGTAACATCACCAGCCATGCGTTCCTATTTTTCTAACATCTCCAGCCTTGCTTTCCTATCTCTGTAACCTCTCCTGCCTTGCTTTCCACTCTCCCTGTCACGTCTCCAGCCTTGCCTTCCTGTCTCAGTAGCATCTCCAGCCATGCTTTCCTATCACTGCAACATCTCCAGGTTTGCTTTACAATCTCCGTAACATCTCCAGCCTTACTTTCCTCTCTCTCTAACATCTCCAGCCTTGCTTTACTATCTCTTTAAAATATCCAGCCTTGGTTTCCTCTCTCTGTAACATCTCCTGCCTTGCCTTCCTCTCACTGTAACATCACCAGCCCTGCTTTCCTATCTCTGTAAAATCTCCATCCTTGCTTTCCTCTGTCCCTGGAACATCTCCAGCCTTGTTTTCCTGTCTCAGTAGCATCTCCAGCCTTGCTTTCCAGTCTCTCTGTCACATCTCCAACATTGCATTCCTCTTTCCCTGTAACATCTCCAGTCTTGCTTTCCTGTCTCTGTAACCTCACCAGCTTTGCTTACCTCTCTCTGTAACATCTCCAGCCTTGCTTTCCTATCTCTGTAACATTTCCAGCCATGCTTTTCTCTGTCTGTAACATCTCCAGACTTGCTTTCCTCTCTCTGGATCATCTGCAGCCATGGTTTCCTATCTCTGTAACATCCCCAACATTGCTTTCCTACCTCTGCAACATCTCCAACATTGCTTTCGTCTCTCGCTGTAATATCTCCAGCCTTGATTTCCTCTCCCAGTAACATGACCTCCCTTGCGTTCTTCTCTCTGTAACATCTCCAGGCCTTACCGTCCTCTCTCTCTAACCTCTCCAGCTTTGCTTTCCTCTCTCTGTAACCTCACCAGCCTTGCTTTCCTCACTCCGTAATATCTCCAGCCGTGCTTTCCCATCGCCGTAACATCTCCAGCCTTACATTCCTATCTCTGAAACTTCTCGAGCCATACTTTCCTATCTCTGTAACATCTCCAGTCTTGCTTTCCTATCTCTGTAACATAGCCAGCCTTGCTTCCTCTCTCTGTAACATAGAACATAGAACATAGAAGAATACAGCGCAGTACAGTCCCTTCGGCCCTCAATGTTGCGCCGATCCAAGCCCACCTAACCTACACTAGCCCACTATCCTCCATATGCCTATCCAATGCCCGCTTAAATGCCCATAATGAGGGAGAGTCCACCACTGCTACTGCAGGGCATTCCATGAACTCACGACACGCTGAGTAAAGAACCTACCCCTAACATCTGCCCTATACCTACCCCCCCTTAATTTAAAGCTATGCCCCCTTGTAAGAACTCAATAAGGCTTGTGAGGCATGAACTACCCCTCGCAAAGCCATGCTTACTATCTTTAATAAAACTATCTTTTTCCCAATAGTCATAAATTCCATCCCTCAGGACCCTTTCCTTTACATTGCTTATCGCAGAAGTGCGACTGACTGGTCTGTAATTACCGGGGACTTTCGTATTCGCTTTCTTGGACAGAAAAATAACATCCGCCTTCCCTCGGTCATCTAGTACTACGCCCGTGGAGAGTGAGGATACAAAGATCATCGCCAGAAGTGCAACATTCTCATTATTTGCTTTCCTTAGTACCTTTGGTCCTGTCCTGGGGACTTATCTGCCTTGTTGCTTCCAAAAAAATCCAACATATCGAGTTAATTAACATTAACCTGTTCAAGCCTATTAAACTGGTCCATGGTGGTCTCACTCTGTCGAGTGAATACTGAAGCAAAACAAAAACCTCATTTAACACCTGCCCTAACTTTTCAATCTCCAGGCGCAAGTTCTCTCCACTATCCTTGTTCAACCCTACCCTCTGTCTGGTCATTCTGTTATTCCCCATGTATGCTTAGAACGCCTTTGGGTTTTCCATAACCCTTCCCCCCAAGTTTTTTTCGTTTCCCCTCCCAAATCTCCTCAGTCCATTTCTGAACTTTTCATTTTAGGGTAATTCATTACTGTTTTCCTCTTTTTCAAGTTGCTTTATTTTTAGTTGAATTTTGGCCGTCTCTAAAAATTCTGGTGACGCTTCCAGCAAATGTAATTGCTGGATTATTGCTATAATTAACTCACCTTTCCTCAGGGAAGAGGTCAGCTTCAACTCCAAATTGCCTGCTAATTCCAGCAGCTTGGCCTTAACCACTTTTTGCAAAACCCCCAAAGCCATTTTTTCCACACACAGAAACCTCTTGTTGATGAAAAGAGGCATTTTTATCCCAAAGACCATTTAAAGCAAATAAACTGAATACCAGGAACAGAACCTAACATTCGCAGCATTACAGTCTGACAAACCTAATCCGAAATTGGAATTATCGAAGATATCCCAACCTATTATAGGCCAAGCCAGAAACGCTGAAAACATTTCAAAAATGTAGCCCAGACTCTATGCATCATGCAGGTGTAACGAGGATATTCCAGGAGAGATGCAGTTGGACCAGCTATTTCGTTTAAAACAAAGCGGAATTTATTTACAAAATTACCAATCGAAACACAAACAATTGAGAACAGAATACAGAATAACGGAACCTATACGAAAACTCAGCAGAATGTCCCAAATTAATGATGGTGTTCCAAATACTTGCAAAAATCCCCATAAACAACGCTTAGCACTGCGAAAATCAAAATGAAACGTAGGGTCTAACATGAGTTAGGCCAGAGACAGAGCACCTTCTTGTTTAGAGTCCATCAGCTGTTTCAACTCTACTGTGCTAAAACAGAACAAAACTAGAGAAATGCTGAACTAAGAGAACTGGCCACTCACTTTTCTTTGTACAAGTGTTGTGTTCATTTAAACTTAAAAGCCTTTTTGCCTCAGGCAGTATCTGTTAGCTAAAATCAAATTGTCCCGAAAACTCTTCAACATAGACGTTTTGCAGTCTGCATCTTTTCTTACTTCTTTGTAAAAGAAACTAAGGACAACATAACCTTGTTAAAGGGCAACATTGTCACAGCATTCAGGGCCAGAATACTTGTGATTAGTTAAGTCATACCGACCTCAAACTGTTAGCCATGTTCCTCTTTCCAAAATTGCTGTCCAGGCGGAGGTTCTCAAAAGAGGACACATGAGGAAACATAAAGCAGGAAGGACGTTGCCAATGGACGATAGAGTTCAAAACCTGGCATGGCGGAGCGGGGTGCGAGGCGTCACAGTCTAAGATTATGATGTTGGATCGAGATGAAACGTGATCTCTATTTTTCTTTCCACCGATGTTGCCAGACCTGCTCTGTTTCTGCAAGGTTTGGTCTGAGGTTCTCTGAGTCAATGGCCGAAGAGGAACACACACTGAACCTCATCAAACATGTCATTGATAGCAATATGCCAACGCTTAATTGAAGATTGAAAATAGACTGACAGAAACAGAAATAAAAGTGTTAATGTTGTGCGGAAGCGGCACCACATTTGGTGCAGATAGTTCCTGCAGCCAATTAAACATCCCCAAAGCTAGAATAGATTTTGAGTGTTTATTATGTGGACTGCATGGAGGCCAAGGTGATGAGGCTATGAGACACCTCTGGCTGAAAAACCTGATAAATGATTCAAATGTGTTTTGCATCATGTGGAGAACTTTATAAGGTGGGAATATTTGTCCAGCCTAATCCCTCCGTTCCTGGTTTCATTTTCTGCCATCAGTTACAACTAGAACCATAGAATCTCTACGATGTGGAAACAGGTCGACCTCACCTTTCCTATTCCTAACCTCAGCCCAAACTACCTCAGATGGCAAGTCCTCATCCATCGTCCTTTCCACCACTGTAATACTATCTTTCTATTCTTAACCTCAGCCCATACTACCTCAGATGGCGAGTCTTCATCCATCGTCCTTTCCACCGCTGTAATACTATCTTTGACAAGCAATGCCACACCTCCCCCTCTTTTATCCCCACCTCTGACCCTACTAAAACATTTAAAACCTGAGACCTGCAACAGCCAATCCTGTCCCTGTTCTACCCCAGTCTCCGTAATAGCCACAACATCGAAGTCCCAGGTACCAACCCACGCTGCAAGTTCACCTACCTTATTTCTTAGACTTCTTGCATTGAAGTATTCACACTTCAAGCCACTTTCCTGTTTACAGGCACCCTCCTTTGAAATTGATGCCATGTTCCTAACCTCCCTCCACTCCAGGTCCTGCACCCTAAAGCTACAGTCTGGGTTCCCATGCCCGTGCAGAATTAGTTTAAACTACCCCCAAGAGCACTAGCAAACCTCCCACCAAGGATACTGGTGCCCCTCAGGTTCAGACGCAGGCCATCCTGTTTATAGAGGTCCCACCTTCCCCAGAAAGAACCCCAGTTATCCAAATACCGGAATCCCTCCCTCCTGCACCATCCCTGTAGCCACGCATTTAACTGTTCTCTCTCCCTATTCCTCGACTCTCTATCACGTGGCACGGGTAACAAACACATCTCGTGCCTTGATTTCCTATCTCTGTAACATCTCCTGCCTTGCTTTCCTCTCTCTGTAACATCACCAGAATTGCTTTCCTCTCTATGTAAATCACCATCCTTGCTTTCCTCCCTCTGTAACATCACCAGCCTTGCCTTCCTTTCTCTGTAACATTACCAGCCTTGCTTTCCAATCTCTTTAACATCTCCATCCTTGCGTTGCGCTCTCCCTGTAACGTCTCCAACCTTGCTTTCCTGTCTCAGTAGCATCTCCAGCCTTGCTTTCCTCTCCTTTATCACATCTCCAACATTGCGATCCTCTCTCCCTGTAACATCTCCAGCCTTGCTTTCCTATCTCTGTAAAATATCCAGCATGGCTTTTCCATCACTGTAACATCTCCAAAATTTATTTATATCTCTCTGTAACAACTCCAGTCTTGCTTTCCTATCTCTGTAACCTCAACAGCCTTGCTGTCCGCTGTCTGTAACATCTCCAGCCTTGCTTTCCCATCTCCGTAATATCTCCAGCCTTACTTTCCTCTCTCTGTACCCTCTCCAGCCTTCCTTTCCTCTCTCTGTACCCAGACCAGCCTTGCTTTCCTGTCTCTGTAACATCACCAGCCATGCTTTCCTATTTCTGTAACATCTCCAGCCTTGCGTTCCTCTCTTTGTAACCTCGCCTACCGTGCTTTCCCTCTCTGTAACTTTTCCAGCCTTGCTTACCTCTCCCCTGTAACGTCTCCAAACTTGCTTTTCTGTCTCAATAGCATCTCCAGCCTTGCTTTCCTATCTCTTGAACATCTCCTGCCTTGCTTTCCAATCTCCGTAACATCTCCAGCCTTGCTTTCCTATCTCTGTAACAGCACCAGCCATGCTTTCCTAACTTTGTAACTTCTCCAGCCATGCTTTCCTATCTCTTTAACATAAACAACCTTGCTTTCCTCTTTCTTTAAAATCTCCAGCCTTGCTTTCCTTTAGTAGAACTTCTCCTGTCTTGCCTTCCTATCTCTGTAACATCTCCTGCCTTGCCTTCCTCTCTCTGTAACATCACCACCCTTGCTTTCCTATCTCTGTAACATCACCAGCCTTGCTTTCCTATCTCGGTAACATCTCCATCCTTGCTTTCCTCTGTCCCTGTAACGTCTCCAGCCTTGCTTTCCTGTCTCAGTAGCATCTCCAGCCTTGCTTTACTTTCTCTCTGTCACATCACTGTAACATCTCCAAAATTTCTTTATATCTCTCGGTCACATCTCTAGCCTGGCTGTCCTCTATCTCTGTAACATCTCCAGCCTTGCTTTCCCATCTCCGTAATATCTCCAGCCTTACTTTACTCTCTCTGTAACATCTCCAGCCTTGTTTCCCTATCTGTAACATATCCAGCCTTGCTTTCCTCTCTCTGTAACATCTGCAGGCATGCTTTCCAATCACTGTAAAATCTCCAACATTGCTTTCCTACATCTGTAACATCTCCGACATTGCTTTCGTACTCCCTGTAGTATCTCCAGCCTTGCTTTCCTCTCCCTGTAACATCTCCTGCCTTGCTTCCTTTTCTCTGTAACATCTCCAGCCTTACCGTCCTCTCTCTCTAACCGCTCCAGCAATGCCTTCCTCTCTCTGTAACCTCAGCAGCCTTGCTTTCCTCTCTCCGTACCATCTCCCACCTTGCTTTCCTATCTCCGTAACATCTTCCACCTTACTTTCTTATCTCTGTAACGTCTCCAGCCAAGCGTTCCTATCTCTGTAACATATCCAGCCTTGCTTTTCTCTCTCTGTAACATCTCGTGCCTTCGTTTCCTATCTCTGTAGCATCTCCTGCCTTGCTTTACTCTCTCTGTAACATCAGTAGCCTTGCTTTCCTCTGCATGTGACATCACCAGCCTTGCTTTCCTCTCTATGTAACATCTCCAGCCTTGATTTCCTATCTCTGTAACATGTCCAGCCTTACTTTCTAATCTCTGTAACATCTCCAACCTTACCGTCCTCTCTCTGCAACCTCTCCAGCCTTGGTTTCCTACCTCTGTATCATCTCAAACATTCCTTTCGTCTCTCCCTGCAACATCTCCTGCCTTGCTTCCCACTCTCTGCAACGTCTCCAGCCTTGCTTTCCTCTCTCTCCGTAACATCTCCAGCCATGCTTTCCTCTCTATGTAACAGTTCCAACCTTGCTATCCTGTAACATCCCCAGCCTAGCTTTCCTCTCAATGTAAGATCTCCAGCCTTGCTTTCCTCTCTCCCTGTAACGTCTCCAGCCTTGCTTTCATGTCTCAGTAGCATCTCCAGCCTTTCTTTCCTCTCTCTCTATTACATCTCCAACATTGCAATCCTCTCTCCCTGTAACATCTCCATCCTTGCTTTCCTCTCTCTGTAAAATCTCCAGCCTTGCTTTCCCATCACTGTAACATCTCCAAAATTTATTTATATCTCTCTGTAACAACTCCAGTCTTGCTTTCCTATCTCTGTAACCTCAACAGCCTTGCTGTCCGCTGTCTGTAACATCTCCAGCCTTGCTTTCCCATCTCCGTAATATCTCCAGCCTTACTTTCCTCTCTCTGTACCCTCTCCAGCCTTCCTTTCCTCTCTCTGTACCCAGACCAGCCTTGCTTCCTCTCTCTGTAACACCTCCAGCCTTGCATTCCTATCTCTGTAAAATCTACAGCCTTGCTCTGCTATCTCTGTAATATCTCCAGCCTTTCTTTCCTCTCTCTGTACCCTCACCAGCCTTGCTTTCCTTTCTCTGTAACATCACCAGCCATTCTTTCCTATTACTGTAACATCTCCAGGCTTGCTTTCCTCTCTGCCTGTGACGTCTCCAGCCTTGCTTTCCTGTCTCAGTTGCACCTCCAGCCTTGCTTTCCTATCTCTGTAACATCTCCAGCCTTGCTTTCCAATCTCTGTAACATCTCCAGCCTTACTTTACTCTCTCTGTAACATCTCCAGCCTTGCTTTCCTATCTCTGTAACATGGGGAGAAAGTGAAGTCTGCAGATGCTGGAGATCAGAGCTGAAAATGTGTTGCTGGAAAAGCGCAGCAGGTCAGGCAGCATCCAGGGAACAGAAGAATCGACGTTTCCGGCATAAGCCCTTCTTCAGGAAGAAGGACTTATGGCCGAAACGTCGATTCCCCTGTTCCCTGGATGCTGCCTGACCTGCTGCGCTTGTCCAGCAACACATTTTTATCTCTGTAACATCTCCAGCCTTGCTTTCCTATCTCTGTAAAATCTCCAGCCTTGCTTTCCTCCAGGTTGAACTCCTCCTGCCTTGCCTTCCTATCTCTGTAACACCTCCTGCCTTGCTTTCCTATCTCTGTAACATCGCCATCCTTGCTTTCCTCTCTCCCTGTAACGTCTCTAGCCTTGTTTTCCTGTCTCAGTAGCATCTCCAGCCTTGCTTTCCTCTCTCTGTCACATCTCCAACATTGCGTTCATCTCTCCTTGTAACATCTCCAGCCTTGCTTTCCTATCTTTGTAACATCTCCATCCTTGCTTTTCCATCACTGTAACATCTCCAAAATTTCTTTATATCTATCTCTAACATCTCCAGTCTTGCTTTCCTACCTCTGCAACATCACCAGCCTTGCGTTCCTATCACTGTAAAATCTCCAGCCTTGCTTTCCTATGTCTGTAACATCTCCTGCCTTGCTTTCCTCTCTCTGTAACATCTCCAGCCTTGCTTTCCTCTCTCTGTATCATCTGCAGCAATGCTTTCCTATCTCTGTAACATCTCCAACATTGCTATCCTACCTCTGTAACATCTCCAACATTGTTTTCGTCTCTCTCTGGAATATGTCCAGCCATGCTTTCCTCTCCCAGGAACATCTCCTTCCTTGCTTTCTTCTTTCTGCAACATCTCAAGCCTTAATGCTCCTGCATTTTCATCTTTCTGGGGCTCTATATAATATCCCCAGCAGTGTGTCTGTCATCGTTTGGACCCTAACCTCGACCCATAAAGCCTCATTTGAAGACACGTCCAAGATATCGTCCCTCCTCACTGCAGTAACTGTTCCTTAATCAATAATGCAACGCCATACCCTTTTTAACACCCTCTCCTGTCCTGCGTATAGTTCCAGTACAAAAGAATATTGAGTTGTTAGCCCTGACCTCTCTCAAACACGCCTCCGTGATGGCAAAAATATTCCACCTCCACATGTCAACTCATGCCATTATCATTTCAGTCTGTCTGATGATAGTGCCAGTATTAAAATAAGCTGGAATATAACACCTGGAATAGTCTATGCCTCGGAGTTCCTCAATCATTCACTATTTGTTATCAGGCTGCCCAAACCACGAACCAGAATTGTAACTCGGGGACTGAATGAATATTTGTTGAATTGTAATATCTTTTTTCAAAACATGTATTCATCAAGTGCAACTTTCCAGAACTGAGCAGTCAGCTCCACATACAATGAGTTTCTGATGGTTA
>NC_057747.1:2761706-2763346 GCF_004010195.1 Chiloscyllium plagiosum
ATCTCTGTAACATCTCCAGCCTTGCTTTCCTCTCTATGTAACATCTCCAAAATTGCATTCGTCTTTCCCTGTGATATATCCAGCCTTGCTTTCCTCTCCCTGTAACATCTCCAGCCTTGCTTTCTTTCTCTATGTACATTTCCAGGATAGCCGTCCTCTCTTTGTAACATCTCCAACGTTGCTTTCCTCTCTCTGTAACGTCACCAGCCTTGCTTTCCTCTGTCTGTAACATCTCCAGCCATGCTTTCCTATCTCTGTAACATCTCCAGCCTTGCTTTCCTCTCTATGTAACATCTCCAAAATTGCATTCGTCTTTCCCTGTGATATATCCAGCCTTGCTTTCCTCTCCCTGTAACATCTCCAGCCTTGCTTTCTTCTCTCTGTAACATTTCCAGGATAACCGTCCTCTCTTTGTAACATCTCCAACGTTTCTTTCATCTCTCTTTAAATTTCCAGCCTCACCGTCCACTCTCTCTAACCTCCCCAGCCTTGCTTTCCTCTCTCTGTAACCTCACCAGCCTTGCTTACCTCTCTCCGTAACACCTCCAGCCTTGCTTTCCGATCTCTGTAAAGTCTCCAGCATTCCATTCCGATCTCTGTAACATCTCCAGCCTTGCTTTCCTTTCTCTGTAACATCTCCAGTCTTACCGTCCACTCGCTGTAACCTCTCCAGCCTTGCTTTCCTCTCTGTACCCTCACCAGCCTTGCTTTTCTGTCTCTGCAACATCTTCAGCCTTGCTTTCCTATTTCTGTCACCACTCCTGCCTTGCTTTCCTCTCTCTGTAACATTTTCAACCTTGCTTTCCTCTCTCCCTGTAAAGTCTCCAGCCTTGCCTTCCTGTCTCAGTTGCACCTCCAGCCTTGCTTTCCTATTTCTGAAACATCTCCAGCCTTGCTTTCCAATCTCCGTAGCATCTCCAGCCTTGCATTCCTATCACTGTAACATCTCCAACATTGCTTTCCTACCTCTGTAACATTTCCAACATGGGTTTCGTCTCTCCCTGTGATATGTCCAGCCTTGCTTTCCTCTCCCTGTAACATCTCCAGCCTTGCATTCTTCTCTCTGCAACATCTCAATGCTTAACGTCCTCTCTCTCTAACCGCTTCAGGAATGCTTTCCTTTCTCTGTAACATCACCAGCCTTGCTTTCCTCTCTCCGTAACATCTCCAGCCTTGCTTTCCTATCTCCGTAACATCTCCAGCCTTACATTCCTATCTCTGTAACATCTCCAACATTGCCTTCCTATCTCTGAAACATATCCAGCCTTGTTTTCCTCTCTCTGTAACATCACCAGTCTTGCTTTCCTCTTTATGTAACATCACCAGCCTTGATTTCCTCTCTATGTAACATCTGCAGCCTTGCTTTCCTCTCTCTCTATCACATCTCCAACATTGTGATCCTCTCTCCCTGTAACTTCTCCAGCCCTGCTTTCCTATCTCTGTAACATCTCCAGCTTTGCTTGCCCATCAATGTAACATCTCCAAAATTTCTTTATATCTCTCTGTAACAACTTAACATATCCAGCCTTGCTTTTCTCTCTGTAACGTCTCCAGCCTTGATTTCCTCTCCATGTAAAATTTCCAGCATTGCTTTCCTCTCGCTAGAACTGCTCCTGCTTTGCTTTCCTATCTCTATAACA
>NC_057747.1:2763846-2786174 GCF_004010195.1 Chiloscyllium plagiosum
AATACACCTAACACTATGGGCAATTTAGCATGACCACTTCACCTGACCTGCACATCTTTGGACTGTGGGAGGAAACCAGAGCAAACTCACGCAGACACAGAGAGAATGTGCAAACTCCACACAGACAGTTGCCAGAGGCTTGAATCAAACCCAGGTCCCTGGAGCTGTGAGGCAGCAGTGTGTCCTCACAGCACTTAAGACGGGCTTGGATAGCAAAAGCAAGGGAGTTATCGTGAACCTTTAGCAAACATTGGATCAGCCTTAATTGGAGATTGCGTTCAGTTCTGGGCAACACACTAAAGGATTGTGAAGGCTTCAGAGAACAGACTCATGCGAATGGTTCAGGGGATAAGGAACTTTAGTTATGTGGATAGATTAAGGAGATGTTTGAGAGGAGATTCAATTTCTTTTAAAGTAACGAGGGGATCTTGGCAAAGTAGAGGCAGAGTCAGGAGAAATTATAATGGAGTATAAAGAAAATGCAGATAAGTTAAACGACTACTTGGTGTTGGTTTTCAGAGAGGAAGGTGCAAGAAATCTCCCAGAATTAGTGCTCCAAATAACTAGGGATAAGAACATTAAGGATGTAAGCACGTGGCTAGGGGAGTGGTGTGGGAGAGAAGGGTTCAGTTTCATAGGTATCATAGGAATAAGAGGGATCTGTAACGATGGGACGGTCTCCACCTGAATCAATCTGGAACCAGTGTTCCAGTGAAAAGACAAATAGGATGGTCACTGGGTCTTTAAACTAGTGAGTGGGGAAAGGAAAGGAAGAACAACAGAAGTACGATGGTAAATAAAAAGGTAAGTATCAGGATAGCATGTGTGCAGGAGGGTTTAACTACAAGCTAGGCCAGGAAAGAAGCAAAAATGAATGAGAACTCAGGAGATATTATTTTTAGACATGTTGGAAATCATGAGGGTTTGAAAACTAGCATAAGAGCACTTCACCTGAATACTAGTAGCATTCGTAACGAGGTCGATGAATTAATGGCACAAATCATTGCGCATGAATTTGATTTAGTAGCCGTTATGGAGACATGGTTACAGGATGGTCACAACTGGGAGTTAAATAGCTCGGAGTATCAGACTATTCAGGAGGACAGACAGGAAGGTAAGGGAGGGGGTGTAGTTCTAATATACAAGGATGACATCAAGGTGGTGCTGAGAGATGTTAGAGGTTCTATGGAGAATAAGGTTGAATGTATTTGGGTGGAAATGAGGAAATTCTAAGAAGACAAAGTCACTGGTAGATGTAGTCTATAGGCCACCGAATAATAACATCACTTGGGGCAGGCAATAAACAAAGAAATAACTAATGCCTGTAAAAATGATATGGCAGTTATCACGGGGGATTTTAATCTACATGTCGATTGGTCAAACCAGCTCGGTCAGGGTACCCTTGAGGAGGAGTTCATTGTAATGTGTACCTGCAATAGTTTTCTTGAACCGATGCAGTGGAAACAATGAGGGAGCAAGCAACCCTAGATCTGGTCCTGTGTAATGAGACAGGAATAATTAATGACCTCGTAGTTAGGGATCCTCTTAGAAGGAGTGATCACAGTATGGTTGAATTCAGATTCCAGATGGAGAGTGTGAAGATAATCCAATATCAGGGTCCTGTGCTTAAACAAAGGAGACTACAATAGGATGAGGGAGGTCTTGGTTAAAGTAGACTGGAAATAATGATTTTATGGTGGGTCAGTTACTAGCAGCGGAGGATTTTCAAAGCAATTTTTCAAAGTTCTCAGCAAAAGTGTATTGCAGTGAAAAGGAAGGACAGTTTTTTTTAAAAAAAGGGGTAATCTGTCATGGATGTCTAAGGAAATAAAGGAGGCTATTGAATTGAATCAGTGGGAAACTAGAAGATTGGGAAAACTTTAAAGGTCAACAGAAAGCCACAGGAAATAGTTATAAAGAAAAGTACGATAGAACATAAACACTAGCACAGAATATAACGACAGATAGCAAAAGTTTCTATAAATATGCAAAACAAAAAAAGAGTGGCTAAAATAAATGTTGGTCATTTAAGAAGATGAGAAAGGGCATTTAGTTATGGGATATGATGAAATGGCCAGAGCATTGAACAGGTATTTTGTGTCGGTCTACAGTAGAGGACACTACTAACATGCCAGTAATTGACAAAGACGAAGGTAGGTGAGGACCTGGAAACAATCGTTATTACAGAAGAGGTCGTGTTGGACAAACTAATGGAGCTAAAGATAGATTAGTCTCCTGGCCCTGATGGAATGCATCCCAGGGTACTAAAGGAGATGCCGGGTGAAATAGCAAGTGCACTTGTAATTTTCCAAAATGCACTGGACTCTGGGGCAGTTCCAGTAGATTGGAAAACAGCAAGTGCAGAGGAGGTTCACTAGCTTGATTCCGGAGTTGAGGGGGTTTGCTTATGAGGAGAGACTGAGTAGACTGGAATTGCAATCATTGGAATTTAGAAGAATGAGGGAGGATCTTCTAGAAATATGCAAAATTATGAAGGGATTAGAGAGGATGTTTCCACTGGTGGGTGAAACTAGGACAAGAGGACATAGCCTCAGCATTAGGGGGAGCAGATTTAGGACTGAATTGAGAAGGAACTTCTTCACCCAGAGGGTTGAGAATCTGTGGAATTTCCTGCCCAGTGAAGTACTTGATGCTATTTCAGTAAATGTTTGTAAAGCTGAGAGAGTTTTTTTAAACATTAAAGGAATTAAGGAATACGGTGAGAGGATGAGTAAGTGGAGCTGAGTCCACGAAAAGATCAGCCATGATCTGATTGAATGGTGGGGCAGGCTCGAGGGGCCAGACGGCCTACCCCTGCTCCTGGTTCTTATGTAGGGAAAATGAGGAGTTGAGGGACATCAGTATCAGTTCAGAAGGACATATGAGAGAAATTAATGTGGCTGAAAGTTGGTAAGTCCCTGGGATCTGATAGTTGACATCTGAGTGTTGAGAGAGGTGGCTACAGAGCTAGACGATGTGTTGGTAACCATCTTCCAGAATTTTCTGGATTCTGGAATGATGTCTGCAGTTTGAAGCTTGCAAATATTTACAAAGGGAGTGAGAATGCAAATCAGAAATTTAGAGACATCCTAGCCTTATATAGTTTGGCATAGTCCAAAAGAAAAATATATCTCCTCTTGTTAAATTGTTTAATTTGAAATGTATGTTAATTTATAGTGGAGATATGCAATAGTAAAGGTTAGGGGTCTGGGTTGAAGGGTTGGTACGGCCTCAATGGGCTGAATGGCCAGTTTCCACACTGGAGGGATTGTAGCAATCTACTCTATGAATCTATCGAAGTGAAACAGCTGGAATTCATAAGTGGGGAAATTATATTAAACTTTATGGAAAATTGATTTCATCAAAATTAGACTCTGTTGTGTATAGCTCTGGCTGCTATATTGTAACATGGATATCATGGCTTGGGGAAGACACAAAGTGTTTGCAAAGCAAATGCCAGAACTTGGAGATTGTAACTGTAAGGAAAGGTTAAACAGACTGAGACTCTTGCTGTTAAAACAGGTAATAAGGGATGATCAGACAGAAGTTATTAAAAATACAAAGTGTTTTACTAAATACCGAGAATGTTTCCTGTTGTGGGGAAGAGCAAACGAATATAAAAAAATTGCCAAGAAATCCAACAAGGATTTCGGAAACAACCCGTCCACGCAGAGAATGCAGAATCTGTAATCCCAGGAAATGGTTAAGGTCAGTCACATTTAATGGGAATCTGTAGGAACCACGTGAATAATAAGGGCAAACAGGATTATTTTGAGGGTGAGGTTAGATCAGAGGAGGCAAGAGTTGAGTAAAATGCTGGTGTGGATTGAATGGGTCAGGGGACCACTTCCTGTGCTATGTGTTTATTCCTCCAATCTGTACTGAATGTCTTCTGTGATCAGTTGGGATCTCGCAAAAGGTTAATATTGAGTTGAGATAGTGAGGTAACCCTGCCTCTTTGTAAATGATTGTTGAGATTACATTCCTAGGACTGTGTATGATTGTTCTCACCGCAGTGTAAAAAGGAGACTAAAGAAGTTGGAAGGATAAAGGAGGGGAACAAGCTTGAGCGAGAGGATGGAGGGATGTAAACTGGGCATCATCTCCCTGAGAGAGAAGGGTGAGATGATACCTTTGCTGTTTTGAAGGTTGTAACGAGTTGGAGAATGGAGACCATGATCAGCTCGTTCACTTTATTCAGAGCATCAGGACCGGAGGGCAGTGGAACAGTATTCCAGTGAGTGCAGTGGAACACACTCACTGGGGCGATGGTAGCAGTTGGTGGTCAGTCACTAAAGAACAAATTAGAGGGATTTTTAGAGAGTACTAGTTTGCGATGTATTGTCCAAACCACCTGAGATCTGCCATGTGGGAAGTGTAGCTTGTTCGGGAGAAACTGTTGACTGTAACTGATGGTTCCCAAAGCTCTCCACCACTAAGGGTCTCCCCACCTCTTTTCTCAATCTGTTTAGACTCATTGCTGTGATCACTCAAGAATTCCATTAGCAATGAGTTGTGAGACTATGAGAGGGTTTGCGTCTTATCTTACCAAGTGATACTTATGTGTTGCACGATTGGCATTTTTCTTCCCCAACATGGAATGATTTTACACTAATTGCAGTGGAATGTGAGAATCATTTAAAGTGTTGATCTCTACAGCATCCTCACTGCACTATAACTGCATGTCACTGCCTATAGCTGTGTTAAATGTTTGACATTGATAAAAGCATTTGGAGGATTAATCGCCAGTGCCCCTCAGTCTCACTGCCTGTCTCCTGTGGTCGATGGAGGGGTCTGCTCTTCCACCATGGCTGATTAGCAAGGTCCTTGGTTTAGCAGGAACCCCGTTCTGTCTGTGGTGTATTTCAATCTAAACTTTGTCATTTTCTGTTTGCACCCAACTCTCTTCTTTTTTTATATGAGCTTATCAATTGCATTTCTCACTAACCTGAATTAAACCTGAAGAAAGTGGGGTTGTTTGTCAATCTCAAATCACAAGTGGGTGCAACATGAGCATTAGACTCCGAGTCCAGCGGTCTACAGTGTCAGGAAAAGGCCCTTCAGCCATTGAGTCAGCACCAGTCAAAAACAGGCATTGTAAGAGATTTATGGGTCTGTGTTGCACGTAATTTTTCTGAAAGCCAGATTCTGCATCCTCTCAGCTTTTTTACGTGTTTGAATATTTTTGGCGAGAGAGAATAGGCTTCTTTTTGTGTGTCGCTCTTTTGAATAAGCAAAGGAAAACTTTACAACCCCCATTTTGTGCGATTTTCTACCAGAGACTATTAGAAGAGCAGAGACGGCTTAGACGGGAACAAGAGGAAGCAGATATTGCAGCCAGGAGGCACACAGGAATCGCTCTTACACACCACCAATTTATCACTAATGACAGATTTGGGGACCTCCTTGACATAGATGAGGCAGCCAGGAGGAGATCTGGGTCAGAGGTCGGTTCCACTCACCTCCGTGCACAAATTTGACCCAGAACAGTACATGCCATGTTCTCTATGCTGTGCTGTTTCTTGTTTAGCTTTTCGTGGAATATGTGCACTAACCCTGTGGTAAAAAGCTAACTCTGAAGAATTGTGAGCAGATGCTTCATAGCCATTCATGCTGCATGATTTTTAAACCATCTCACAGCCCGCCCTTGCCACTGGATTGTCTGTGTGTGTTGTCCTGCACTTTTCAAAACACCACCCAACGATTATTCACCTTTTTTGTTTAAACGTGTTCCTGATTTAAAAGCCTGATATTTATCTTCACTTCATACTAATCCCCATCACGCCATTTTGGCATTGCCTATTTGTGAGAGCTGCTTAAAGGAGGATCCTACTCTGATATGTCTCACAAAGCCAGCTTTTCTCTCAAAATGTGAGGTTGTCTGGAAACAGTTTAATTCCCAACTACGTTTCACCAGGTAAATAAAGCGGGGCTGCTAATTTCCAGGGCCTCAGCTGTGCATGGGCTATTTGACTGCAGACCGCACCACAGTCAAGATGCATACTATTATCACACTGAGCATGGCCGTACGATTGCAGGGTAGCAGTCAACTCACTGGTTTCACTCTCCTTCTGCCGGGGTCAGTTGCGGGAGTTTACTGCGACAGTCTGATCCAGGGCAGGCTGGGAACTGAACAAGGAAACATCCTGGTACTGTGTGGGCCTGTATCATGCTAGTCCGAAAGTACAAACCTGACACTTAGTGAAGGGGACAGTAGTAATTTGTAGCTGTGCTCGAACTAGAACATGACAGTGCAGTCCAGGCCCTTCGGCCCTCGATGTTGTGCCGACCTGTGAAACCAATCTGTAGCCCATCTAACTTACACTATTTCATTATCATCCATATGTTTATCTAATGATGCTAGTCCTGATGGAGGCAATAAAATGAATTCAGTAACACGATGAGAGTGGGGAGGTTAGCAGTTACCTAGCTGTGGCTAGTGTCAGCTGCAGTGCAGGTTCAATCCCTCTACCGGCTAAAGCAGCACCTCCTGACCTTGTCCCATGTTTGATTGGAATGTACAAAGTTAAAAATCACACAACACCAGGTTATAGTCCAACAGGTTTAATTGGAAGCACACTAGCTTTCGGAGCGACGCTCCTTCATCAGGTGATTGTGAGCGTCGCTCCGAAAGCTAGTGTGCTTCCAATTAAACCTGTTGGACTATAACCTGGTGTTGTGTGATTTTTAACTTTGTACACCCCAGTCCAACACCGGCATCTCCGAATCTTGATTGGAATGGTATTCTTCAAGGTGTAAAATCGATTCCATTCATTGGCTATGCGCAATTACTTGTTAGTATAGCAAACCTGGGCTTTGTAGCTGCACTGTGTCTCAGCACAACTGAGATGTGCATCAAAAATGAATGAAGAGCAAAGCGATCTATTTTGATGCCATCCTCTGTGAGCAAATACGCATGGACCTGATTCCTGTGCCTATAAAATCTGTTGGTTGAAGGAAATCCTATGTTTTTAAGTTTTGTCAAATTCTTTGTTGTATATTTAAAGGCATCAAAACAGGATGGTCAGAACTGGAATCCATTCAGGAGAACAGTTCCATTCAACAATCTTTTAGGGTCTTGCTCCTGGCTCCTAATCACTGCTCAAATTTACAGTGTGTGCCGGTGACTCTTAACCAGGCCAATTGGCTACAGTTCAGAGAGAGAGGTAAACAAGAGAAAGAAAGAATAATTAAAGAAATGAGGAAAGAAAGAATTAAAGAAAAATTAATAACAAATCTTTTTCAAAAAATGACTCGAGGTTGGGCTTGGTTGTCCTCATTCAGAATGACATGGAGTTGGTGATTGGTTTGTTGCTCATCACTTTCACCTCTCTGTTTGGTTCAGACCATTGGACAAAAGGACTGCTGCCACTGGGTGTGATATTTCTTGCCTTAACCACACAATGGTGCCACCAGTATTCACCAACGCCTGGACCATTTAATTCTGCTTCTATGTTCAAGACACAGTCCAGCACTCCTGCCATTCACTTATACGTTTATTAACATGTTATTATAATATTTACACTTCCTTTTGAAGCTACAGCTTTGTTTTCATTTGCATTGCCCCCATAAGTTTCCATTTATTTGGGAAGCATTAATTTCTACCCGTGAAATTGATCATGCCCATATTGTGAATGGTCTGTAAACGGATGCAGAATGAATATGTTGACAGGAAAATGACACAGGCAAAGTACTTAAGGTTCTACATTTTTAATCATTAACTATGTTGTTAGATTTGCCCGATTCCTTGAATCAACTCCTTTTTTGCAGCTGTTGGGATTCGATTCTGTTTCATTCTGCCTCTCCTATGACTGGAGTGGAGACTGTAGCTGATATACTCTGGAATGCATGATTTAATACCACTCAGTAAGTGATCAGAATTCCTGACAAGGACATTGGAATCACCTCTGTTGATGGTTCCACTGTTGAGCATACTACAGGGCAGAAAGCACCAGCCTCAAGTTGACTGGACTATGCTGGTTTCCTGGTCACAGTCAACACTTCGAATGGTGCAGTTGGCTTCATCTGTGGGTTAGGGAGGGTGCCTGCTGTTGACCATTCCTCAGGTGTGTGGGTGTGTGTGTGTAAGAGAGATTGCACATGGATGATAATATGTATTTATGTGCACGAACACTTGCATCTACACACACGTATGTCCAGTGGTGTACACATTTGCATGAATTGCACATCCAAGATGTACTCCTGCATGCCATGCATAGATCAGAGGATTGAAGACAGGATTGAACCCACTTCTGAAGCCCCTGTTAGTCAAATATCTTGGTAAGGATCATGCTGCAGGTCTATACGCATGGATGCTCCCATAGGAGGTTGCCATGGTGAGAGGGGCACTGCCAGTATTTATGGAGCTGAGTCTCCGTAGGATCTGAGACTTGCCAGGGCCAAGCTGGGAAAATAATCCCATAGACGAATATTGAGTAGCATTATTGAGAATTTTTGAAATGTTGACTTGATTAATGATTTTTAAAATGAAAGACCATTGAAAGCTTCCTTTATTATTACTTGGTCAAAATTCTGAAATACCCTCCTTGACAACAGAAGGTTGCCTGTAGTGTATGATCCACAGTGCTGGACCAAGAACACAGCTTGCCACCATCTCAAGGGCAGTTGGAAATGATTAACAAATACTGGCATAGCCAGTGATACAGTGATCCCATAAAAATGAATTGGTTTGTAAAACCCAACTGTGTTAGAGACATATAGGCCATTGGGATCAACGGCTGCTTCTCTCCCCAGCACTGACTCGCTGGTGGCCCATTAAGTTGTCACTGCGTGACATACTGAATGCCCACTTCCCTCTATCATGAAGAAGCGAGCAGACAGTGATTGATCTTAATTTATTTTTTGACAGTCTCGCAACAAAGTTGTCCACTTCCCTCAACTCCTCGCAGAGCAGCTCACCTCATCCTTTGACCTCCTCTTTCCCCCCCCCCCCCACTCCGGGAACGTGGTGGTGTAGTGCTTCCATCATTGGGCGAGTCATCCAGAGCTTCAGGCTCATGCTCTGGGGCCATGGGTTCAAACCCCACCCAAGGCTCTAGTGGAATGTATACAGCTAATACACCTGCAATATAAAACTAGTCTCCATAAAACTAGAGTCAATTGCTCAAAAAATATTGTCTGTTTCACTAAAGCCCTTTAGGTAATGAAATCTGCTGTCCTTGCACAGTCTGTCTGTAATCCTGATTGTACTGCAGTAATATGGTTACTCTTAATTTCCTACAAAATGGCAACAAGCCATTATTGGGCAATTAACGATGTGCAAACAAACCCCATGAATCAATACTTGAAACAAAGCACCCATTTCCATGTTCCCAGTCCAGAGACTTTATCATTACCCCATGACTTCTTAAGGGTGTATTCAATTTTTAAGGTTGAAAGGGTTTTAAACTGTAAGGAAGTGGGCATTGTGAAGAGTGAAGTTGAGAGAAAAGACCAATTTAAATCTTATTGAATGGTTGGGTTAGGCTGTGCTGTCCATTGTTGCTGCCTTAGAAACTAGGTGCAGGCATAGACTTTTTGGCCCTTTCAGTCTGCTCCATCACTCAAATGGATCATGGCTGATCCTCTATCTCAGTATGATATTCATGCTTTTTTTTCCCCCACACCTCATGATGCCTTTAAAATCTAAAAATGCATCAATCTTTTTCTCGAATGTATTCAGCGACTTGGCCTCCACAGCCTTCTGTGGTAGAACAATCCACAAATTCACTGCTGTCGGGTGACAATCCTAAATGGCCTACCCCATATCCTGAGACTGTCTCCCCTGGTTCTAGACTCACCAAGGGAAGACATCCCCTTGCATCTAGTCTGTCCAGCCCTGTTAGAATTTGAAACATTTTGATCAAATCTTCTGTCATCTAGGCGTATATTCGCTAATCTCTCATAGGCCAGACCAGTGGCAAGTATATCCTTTCTTAGGTACAGAGATGAATGCTTAGCACAGCACTCCAGCTGTGGTCTTGCCAAGATCCCGCATAACTGCAATAAAACATCCCTACTTCTGAACTCAATCCTCTTCCCCAAATGCTGCAAAAACTGTAGATTCAAGCTGCTGTAATCTGGACCCGAAGCCAAAACTCTGCTGACCGATTTTATCCACATCCCAAGGCAGCTTTGCCTTTCAGGTGAGAAACATTCTGGTTGAACCTTAAGTATCTCTTGTCGCGGTCGCCATAAACCTGATCGACAAATTGTCAGGATCTCGCGTCAGATTGCAGGAATCATGGCTAGCATGTGGCTTGAGTTGTGTGCTGTGCTGCGCGCTTTGTGAGTTCAGCACGTCCGTTCCACTAACCGTTTTAGTTTCTGCGCTGCTGCTATTGTGCTTTGAGGGTTTGAAAGCTGCACTGTGCAGTGGGCTGTGTTGTTAATCCCGTGCCTCCCTTTACAGATGTCACCAGCCAGAGCCAAGTTTGACTTCAAGGCGCAGTCTCTGAAGTGAGTTAAACTACTTAACTTCCAGTTACAATGGCTAAGGCAATATTTCAGGTTCTGGGCAAATGCAGCCCTTACTGTTAAGCAAGCATGTGTCCCCAGGCCAGCAACATGATCCCACACCTCTCATCGTGCACAGGTCTCATTCCAGGAATGCCATGTTCCATTCCCTCACTGTCTGAGTGCCAGGTTCAATGGGTCGCTCTGTATAGTGACCAGAAATTCGATCATGATCTTCTAATCTCAAAGCCCAAACACACAGTCATTGATAGAGGGACTTCACCTTGTGGATTGACCCGGACTTATGTCCGGATCCCTACTCCCTGTGTGAATTTCAAAATTCCAAGTTCTTTATAAAGAGATTCATGTACTTTATTAATGAATGTGATTTATATCTCACTGCTGTGGGGTTTGGACCAGGATCCATTCTCCTGTCTCATGCTGAAGGCTGTGTCCCACACTCAGCTGAGGCCCTGAACCACACACGCTGCCTGTCTGAGGGCTCCTCAACTCGAGAGGACGGATCCTGATTGCTTCTGCACATCGCAGGATCTGGAGCTGTTGAGATTTTCCCTGCCCTGTTCAGGATACTATTTCTTCTCCAACTCCATTTGAAAAAAAAACCCATTGAACTCACCCTTTCCCCAAACACACCAGATTTCTACAGCTCAGCAAGTCTCTGTTTATGCACAAGCCGACCCCATGTAACAAGGTCTTGTAGCCAATTGCCGCTTGACTCTGGTCCTACAGCCCATTTCTGTATCATTGATATCATCTGAAGTATTGTTTCATACCACATCGCACTGCTGCCTTAATGTGGTGCAGGCATGATGGGCTAAATGATCGCTACCTGCACCACAACATGGCAATTATTCTGTAGTCTTAACCTCCTCACCTGTAACCTGTCTTTCTCTCTCTCGCTGTCTGTCCCAGTCTGCCTCTGTTTCTTGCTCTGTGACCCATCTGTGTCTCTCGCTCTGTGTGTGTCCCTCTCTTAGAACTGATATTGACATGCCCCCCCAAGATGTTGGCTTCAATTTTCCTGTCACATCCAAAACTCTTTAATTTTCCATCCCTGGATCACTATCATTTCTTCCCCCACTTATCCTACCCCCACCCAAACCTTACCCCTACGGGATTAGCACTCGACCCCTCTGTCCACGCCTGTCCAGACCAGCAGCTGCAATCAGTAACTTGTGCAGCAAAGGCGTCTCGTCAGCTCTGTGCTAACATTTGCCTGAAACAGGAGGGAGTTCGTCAACGGTATTAGTCAGAAAGCCCGTTCCTGATTACAGTTTAGCTCCTGTTGGACCCCATTCAGAACCTCGCCCCATCCTGAATGATTCCCTTCATGTGACTGCCCTTAACTCACAGCCCAATTTCCAGTCCGGAATCACATGTTGGATTACTGTGACTGAACTAGAATCGTGCCAAAACCTTTGGGAAAATCTGTGTGGTAGAGCTGGGATCAATGGCGTAATTGACTCTTTCTCTGTTGTTTGTTAGGCTGCTGGTGAGAAACATTGAACCATAGGCCATTTGGCCCTACGAGCCTGATGCACCACTCCATATGATCATGGCTGATCATCTAACTCAGTCCCCTGTTTCCACTATTTTCCTTCTATCCTTTAAACCCTTTAGTCCTGAGAACTATATCTAACGCCTCCTTCAAAACATTGTATATTTTTGCCTCAGCCACTTCCTAAGACAGAGAATTCTGCAGGCTCGCACTCTCTGGGTGAAACAATTCTTCCTTGTCTCAGTCCTAAAGTCTATCCCTTATCCTGAGACTTTGATTCCAGTTCAGGACTCCCTAGTCATAGGGTAAGCACAGGAAAGATAATCCGAATCTAGAGAGTCTGAGTGTTTCCCTGTTGCTTTCAGTATTAACCAGGGTTATGGACCAGACCAGACCAAACACTCTTCAAATATGTCAAGAAGGTCACCTAGACCCTAACGTTTCCTTATTTCAAAGGCAAGTGTCAGGCCATTGCTTTCCAGATGTAATTTGATTGGTCAGACCGCCAGTCTTGAAGCAGAACACACTTTATTCATACGTTACAATTAAATACAACAACAAAAAAAGAAGAAATTGGAATAACTTAACTCTATTTGAAAACTTAACTGAATAATAGATTATTTTATTACTAAACAGTAACTGTTCTAATGCAGTAACATTCCATAAACATGGCATTGACAAAGATTATCTCACTTGCAACTCCAGCAGCTGGAAGAGAACCCCAGCTTTTAGCTGTAATCGAGAGAGGAAAAATAGCTTCCACACCTCGCTTCAAGATCCCAGCAACCATTACTGAAAATCTAAAACTAAAAACCTGGCTCTTGGGGAGATTGATCCCACCCATTCAAGCTGCTTCTATTGTTTCAGCCTTGAAAATAAAATCCCAAGGCCTCACCGGTTGTTTACTCCAGTGCCTCTGAGCAGACTGCTCAGCATCTCTCTCTCTCAACCTTTCTTCATTTAAAGAAAATACAGGATGAAATACACCTCTTAAAGCCAGAGTACCATCACACCCAGGCTTCATCCCCTCTGTATCTGACTCTCTGCAGCTCACTACTGCATCAAGGAGAGCGTCAACTATTGGCAACTGGGGTGCCACATCTAAATCAGTTCATTGTAGAAATCTCTGCTTGAAAAGCTTTAGTCTCTCTGTGAATGAATACTAAGAGGCACTAACTGTTATCTTTGTTGGACTTAGGGAGCTGCCGTTTCAGAAGGGAGACATCGTCTACATCTATAGACAGATAGATCAGAACTGGTATGAAGGCGAGCACCATGGGAGAGTTGGTATCTTTCCCAGGTCGTACGTTGAGGTAAAGCAGCCGCGCGTCCAGCAATGAGGTAGGAGAGTGTGCGTGAAGCTCTGTTGGCCGGTATTGATCTCTGGTCTCCTCACTGCAGCTTCTGCCGCCAACGGAAAGGGCCCAACCCAAAAAAGCGCCCCCGCTTCAGGTGCTGGAATACGGTGAGGCCGTGGCTCGTTTCAACTTCAGTGGTGACACCCACGTAGAGATGTCTTTCAGGAAGGTAGGAATCACTCAGCATCCCAGCTTCCTGGAAGCCTTTGAGTTGTTGTGTTTGGATGGCTGATCGGAGTGGGAGGGGTGTTGCTGATGGAGGAATGAATATTTTTTGGTACCTGATCAATTAATAAGACAATAAGATGTCGGAGCAGAAGTAGGCCATTCTGCCCATCAAATCTGCTTTGCCATTCGATGCGATATGGCTCATCTGATAATCCTCAATTCCAATTTCTCGCATTTTCCCCATTACCCTTGGATCCTTTCCTGATCAAAAGTCTATCTGTTTCAGCTTTGAATATACTTAACGAACAAGCCTGAATAGCACTCTGTGCAAGTTGTTCCACAATTTATTTCCCTCTGGGAGAAGGAATTTGTCATCCTCTGTCTTAAATATGCAAAGCCTTTATCTTGAAATTAATGCTGTCTGGCCTGAGATAAGGGAAAACAGTCTTTCCACATCTACCTTATCAAGCATTCTCTCTGTGGTCTGACGTATACCTTGTATAATTTTAACAAACCTTCACTATTTTGATATTCCCTTTTGAAATAAAGGCCAACTTTGCATTTGCCTTTTGTATTACCCACTGAACTTGTTTGCTAGTTTTTAGTGATTTCTGGGCATGGATTTCCCAATCCCTCTGTTCCATAGCTTTCTGCAGTCTTTCTTCATTTAAGTGATATTAAGCTCATCTATCTTTCCTGCCAAAGTGCATAACTTCCTATTCCCCCAACCCCCCACATTATATTCCATCTGCCAATTAGTTTCTGACAAGTCAAGTCAGCTCTTCTGCCTCTAGGACAAAGAGGCACTTTATTTACTGTATTCCCAACCTCAGGGGAGCAGTTAATACTGAAACAGTGTGATGTTATTCCATTTCCCACAGCCATGTCTTGACAAAGAGGAAGTAAATCTCTGCTAAATGATGAGTAAGATAATCTTTGGTGTCCATGGCTGGTTGGAACTTTTCTTTTATCTTTTACTCGTTCTTCTCATCGTTGGCAGGGTGGCACAGTGAATCAGTGGTTAGCACTGCTGCACATCAGCGTCAGCGACCCAGGTTCGATTCCACACTCTGGTGACTGTCTGTCTTTGTGGAGTTTGCGCATTCGCCCATGTCTGCATATCCGTAGTGTTCCGCTCGTGAACATTAGGTAGATTAGCCATGGAAAATATAGCATTACAGGGCTGGAGTGAGTCTGGTGAGATGGAATTTGGAGAGTCGGTGTAGGACCTGATGGGCCAAATGGACTGCTCTCACACTGTAGGGATTCTATGATTCTAAGACCTTGAGAGGATAATGGTGAGCCATCTCCCTCAGCCATGATGGCCTTGGTTGGAAAGGTGCTTTCATGATGCTGTTCCACAGACTACTCTGATTTTTTTTTTTAAATCAAGGATAATGAAAGGACAGCAATATTACTCCAAGTCAAGATGGTCAGTGGCTTGGAGGGAACTTGTTATAGTTCTTCCAGAGATTGTGGGTTTGGCAGGTGCTGTTGGCGGAGACTTGGCAAATTGCTGATTAGATTAGATTGCCACAGTGCAGAAACAGGCACTTCGGCCCAACAAGTCCACATCCATCCTCCAAAGAGTAACCCACTCAGATTCATTCCCCTATGCCTAATGCACCTAACACAATGGGCAATTTAGCATGGCCAATTCACCTGACCTGCACATCTTTGGACTATGGGAGGAAACCGGAGCACCCGGAGAAAACCCACTCAGACACGGGGAGAATGTGCAAACTCCACACAGTCAGTCGCCTGAGGCTGGAATCGAACCTGGGACCCTGGACCTGTGAGGCAACAATGCTAACCACCGAGCCACCGTGCCATTGTTAATTCTGCAGATGATATACACTTTAACCATGGAGATTCTCCAAGGTTGCTCTGTATAGGTCCCACTTAAAGTCACTGCAACGCATCTGGATGGGTACACGAATAGGAAAGGTTTAGCATCATACGGGCCAAATACCAGCAAATGGGACTAGATTAATTTGGGATATGTGGTTGGCATGGATGTCTTGGACCGAACACTTTCAATCCATGCTGTTCGTCTCTGACTCTGTGTCTTGGTTTACTACAAACGGGAGGTAGTTGCAACTCAGCAAGTGGAATTGCCGTGATACTGTCACTGCACCAGTCAATGCAGACACAAACACCTAACCATGATGATGAGTATAGTTTAAATTTCAAATTTGGAACTGAAAGGTGACCATGATGACAGTTGTCAATTGTTGTGCAAACTCACCTGGTTCACATGGACCAGCCTGGAGCAGACCCTTCGGTCCAACCTGTCCATGCCGACCAGATATCCCAACCCAATCTAGTCCCACCTGCCAGTACCCGGCCCATATCCCTCCAAACCTTTCGTATTCGTATACCCAGCCTTTTAAGTGTTGTAATCATACCACTTCCTCTGGCAGCTCATTCCATACACGCACCACCCTCTGCGTGAAAACGTTGCCCCTTAGGTGTCTTTTATATCTTTCCCCTCTACCCTAAGCCTATGCCCTCTAGTTCTGGACTCCTCCACCCCAGGGAAAAGACTTTGTCTATTTATCCTATCCATACCCCTCATGATTTTATAAACTTCAACCACCGCTCCAGGGAAAACAGCACTAGCCTATTCAGCCTCTCCCTGTAGCTCAAATCCTTCAACCCTGGCAACATCCTTATAATCTTTTCTGAACCTTTCAAATTTCACAACATCTGTCCGATAGGAAGGAGACCAGAATTGCACGCAATATTCCAAAAGTGGCCTAACCCAATGTCCTGTACAGCTGCAACATGACCTCCCAACTCCTGTACTCAATACTCTGACCAATAAAGGAAAGCATACCAATTGCTGCCTTCACTATCCTAATCTAACTGCGACTCCACTTTCAAGGAGCTGCAGTCCGAGGTCTCTTTGTTCAGCAACACTCCCTAAGACCTTACCATTAAGTGAATAAGACCTACTAAGATTTGCTTTCCCAAAATGCAGCACCTCTCATTTATCTAAATTAAACTCCATCTGACACCTCTCAGCCCATTGGCCCACCTGGTCAAGATCCTGTTGTAATCTGAGGTAACCTTCTTCGCTGTCCACCACTCCTCCAATTTTGGTGTCATCTGCAAACTTACTAACTGTACCTCTTATGCTCACATCCAAATCGTTTATGTAAATGACAAAAAGTAGTGGACCCAGCACCAATCCTTGTGGCACTCCACTGGTCACAGGCCTCCAATCTGAAAAACAACCCTCCACCACTACCCTCTGTCTTCTACCTTTGAGCAGATCTGTATCCAAATGACTAGTTCTCCCTGTATTCCATGAGGATCTAACCTTCTAACCAGTCTCTCATGGGGAACCTCAACAAACGCCTTACAGAAGTCCATATAGATCGCAGCTACCGCTCTGCCCTCATCAATCCTCTTTGTTACTACTTCAAAAAACCCAATCAAGTTTGAGAGACATGATTTCCCCCACACAAAACCATGTTGACTATCCCTAATCAGTCCTTGCCTTTCCAAATACCTCTTCCTTTTAGGGAAGGGAAGGGAATCTGTTGTGTTGACTTGGTCTGGCCTTCATGTGATTCCATAATCACAGCAATGTACTGTATTCTTAATTGCCCTTTGAAATGGCTGAGCAAGTCATTCAGGTGATGGCAGGTGAGGAAGGGCAGCACATTTTGGCATTTCCAACAATGCCAATGGAAGAATAATAAATAATAATGTTGTGTGCAAAATACCGTCGCCCATTTGCACCTAGCTCCCATTAACTATTACATGCTAATCAACCTATTTATAAATGTTAAGGGCTAGATATTTGCCAGGGCATCAGGTAGAGTTCTCTTGCCTTTCTCTGAATAGTGCCATAGGATCTTTACCTCCCTGAGAGAGTTGACCCTGCATCAGACTGTGATGCCTTTGATAGTGTGACACTCTCTCGGTACTGCACTGGTGTTGGCCTGGATTTAGATCTCAGCTTTCTGAAGTGAGACTTGAACCTACAGTCTCCTTTCCCACCTTTACAGTTGTTTCCCTATCAAATATTTCCTCTCAAGTTCCAAAAGTAAAAGTGGCTTTCAGTGTCAAACCAGTGAATGAGAATGTCCCACTCAATGCAGCATCGAGAGTTTGAGCGAAGTTGGAATGACGTATGAAGTTGGGAAAAGCCTTTTACTCTTGTAACCATACTCCAGAAGGACTTGACCCTATCTGTCAGGAAACATAGTAATCTGTTCCCCAGAAATAAGTAGAGAATCTGCTGCAGATGGGCACTGCATCTCTGTTAGACTTCAAATGATCTTAGACTGTTTGCAATGCATCGTCATGCTGTAACTCCCTTGTCATCTGGAGTGGTATGATTAGATTCCCTACAGTGTGGAAACGAACCCTTTGGCCCAACCAGTCCACACCGACCCTCCAAAGAGTAACCACCCAGACCCATTTCCCTCTGACTAATACACCTAGCACTACGGACAATTTAGCACGGCCAATTCACCTGACCTGCACATCTTTGGACTGTGGGAGGAAACCCACGCAGACACGGGGAGACTGTGCAAACTCCACACAGTCAGTCACCTGAGGCTGGAATCGAACCTGGGACTCTGGTGCTGTGAGGCAGCAGTGCTAACCACTGAGCCACCGTGCCACCCCTATGTATGTCAGAGGAATAGTGTTGAAAGGAGATCCAGACAAAGGAGCAGGAAGAAGTTTGATGTGATAACATGAAGTTAATCAAAGAGGTGTTTACAAGATATTTAAGCTCCAGCACCAACGTGCAGTTTGAATGGCCTGTTTTGTGTCTCCAGACAATGATTAACCGATCTTCCTTCCTCTGCAGGGCGAGCGAATCACACTCGTAAGAAGAGTTGATGAAAACTGGTACGAGGGTAAAATCTCGGGCACCAACCGCCAGGGCATTTTCCCTGTCACGTATGTGGATGTGATTAAGAGACCGAGGGTAAAGAATGCAATCGATTACCCTGATCCCCCTGGATCTTATTCTTCCAATCGCAGCTCAACGAGCTCCCCACAGGTATCATTTCCCTCTCTAAGTAAGCTTTGAGCACCATCTATTGCCCAATGTTTGTATTACATCTGATCGCAAATACCTGGGGTGTCTCTCTTCTTGATGCTGAAAATAATTTAACTGTCCACAAAGGGTCACCACCCACCAATCTCACCTTCCCTCCAGTTCCAAATCCCCCTTTTCAGGTTTTTTTTTGGGAGGTTACGGAGGTCATTGAGAGGCTGAAAGGCACTTTAGTAGCAATGCTGTATTTACCTTGGCTAATGCAAGTTGGCTGCTGGATCTCTTACTCTCACCCCTAATCCAGCAGCAAGGTGGTTATCTGAAGTGGGGGGGGCGCATGGGAGAAGATTCAACACACAATATTCTGCTTCACACCTCCTGAATTGTATATTCCATATCAAGGAAAATGAATATCCTCAAAGCATTCCCTGAGGAAGTAACTGATCAAGGATCAGACCTCCTGTCTCTCTGTGACGAAATGCAAGGTGGGGTGGGGGGAGTGATATTGCCTAGGGTTTGTACTGGAGACTGCAGGGTGTTCCTGTGGATGTGGTGGGACCCAGATACAATGGCCGTCACAGTCAAACAGTCTGGTAATGCTCTGAGACATGAAGAATGAGAGCCTGGGGTAAGTACTGGGGAGCTCTCAGCAGTGGGAACATGTTTTGGGACAAGAGGGTAGTTTTGAAAGCCATGAGAGGGCAAAGATTCTGTTTGATTAATGAGATTAGCGTAAGTGTGAAGGAGTGACATTCATCTAATGCTGGATGGGCAGTCCTATTTACATTTTTTTTAAAAATGTGCAATATTTCATTTCTCATCCTTTTTAAATGTTCAAATTCCGATCAGCTTGCCTTATTTTTTCATACCCTGCTACCTTTGCCTGTTTTAGCTGTTTAAAGCTCTCTCGCTGTGCCTCACTTTCTCCATTTGTTCATCTCTTCCTTTTCTCTTCTGTTTTAAGTTTTCTGCTCGCCCCACTCCATCTCCTCCTCCTCCTGCTGCACCTCACTGTCGCAGAGTGCTCACTCCAGATATGCAAGCTGTGACTTCTGACTGGATCACGCTGACGATGGGAATCTCCCCGAGCCACACTCCTCTTGTGACTCCTCCGTTGCCTCCTCTCCCTGAAGGCTTCTACTCTGACGGGAACTACCTTAGCACCTCACTGGCAAGCAGCCCTTTGCTAACGATCAGCCCCCCTTCGTCAAAAGAATCTGCCGAATCTACTCCCTACAGTAATAAGTCACCTTTACCACCACCTCGATCACGGCAGTCTGGGAGGAGCGTCACATTTAGCAATGCCTTCAGTGAGGAACCCGTTCAATTTACACCATCTCCCACCTTTAGTTATTATGATTTCTCCCCTGCATTATCCTCACCACCACCACCTCCAGGTTCAAGTCCGCTCAACATGGCTGACAGTCTCTCTGCTGTAAGGAAAGCGAGGTGTGAGGGCGAAGCAGTGAATCCTTTGACTGTCAGTCTGGGTGGTGTGCCCAATGAGGCATCTGACCTGGGCATGTGGTGCAAGAGCCCAAAGGAACGTCAGCACCCTGCAGTTAGTGGGCACTGTGAGCTGTCCAGGGAGCTCCTGAGGATTGTCCAGGGTGGTAGCGAGCAAGACCTAGAATGCACCAGCAATGGGAAACCAGCAGAACCAACAGAGAAGGTAGCTGCTGCTGCACGGTGGTGTGTTTATGTTCAGTTTCTCCCTTGCTGTGACAGCATTGTGAAGCATTGTAAAGTATTACTAACCGGCCACTAATAATGAAAGCTGTAGTTCTGAGCTGAACCTCCCCTCATCAACTAGAACATAGAACATTCCATCATAGTACAGGCCCTTTGGCTCTCGATTTTGCATCAACCTGTGGAACCAACCTAAAGCCTATCTATCCTACACTATTCCATTATCATCCATACATTTATCTAATGACCACTTAAATGCCCTTAAAGTTGGCGAGTCTACTACTGTTGCAGGCAATGCATTCCACGCCCCTACTACTCTGAGTAAAGAAACTATCTCTGACATCTGTCCTCAATTTAAAGCTATATCCCCTCATGCTGGCCATCACCATCCAAGGAAAAGGTCTCTCGCTGTCCATTCTAAGTAAACCTCTAATTATCTTCCAGCTCTTCATTAAGTCACCTTCTTCTCTCTAATGAAAACAGCCTCAAGTCCCTCAGTCTTTCCTCAAAAGACCTTCCCTCCATACCAGTCAAAATCCCAGTAAATCCCCTCTGAACCCTTTCCAAAGCTTCCATACCCTTCCTACAATACGGTGACTTGAACTGTATGCAAGTGCTGCAGCAGGACTTCGAAACTCAATCCCTCTACCAATGAAAGCTAACAGACCGTATGCCTTCTTAACAACCTTATCACCCTGGGTGACAACTTTCATGGACACCGAGATCTCTCTGCTCACCCACACTACCAAGAATCTTACCAGTAGCCCAGTACTCTTTGTTCCCATTGCTCCTTCCAAAGTGAATCACAGGAATGGTGCAGGAGGGAGGATTTTGGATACCTAGATAATTGGGGTTCGTACTGGGATAGGTGGGACTTCGAAACAGGGTAGTCTACACATGATCCACTAATGTCCTGGGGTGAGCATATTTGCTAATGCTCTTTGGGAGGTTTTAAAATAATTCAGCAGGGGATGGGAACCTCAATTACAGTTCCATTTTCATCCGTATGTTTATTCAATGACCCTCATCTCCTTATTCCTCACCTCACTAGCACATGGCACGGGCAACAAACCAGAGATAACAACTGTTTGTTGTAGCACTAAGCTTCCACCCCAGCTCCCTGAGTTTCTGCCTGTGGCAGTTACTGTGAAGTGGCACATTCTTAATGTCTCACACTAACTCCCTTCCTGCCTTTGCCCAGGTCTGAATGAAAAGTCAGTGAAGTCTGCACCCATCTTGAGCATGTGCAACAAATGAAGCTAATTTACTGAGGACAATTACTGTCCTAAGTAAAGGCTATTTACTCGATTCATAATTGACTATGATCTGAGAGATTGGCCTGCCCACGAGGTGCATGTGTTGCTGTGTAGACTGTACTAACACTGTCAGCACATTGTGATCTCGTATTGGAGTGAATGTAACATTATGCCCTCTGCAGGACAGCCAGTTTCCCACTTGTTTTAGTTCAGGGCCATCATCTCGAGCGTTCTTCAATCTGCAATAATTTGAAGACTTTTTCTATCGTAAAAGGCTGTTTCTGTTTTTTTTCCCCAACTAATTGTGTGGTCTCACTGTCTCTCAGGAATGTGATTGGAAATGTGCTTGGCTTCTGAAGCCTGTACCCAGTGGTTGGCGTGTGACACATTTTCGCAATAGTTTCTGTTCGCCTCCTTTTCCACTTCCCTGTTGCCATGGCTCCCACCCACTGCCTCACCCTGATCCCTGTATGTTTGACTCAGTCGTTGCTCCCTCGCACCTGCTGTTCAGTGTTCTCTGACACTCTCATTCATGTTCTCTCTTATGTCCTTGCAATCTTCCAGAAACCCTCTTTCCAACTCCTGTGTGTCTCTGTCAAGTTTGCTTTCCTCCGTCGCTTGTATTCTGAATTCCTCATTGGAGTCTCTTCAGGGCAGCCCCCATCCAACCATCGCCCCTGTCCCTCACCCAGTCATTGCCTCTGTCCCTCACCCGGCCGGCCATCGCCCGCATCCCTCACCCAGCCAACCATCGCCCCCATCCCACAGCCAACCATCGTCCCCGTCTCTCACCCGGCCAACCGTCGCCCCCGTCCGTTCATTCAGATTCACGAGGTCAATTCCTGGAATGGCGGGATTAC
>NC_057747.1:2786674-2788306 GCF_004010195.1 Chiloscyllium plagiosum
TTCTGATTTATATAAATCGCAGGATTGCAAAGATAGAGCTAGGAGGATGCAGTCGTTTTTTAAAAACTTTACCTTTCCGGACCTATTCCCGGAACAAGCATCGGTCCTGAATGTTCCCCTAACAATCCAAGAAATACTTGACGCAATCGAGAAACTCCAGAGCGGTAAGGCACCTGGCCCAGATGGCTTTCAAGCTGAATTTTACAAAGAATTTACAGGAATATTAGCTGGTCCACTTATGGACATGTATAACTACTTATACAGTCAGGGCTGTCTCCCGCCTTCGCTGAAAGAGGCGAATATCTCCCTTATTCTCAAAAAAGGAAAGGACCCAGAAGATTGCGCATCATACAGACCAATATTCTTGCTAAATGTAGATTTTAAAATCCTTTCTAAAACATTAGTATTGAGGCTAGAGGCTAAAACATTAGTATTGCCATACATCATAAAGGAGGATCAGACGGGGTTTATTAAGGTCCGTAGAACATCCAATAATGTCAGAAGGGTTTTGAATGTGATTCAAGGCTGCCATCAGGGAAAAATACCGTGAGCTGTAGTCTCATTAGACTCTGAAAAGGCATTTGACAGGGTTGAATGGTCATATCTGTTTTACACATTGGAAAGGTTTGGCCTTGGAAAGGTGTTTACCAAATGGGTCTCAACACGGTATAATGATCCCAAAGTAGTTGTGATTACCAATGGACTAGGCTCGGATAGCTTCAGTGTGGGTAGGGGCTGCCGTCAGGGATGTCCTCTCTCACCGTTGCTATTTACGCTAATAATCGAGGCACTAGCAGAAGCTATATGGGCTGACCCTAGTATAACGGCCCCGAGGATTGATATAGGTAAACATAAAATTACTCTTTATGCAGATGATGTTCTCCTATTCCTCAGTAATCCCCTGATGTCCGTGCCTTGTTTAATCCAAGTTATGAATATATTTAGTGCATTTTCAGGCTACAAAATTAATTTTTCAAAATCGGAGGCTATGCCAATGGGCGGCCTCGCTAGTATATCCCACCTATCGGATGGATCCCACTTTCCCTTTCAGTCGTCCCTGGAGGGTTTCTTATATTTAGGCATTTTTATCACCCCAGTATTTGGCCAGCTATACAAGGCTAACTTTGTGCATTTACTGGAGAGGGTAAGGCAGGACCTCTAGCAATGGGGAGACCTTCCAATTTCCTGGCTAGGTAGAATAGCACTAATTAAAATGAATGTCCTGCCCTGTGTCCTATACCCTATGAGAATGCTTCCGATGAAGCTGCCGAGGTTAGCACTACGCAAATTGTATGGCTGGTTGGGTTCCTTCATCTGGAATCATAGACAGCCCCTCATTAAGCTGAGGAAGCTACAGCTTCCACAGGCAAGGGGAGGACTGGATTTTCCAGATTTTAGGAAATATCAGTTAAGTTCCCTTTTAAGCTACATAGCCGATTGGGTCCTGTCTGACCCGCAATCAATCTGGCCGGACATCAAGGCTTCTCAAGTAAAATGCCCACTTATTAACCTCTTATTTTCAGACAAGAGGAAAATCATTATGGATCACTGTAAAAACCCTATAATACTAAATACAATTAAAGCTTGGAATATAATGCAGCAAAATGAGGGCAATTCACATAAAACATCCCC
>NC_057747.1:2789003-2810674 GCF_004010195.1 Chiloscyllium plagiosum
GGTGATCTCTTTCGATACTTCCAAATTCGAGATTACATCCAGAAGAAGACTACGCTATTAGATAGTCTTTATAAATCAGACAGAGAACGTAGTGTGTTATGGCCAATGAGGGTACTTTCGGTCAGCACTCTTTATCATTTATTACATGATGAAGTATCGGAAGATATGGACAATATGCTTAAAATATGGGATCAGGATTTGGGGCTGGAAATCTCCATATAAATGTGGAATGACATTTGGGAAAATGCCAGAAAAATCTCCATCTGCAACAGAACCCAGGCCATTCAGTTGAAGATACTTCATAGGGCCCATATAGCATCGAACTGATTGGCAAAATTTAAGGCAGGAGCATCTCCAATGTGTCCCAAATGTAAAATAGAGGTGGGCACTCTTGTACACTGCTTACGGACTTGTCATAAGATCCGTAAATATTGGACTAAAGTAGCAAATGCCCTGACAGAAATCTTGTGAACGGAAATTAGAGTGGATCCAGTATCTCTCCTTTTGGGCTTTTCGAGCTTACCTTCCCTGGACGTGCACGGGAAGGGTTTATTTTCCATTCTCTCTTTCTGTGCAAGGAAAATAATTTTGGTAAACCGGGTGGCTGAGGGCCCCCCTGGACTTTTGAACTGGCACAGAATAATCCTGGAATATATTCCCCTTGACTTCCTTACAAACATGGTGCACCAAAAAACCGAATTATTCCATAAAATATGGCAGCCCTTCTTGAATTACACATACAGATATTTCGGCCATTCTATCAAGGGCTTTTATCTAAATGAGACAATGACTCTGGTTGGTCTGGGGCCCCTTGGGAGAGGAATCCCTCATGAATACGGGTTTTGTTACGATCTGATGTTAACACATTCCGAGCATGTACTTTACTACTCAATTTCTGTGTTATCTGTCGTTTTTTTCTTTTCTTGAATAATGTAAGAGATTTAATCATACACTCTGGTTAGTTGTAGGTTAGATTAGTGGTTAGCTGAGTTTTGTCTTTTTTTCTTTTCAGTATCTCTTCTTTTGTTTGATAGATTTTGGCTATTATTTATTTAAGATCTAATTGTATATCAATGTTTATACTTGGGGTTTTTTTTATTTGTAAACTTGTAAAAACATGTTAAATTTTCGATAAAAAATCTATATAAAAAAAAGACTGATGCAAAGTAATTATTCAGTTGCAAGGTTTGTGAAGGTTTGTAGCTCAGGTTGAGGTTTAGGATGTAGGTTTGCTCGCTGAGCTGTAGGTTTGATATCCAGACGTTTCATTACCTGGCCAGGTAACATCATCAGTGGCGACGTCCAAGTGTAGCGAAGCTGTTGTCTCCTGCTTTCTATTTATATGTTTGTCCTGGATGGGGTTCCTGGGGTTTGTGGTGATGTCATTTCCTGTTCGTTTTCTGAGGGGTTGATAGATGGTGTCGAGATCTATTTGTTTGCTTATGGCGTTGTGGTTGGAGTGCCAGGTCTCTAGGAATTCTCTGGCATGTCTTTGCTTCGCCTGTCCCAGGATAGATGTGCTGTCCCAGTCGAATTGGTGGTTTTTTCATCCGTGTGTAGGGCTACGAGGGAGAGAAGGTTGACCCTCCAGCTCAGCGAGCAAACCTACACCCTAAACCTGATTTCTCTTTTCCCCAATCTAGAGACCTGGCACTCCAACCACAACGCCATAAATAAACACATAGATCTAGATACCATCTATCAACCCCTCAGAAAACGAACAGGAAATGACATCACCACAAACCCCAGGAACCCCATCCAGGACAAACATATAAATAGAAAGCAGGAGACAACAGCTTCGCTTCACTTGGACGTCGCCACTGATGATGTTACCTCGCCAGGTAATGAAACGTCTGGATATCAAACCTTCAGCTCAGCGAGCAAACCTCCACCCTAAATTATTTAGTTCCTCAGCTATTTCCCTGCTCCTCACTGCTATCTCTCTAGTGTCATTTTCCAGTGTCCAATTTTGCTTCTCCTGCGTGGTCAACCTGACCTGGTCAACTAAGCACTTAAAGAGAAAATTTTGAAAAATTCCCATACCTTGACATCTCCCAAAAGGCCACTATAGATGAGGCTATACAACAAGATGGCTGACAAATGGTAAGTAACATTTTTGCCAAACAAGGGCCAAGCAGTCAACATTTCCAATAAGAGAGAATCCAACCATTGCTCGTTGGCATTACTATCAATGAATCCTGCACTATTAACATCCTGGGGATCACCATTCTAAGAAACTGAACTCGATTAGCTATATAACTACTGTAGCTGCAAGAGCAGATCAGAGGCTAGGAATCCTGCCTTGAGCAATTCACCTTTGAGTTCCACAGAGTTGTCCACATTGACAAGACACAAGTCAAGAGTGTGATGGAATACTCCCCACTTACCTGGATGAGTGCAGCTCCAACAACACTCAAGAAACTCAACATCATCTAAAACAAAGCTTGATCAGCACCACATCCACAAACATTCCCTCCCTCCACCATTGACATTCAGTAATACTATCTACATGATGCACTGAAGAAAATCACTAAGGCTCCTTAGATAGCACCTTCCAAAACCCTGACCATTTTCATCTAGAAGGACAAGGGAAGCAGCTACATGGGAATATCACCATCTGCAAGTTCCCCTCCAAGCCACACACCATCCTGACATGAGAATATATCACCAATTGTTCACAGTTACTGGATCAAAATTCCCTAACCACACTGTGAGTTACAATAGGTGAACTGCAGCAAATTAAGAGCAATTCGAGGTGGCTAATAAATGGGATGGCGCAGTGGCTCAATGGTTAGCACTGATGCCTCACAGTGCGAGGGACCTGGGTTCGGTTCTAGCCTCAGGCAACTGTCTGTATGGAGTTTGCACATTCTCCCTGTGTCAGTGTGGGTTTCCTCCCATAGTCTAAAGATGTGCAGATCAGGTGGGTTAGCCAAGGGAAGTGCAGGGTTACAGGGATGGGGTAGGAGAATGTGTCTGGGTGGTATGTCTTTGTAGAGTCAGTGTGGACTCAATGGGGCAACTGATCTGTTTCCACACCATAGGGATTCTATGGTAAATATTGACCTAGCCAGCAAAGTGCATATACCTACATGAACTTTTTTTAAATACTCAGAAAATAAAGACCAAATATGGCAATCTGACCCTGCATCTGAAGGGAAATAACCTCTCCATTCCATTCTTCCCTCTGAACCAATATCAGCTCTTTCATTCTACCAGAATGAAATACTTCATCACTATGTGCACCAACAATGTAATTTGTTTGCTTCTTGCTGTATTGTAGAATCATGCAGTACATAAGTGGCCCCTCAGTCCATCAAGTCTGTACCGCCAAAACTATGCCAAATCTACAGTAGTCCCACTTTCCTTCTCTTTGTAAGTTATTATATTTCAGTTGTTACAGTGGATAGTGAAGATGGTTATCTAATATTACAATGGGATCTTGATCAGTTGGGTCAATGGGCTGAGGAGTAGCAGATGGAGTTTAATTTGGATAAATGTGAGGTATTGTAATTTGGTAAAACAAACAAGGGCATTATACAATTAATGATAGGGCGCTGGGTAGTGTTGTAGAATAGAGAGATCTAGGAGTTCAGACACATAATTCTCTGAAGTTTGCATCACAGATAGACAGGGTGGTTAAGAGTGCTTTTAGCACGCTAACCTTCATTGCTCAGACCTTTAAATATAGGAGCTGAAAATGTGTTGCTGGAAAAGCGCAGCAGGTCAGGCAGCATCCAGGGAACAGGAGAATTGACGTTTCAGGCATAAGCCCTTCTTCAGGAACCTTTAAATATAGGAGTTGAGTTATCATGTTGAGGTTGTACAGGACACTGATGAGGCCTCTTTTGGAATACCTTTTGCCGTTCTGGTCACCCTGTTACAGGAAAGATATTATTCAACTGGAAAGGGTTCAGGAAAGATTTACCAGGACGTTGCTGGAAGTGGAGGGTTTGAGATTTAAAAATAATCTGGATAAGCTGGGATTCTTTTCATTAGAGCTGAGGAGGTTCAGGGGTGACCTTAACAGAAGTTAATAAAATCATGAGGGGCATAGATAAAGTGAATAGCAAAGGTATTCTTCCAAGGGTAGGGAAGTTCAAAACTATTGGGCATATTTTTAAGGTCATAGAGTCATAGTCACAGAGATGTGCAGAACGGAAAGAATCCAACTTGTCCATGCCAACCAGATATCCTAACCTAATCCAGTTCCATTTGCCAGCATTTGGCCCATATCCCTCTCAATCCTTCCTATTCATATATCCACCCAGATGCCTTTAAATGCTGCAATTGTACTAGCCTCCACTACTCCCTCTGGCAGCTCATTCCATACACACACCATACTCTGTGTGAAAAAATGCCCCTCAGGTCACTTTTATATCTTTCCCCTCTCACCCTAAACCTATGCCTTTTAATTCTGGACTCCCCCATCCCAGAGAAAACCCCCTGCCCCTTAGGATTCTATAAACCTCTATAAGGTCACCCCTTAGCCTCCAACACTCCAAGGAAAACAGCCCCAGCCTATTCAGCCACTCCCTATAGCTCAAACCCTCCAACCCTGGCAACATCCTCGTAAGTCTTTTCAGAACCTTTTCAAGTTTCACCATATCCTTTCGATAGGAAGGAGACCAGAAATGCACACGATATTCCGAAAGTGGCCTATCCAATGTCCTATACAACCGCAACATGACCTCCCAACTCCTCTACCCAATACTCTGACCAATAAAGAAAAGCATACCAAATGCCTTCTTCACTGTCCTATCTACCTGTGACTCCACTTTCAAGGAGCTATGAACCTGCACTCCAAGGTCTCTTTGTTCAGCAACACTCCCTAGGACCTTACCATTAAGTGTATAAGTCCTGCGAAGATTTGCTTTCCCAAAATGCAGAACCTCACATTTATCTGAATTAAACTCCATCTGCCACTCCTCGGCCCATTGGCCCATCCAATCAAGATCCTGTTGTACTCTGTTCTTCACTGTCCACTACACATCCAATTTTGGTGCCATTCTGCAAACGTACTAACTAAACCTCCCACGTTCAAATCCACATCATTTATATAAATGACGATAGGAATGGACCCAACACTGATCATTGTGGCACACCACTAGTCACAGGTCTCCAGTCTGAAAGGCAGCCCTCCACAGAAGAGGAAGATTTAAAAAGGACATGAGGGGCAACTTTTTTACGCAGAAAGTGGTTAGTGGGTGGAATGAGCTGCCAGAGGAAGCGAGTACAGTGACAATATTTAAAAGACATTTGGATAATGACATGAATAGGAAAGGTTTGGAGGGATATGGGCCAAACGCAGTCAGGTGAGATTAGTTTAGTTTGGGAACATGGTCAGCATGGACTAGTTGGACCAATGGGCCTGTTTCATGCTGTATGACTATATGACTCTAAGTGTTCATCCCAGTAATTTTTAAAGGTGGTTTCTTGCCTCAACCTCTCTCCCAGGCAGAGCATTCCAGACCCCCATCACCTTTCGGTGAAAAACGTTTTCCTCAAATCACCTGTAAGTCTCCTGCTTTACACCTTAAAAGTGTGCTCCCTTGTTATTGACCCTTCAACTAGCGGGAACAATTGCTTTCTATTCACCCTGACCAAGCCTTTCATAACCTTAAACCACCATCAGGTCCCCCATTAACCACCTCTGCCCAAGCGTCCCCAGCTCTCCTCAGAGCGCAAATGCTCATCGCTCAGGCAACATCCTGGTGAATCCCCTCTGCAGCTCCTCCAGTACATCCTTCCTATAGTGCGGTGACCAGAACTCCAGCTGTGGCCAGACCAAAGTCCTGTACAGCTTCAACATAGCCTCCCTGCTGTTATAATCCGTAATCAGTAAATGAGCAATTTACAACTTACTGTTTCATCAAAGTTCATCAAGTAAAATCCTTGCAAAACTCTTGTGGTACATTTATAGTGTTCCTACCCCTGGACCAGGTTCAAGTTGCCACCTGCTTCAGTGGTGTGCACTAACATTTCTGAATATACTTGTTTGCAACATGTCTACAGCTTGTGATTCTTTTGATTGAATTATAAAATCTTTGAATCTTCAGTGTTCATTTGGAAACCGGTCATTCCTGAATATGAGAGATGTCTAGCGGTACTGTTGGGGTGAAAGGGTCAATCATTCAGGACCTTTCGATCTCTGATCATATCCTCAATTCTAATTGACAATTTACAATAAATATGTAGCCAGACACTGAACTGAGTGAATGCTTGTTGAAGTCCCAGACATTGCTGAGGTCCTCACTTGCTGAGGTTTAGCCTGAGGATGTCTGTTTGTTACAGACTCGAGGTATGCCCAGCTCTTCCTGTCATGCACAAAATGTTTTGATGGTGATTCTTTGAGACCGAACTGAAATTTCAGGTGTGTTTGTAGTTGGTAAGACACCTCTAATACATACCATCCATACTTGTATAAAAGTTGAGTTTCTAAGACTAAATCTTTAGTCGCAAAATACTCGGTCAACTTTTACTGGACGTCCATGTCTACAGATCTCTCAAAGTTGCCACCCAAGTTGATAGGGTTGTTAAGAAGGTGTATGGCGTGTTGGCTTTCATTAGCTAGGGGATTGAGTTTAAGGGCCACCAGGTTATGCTGCAGCTCTACAGAGTCCTAGTTAGACCACACTTGGAACGTTGTGTTCAGTTCTGGTCACCTCATTATAGGAAGCATGTGAAAGCTTTGGAGAGGGTGCAGAGGAGATTTACCAGGATGCTGCCTGGACTGGAGGACATGCCTTATGAAGAAAGTTTGAGGGAGCTAAGGCTTTCCTCATTGGAGCGAAGAACGACGAGAGGTGACTTGTTAGAGGGGCTGCACAATGGCTCAGTGGTTAGCACGGCTGCTTCACAGCACCAGGGATCTGAGTTCAATTGCAGCCTCGGGTGACTGCGTGGAGTTTGCACATTCTCCCTGAGCCTGTGTGGGTTTCCTCCGGGTGCTCCGGTTTCCTCCCACAGTCCAAAGATGTGCAGGTTAAGTGATCCTCCCACAGTCCAAAGATGTGCAGGTTAAGTGAATTGGCCATGCTAAACTGCTTGTAGTGTTCAGGGATGTGTAGGTTAGGTGCATTAGTCAGGGGTAAATGTAGAGTAATAGGGTAGCAGAATGAGTCTGGGTGGGTTACTCTTCAGAGGGTTGATATGGACTTGTTGGGCCAATTGGACAGTTTCCACACTGTAGGGATTCTAGGTGTACAAGATATAAAGAGGCATAGAATGGATAGACAGAGACATTTCCCAGGATGGAAATGTCTATCATGAGGGGGCATAATTTCAAGGTGATTGGAGGAAGGTTTAGGAAAGATGTCAGAGGTAGGTTCTTTACTCAAAGAGTGGTGGGTGCATGGAATGCACTGCCAATGGTGGTAGGAGAATCAGATACATTAGGGACATTTAAGCCACTCTTGGATAGGCACATGGATGATAGTAAAATGAAGGGTATGTAGGTTAGTAGGATAAAAGGTTGGCACAACATCAAGGGCCCAAGGGCCTGTACTGTGCTGTACTATGTTGTATATTCTATAAGTGACACTTTGGAGGAGGAGTTGGAATCCATTCTGTACAACTTCCTCACTGCCACAGAGATGGTTTCTGAGAGTACTGCCAGCCTAAAGCAGTGCTAGGAAGAGGCAGATGCGTATGTGCTCAGACAGGGAGCTATAAAGCCATCTTCAAGACTGTGCTATTCTATATTATTATTGACAATACTATGGCTTTTAGAAGTGTATTTTGCCCCATCTTTTTTTGAAAAGAGGTTTTAAGACAGAGATATCGAGCTGTCTATTTGAATTCAATAAACAGCTTTTGATGTCTTGGCTTTTTTTACTAAAGTTGGAACAATAGAAGCAGCCTGAATGGGTGGGGTCAAGTTCCCCCAGAGCCAGGATTTTTAGCTTTAGTTTTTCAGTGACAGTTGTTGCTGGGGTCTTGAAGCTGAGTTTGGAAGCTGCAGGATACCTTTGCAGCATTCTTGAACACAGGTGAGGTCCTGGAGGACTGGAAAATTGCTCATGTTGTCCCCTTCTTTAAGGGTAGCAGAGATAATCAAGGTAATTATAATCAGTGAGCCTGATGTCAGTGGTAGGGAAGCTGCTTGAGAAGATACTGAGGGATAGTGCTAACCACTGAGCCACCGTGCCACTCCTGTCCTCCATCTTGGATTACTTTATTGATCAGTATATTGAATATAGTAGGTTATGTTGTGATTGTACAGGACATTGGTTAGGCCACTTTTGGAATATTTTGTGCAATTCTGGTCTCCCTCCAGGAGGATTGATGTTGTGAACCTTGAAACGGCACAGAAAAGATTTACAAGGATGTTGCAACGTTGAAGGGTTTGAACTACAGGGAGAAGCTGAATAGGCCGGGATCGTTTTCCCTGAAGCGTTGGAGACCGAGGGGTGACCTTACATAGGTTTATAAAATCATGAGGGGCATGGGTATGGTTAATAACCAATGTCTTTCCCCCAGGGTAGGGAAGTCCAAAACCAGTGGACATAGGTTTAAGGTGAAAGGAAAAAAATTTAAAAGGGAAATAAGGGGCAACTTTTCCACCCATAGGATGGTGTGTGTATGGAATGGGTTGCCAGAGGAAGTGGTGGAAGCTTGTACAATTACAACATTGAAAAGGCACCTGGATGGGAAAAGGAACAGGAAGGGTTTAGAGGGATATGGGCCAAATGCTGGCAAATGGGACTAGATTAATTTAGGATATCTGGTCAGCATGGATGAATTGGATCGAAGGATCTGTTTCTGTGCTGCACATCGCTATGAGTCTATGTTAGAATAAGGCATATTACAATCAATTTAACATGTTTTTAAAAGTGTTGCTATTTTGGAAGCAAGACAGCTAGTTTGCTCTCAGCAAAGTCCAATATAACAGAAGTAAAACAAATCACTATAACATCTGTTTCAGTGATTACAACTGAGGCATAATCTTAGCCTGGAAAAACTGCTGTCTCTTTCTTTGAAATTGTGGCAATGGGATACAGGGCAGCACATTGGCTTCGTGGTTAGCACAGCTACCTCATAGTAGCAGGAACCTGCACTTTTGAGTGAAAGGCTATGTGGATGCTCCCTGCGTCTGTGTGGGTTTTCTCCAGGTGCTCCAGTTTCCTCCCACAGTCCTAAAATGGGCAGGTTAGGTGAATTGGCGCTGGCCCTGACAGGGTCAGGGGGCTGGGTCTGGGTGGGATGTTCTTCAGATGGGTGGTGCAGACTCAAAGGGTCAAATGGCCTCTTTATACATTGCAGGGATTCTATGTATTACATTCACCAAAAAGGCAGCCAACTCCTCATCTGAAAGATAGCAATACACCCTCAGTACTGTAGTAGAAGAGCAGCCAAGATCTTGTGTTCAGGTCTCTGGAGTGGGTTGTGAACTGATGACCTTTGTCTACCTTGTTTTCATCTTTACTCAGAGTTGATCCTTATTCAGCTGTTAAACTCTGGCCTGGATGAATGCTTTGTCACTTCTCCACAAGTGCCACCAGACCCTTTGACCTTTGCCTCATGACCTTTCGATCTCAAAGCCCTCTCGCCCTCTAACCTATCCCTGACCTTCGCTCCCATCATATTTCCACCCCTCTCAAGAGAGAGCCATCTTGGATTAACTCTCTCCATGGACTCTGCTGGACAGGCACACTGACATTTTCCAGCATTTGTTTTTTATTATTTGTTTTTATTTTCTTGAACCTGTGAACTTCTGACCCAGGGACAAATGATATCCACTGAAACTCTGTAAGAACCACCATGACCTTTTTTTTAAAAAAACATCTTTCACTGTTGAAGTGGGAATAGGGATAATCTTGACAAGAATACAGGAACAACACGGAGCTGGGTGAATAGGACCCATAGCCTATACAGGTCAGCCAAAGTAATTAAGGAGCTGGATTTTGTCCCTTCACTTGTTTATCAAAGAAATAACAGTTTATGAGAGACACAGACTATAACTTGCCCACCCTACTTCGTAATGGATGTCTTAATAATATTCAGGAAGAGATATCAAGATGTTTCCAAGCCTCAAAGGATACAATTAGGAAGGAAAGTTTGATGACTAAATTGGTGTTGGATGGAGAAGATTTTTGGGAAATATGATTGAACGTGCAGATAAGGCCGAAGCAAATTAGTTGCTGAACTCAGAATGACGGATACATCATCCAAATTCCAAGGTTGGGGAAAAGTAACTTTGTGGGCGGCACAGTGGTTAGCACTGCTGCCTCACAGCGCCAGAGACCCGGGTTCAATTCTCGCCTCAGGTGACTGACTGTGTGGAGTTTGCACGTTCTCCCCGTGTCTGCGTGGGTTTCCTCCGGGTGCTCCGGTTTCCTCCCACGAGTCCAGAAATGTGCAGGTTAGGTGAGTTGGCCATGCTAAATTGCCCGTAGTGTTAGGTGAAGGAGTAAATGTAGGGGAATGGGTCTGGGTGGGTTGCGCATTGGTTGGTCGGTGTGGACTTGGGCCGAAGGGCCTGTTTCCACACTGTAAATAATCTAAATCTAAACTTCCGATTGTGTGGTGGGGATGTCTGACTGACTCAAAGAGAAAGCAGTTAATATTGAGACCTCTGAAAGCTTCAAAAAGAGTGCTAGATTGAGACTTGCTGAGGTTGCATTATTAGCATCGCTCAATGAACAATTCACTAAAATAGAGTAATGTATAGCAAAACACAAGGGCAGAGTTTGTATCAATCATGATGGACAGTGACCACTTGTGAACCATCAAAGGTCTAACTCTTTCAAAGGTTTGCACACTCTTTCTCCGCTCCAGTCCTGCAGAGAGTATCCAAAGTTTAGTCGTGTACACGCTCCTTCCTTCATATATTTGAGCCCATTTGTCCAGTTCTAACTCTCAAAATATATTCCCAGTTTATAATCTAGCTTTTACTTTTAGTGTTTAATATGATTTTCATAAAAACTCATACCAGAATTCTCATAGAACCTCTAGAGTGTCATTTGGCCCCACAAGTCCACAGTGACCCTCTGAAGAGTATCCTACCCAAACCCATCCCTATTACTCTACATTTCCCCTGCCTAATATACCTCGTCTACACATCCCTGAACAATATAGCATGGCCAAATCACTTAATCTGCACATCTTTGGACTGTGGAAGGAAACCCGAGCAACCAAAGGAAACCCACACAGACGTGGGGAGAACGTACAAACTCCAGACAGTCACCCAACACTGGAATCAAACCTGGTTCCCTGGTGCTGTGAGGCAGCAGCACTAACCACTGAGCCTCCAGTAACTTGTAAGTTACTTTTTAAATGTTGAAGAATAGACTGTGAATGAAGCTAAGGTTACAGAGCAGCACATTCAGTGTTGTGCAGGCTCTGACCTTCCAGCAGAGTACGAGCTCAACTACAGAAGCCAGTTATACCAAAACCTTGCCAAGATGAATACTTTCTAGACATATTCATGAAACCTGATCTCTACCTTTGAAAAATGCCTTCCTTGAGGCACTAGAGGCTTTTCACCCACTTCTTATTGGTTTTAGAGAGGCTGTAGATTATTGAATGAAGTTCACTGGCTGGAGTAGAGTGGGCAAATTTCACCATGATCAGTATTGGCTGGTAGTTCATCAGGAATGCAAAGCTGTCAAATCCAACTTTACAGCGTTTGAGCACTGAAAACACCAGCAAAAGGTAACTTAGGTAATTCTGTTTAAATATTTCACAGATGCCTCAATGCAGTCACTGGATGACTCAGCTGGACTCTAATCTTACTCGATGACACAGACTGGAGCCTCACTCAAAGACTGCAGCTTGGAGACTTGATGCAGACCCAGCCCCACCCTACCAAATCACAACCAGGGAAAGAAAATGTCCCACAGCATGTCTTCCACGCACACTGCCACCTGCTGGCAATTTAATCAGAGTTAAATCATTCATTTTGTGAACGAGCTGGTAGAGAGAAGCATCCCCTTTAAGTTTCAATTGCCTGGGCCTCTGAGGTCCGTGCACAACAGTCACACCAGGAACTGGAAATAAATGTCCCAGTTGGCATGGTGGCTCAATGGCTAGCACTGCTGCCTCACAATGCCAGGGACCCATGTTTGACTCCCGTCTTGGGTGACTGTCTCTGTGGAGTTTGCACATTCCCTGTGTCTGCATGGATCCCCTCTGGATGCTCTGATTACCTCCCACAGTCCAAAGATGTGCAGGTTAGGGTGGATTGGCCATGGGAAAGGTGGGATGGGTCTGAGTTGGATGCTCCTTGGAGGTTCGTGTGGATACAATGGGCTGAATGTCCCGCTTTGACACTGTAGGGATTCTGTGATTGTTGAAGGCCAATACCGGTCACTCTACATGGAGCGTACAGTAGCTACCGCACGGCTTAGAGGGAATGGTGGTTAGAGAGACGTGGGTTTTTATCCCCACTTTCGCCGGTCCATCAGGTTTACTCTGGATGTCAATAATCTAAAGCAGTTCCAATGACGGGTTATATCTAATATTCATTAGTAAAACAAAATATCTGCCAAAACATACTTCAAAATTCTTATCTGTAGAATGCTGACAATCACAGGTTTACACAGACTTGTCGGAGGATCAGATTGAAACAGGCGATCGGCCTGCTCTATCTCAATCTCCAGCTGTTGATCAGACACGCCTGAGTGAGCTACGTTCTGAAAGCAATCTTCTTGTACTCTCCTCCCACACAGACAAGCTGTGCATGCCAACTTTGACACTGCCCAGTCTTCAGCAAATCGATCAGTTTAGCCACTGGCAAATATCACAAATGCATCCTGTTTCCGAGGTTGGTTTGATCAAGTAATTCATTAGGGCTTGCTCGTTTCTCCTTAGAAAGCGGCTTATCGCTTGGTCTGAATGAATTTTGATCTCAACCTTAGCTTGCTCATACTGAATCACATAAAGATGGTAACAATCAACTGTGTGATTCCTTATGGCCGAAACGTCAAGCCTCCTACTTCTCAGATGCTACCTGACTTGCTGTGCTTTTCCAGCACCACACCATTTGACTGTGTATGATATTTGAACAGCATACAATCCTGTGATCAAATACACTTTGTTAACTGATAAATAGCCCACATTACCCTTACGATTCACTTAGTCTTTAAAAGGATATTCAGGCCTTTGAGAGTGTAGCAATATTAAACAGACTGATACCAGGAACAAGGGATTTCATCTAGATGGAGACAGGAAAATCAGAAGGTGAAAGTGAAGTCTTACCAGACCACAAAGCTCGTCTCTTATCCGAGAGAAGTGACTGGTGATGATTTAACCTATATCACCACGCCTCAGGGTGGTTGAGGCAAATTGTGTCATAACTTTTGACAAAAGGAGTTGGTCACTTTACTTGAAGGGAAGACAATTTGAGATCGAGAGGATAGAGCAGGAATGTGGAATCATTGGATACTTCAATCAGTGAGAGAGTGCATGCCCCTCAGTGCTATATAGGAGGCAATGTAAATAAATAAAAACAGCAACACACATTCCAAGGCACATCCATGGCTTGAATAAAGTTTATTAAATATTGCATTTTGCAACCACAGCAGTCAATAGAGGCTCTTATCTTCATTAACGCATCCCGAAGCACGGCAATAAAGAAAATAGCTCAACAGAAAATGTGCTACAATTCATGGGTATAAAGACTTGCAGCTCACTGAAAAGTGGTAAATAAAATACATGAGTGTTTTGAATATGTACAGTCAGTATATTGCAGCCCATCAGTAATTTACTGGTGCCGAGGAAGGGATATATCTGAACGGTAAACAGAAAGTGATCTTGCTGCCGAGCTGTTTGTACAGACAAGGGAGGAGGAGGATTTCCCCGACGGTGATGATTTTGGTTTTAAAAACAAAAAAATAAACAATTCATATGTGCTTTCTTTTGGTGCTCCAAAGTACTTTCCTTCAAACCGAGGTTCCGTTCCTTGCAAATAAATTGTAAAACAGCTCCAAAAAGTATGGGTTTTGTTTTTCTGCTTTCAGTCTGCCATTTAAAATTTCTTTTGTTAAATTATTATTTTCTATACAGTATAATTTTGTACAAAATCAAATGTACATATTTACACAAAGCTTTACCCCAGCAGTGGGTTGATACCCGCTTGGGAAAGGTGTGCTTTTTTTTTTATTATATATTTACTGGTTGTGTGGCTGAAGAATACTACAAGTGTTGCAGATCTAAGTGGATGTTACTGACTATTAACACGTGTTAAAGAAACCCGCTCTATAAAAGCATTAGCCCAAAAAAGAATAGCTGCGAGACCTTTGCCAAACTGGGAGTGACATTTCCTCATCTGGAGGATGAGGTGCATGTTTTACCGGTGTTCCATTTCCAATAAAACAATTCGAAACCCACAGTAGAGAAATGAGAGGTGACGGTTCAGAGAACATGCACTGCGACAAGTAGTAAAGGGTTACCCATGGCTAGAAATTCTTCTGCATTTTAGAGTTCCATTCTATTCTCCACATTGTGAAAACTCAGGCCTAGCACAACTGCTGGCCTGTCTCCGAATCTTGCGCCCAATCCCTATCAGAAACTCCGCTGTCCCCAAGCTTCCTGTTCTGTGTCTCATCCAGACCGTATGCCCAAGTACCGTGTAGAAAGGGGAGTCCGACTTTAAGCTACCGTGGGTAGTTGTCTTCCCCTTTTCAACAGATCCAGTCCTTGTCCATTCCCTGGGTCAATACGGTCGATGCAACAGCAATCTCACACCTTATGCTCACATACCACTCACACTCTCTCTCGTGCTTAGCGTGCTCCTTGGTCAGTGAAAGGAAAGACACCATGTTGTAAGCAGAATGTTTAGGCCAAGTTACAGACTGTTCAATCCAATCAAAAGCTCATGGACCCTCTACCAGTGTCAGGGTTGAATTGGAGGACAAGAGCTGTTTATTCATCAAAAGTCCACCACGGCCCCATGCTCTACAAATTCAGTGGTTTGACATAGTTGCCTGGGAAGGTACCAAACTGTTTAGATCTTCTGGATGTTCCTGTTGGCCAAAAAAAGACAAAATATAAAATTTGAATTTCTTGAGCTACAAATACCAGCTCAGCTCAGTGAGTCAATGGGGTCACGTGCAGTCGTGGCAATATCTCAAACTCAGCTTCAAACCCCAAATTCCACAGGCGTGTCACAACACATCGGAAAACGTTGATTATAAATGTACTTTAAAAATTTTAAATTTGAACACAGGATCCAGGGCAACACATTGGTTCAGGAACTGCAGTATTGCCATTTGTCTCATGAGATGTTAAACCAAGGCACCCACCAGCCCTCTATTACCCAATTTCAGTAGGGTTAAAGATTTGGGATAAGAGCAGGGTGCAACAGGTGAATTCACACCTGAGAAACCACCAATTCTTCGGGGTAATTCAACCAAAGAGATGCACGGTGGGCAGGAAGGGGCTGCAAGAGGGTTAGCCCGAAGAGGAGGCTGGGAGACAAGTTCTAAACCTCTCAACAAAAGAAATGCTCAACCAACTGGAAGCAAGAGAAACTTGAAATTGTTGTGATAATGAATTCTTTGCAACGTGGAATCTCTAGTTTAAGGGCACAGAAGCTCACAACCAAAATATGGAGATTCTGTCATTCGAGAGATTTCAACCTCAAATTTGAATGTGAAATGCAGTTTAAATAAAAACAAAGGTAGTAGCTACCTGATGCAAATAACACAATGTGTGATAGAAACATGAACTGTGGCCTTGCACATCTACAGAAACTGCTTATGGTTATGACTTTCTGCATGTAAAAATGTGCATTGGTTATTTTGAAATTCACTTTGTTTCTAACCTATGCCTAAGTTATTATTTAACGCTACAATGTCTCAAATTAATACTTTCATTGTGTTTAATGGTAATTGAGAATAATGAAGAATTCTTCTAATTCTACTTATTTGTGATTCTAAACATCCCATGGCAGTAACAGTATTCTTGGTATTAGTGTTAATGGCATCAGCTGGAAAATAAAATAGGGAAAATGAGAAAGGAGCTCGTGAAAACCAAAAACAAACCCTGAAATTAAATCAGTAGACCCAAATCTTGAGCAGCCTTGATAATTATTATTTTGTGTCCCCTGCCCCAGGTTTGAGCAGGAATGTCAGAAATATAGGTGCGATGTGATTATCAAACATGCACACATTTCCTTAAACGGATAATGGCCAGAACCCTCAGTCATAGAATACCTAAAGTGTGGAAGTAGGCCATTCAGCCCATTGAGTCGACAATGCCCCTCTGAAGAACATCACATCTAGACCCATAACTCCTACGCTATTCCTGTAACCCTGTCTTCCCCATGGCCAAACCAATTAAGCTGCACATCTTTGGACTATGGGAAGAAACCATGGGGTATATTGCTCAGCAAACACTGTGACTGACAGTGTTTTAGAAAGGATCCACGGGGAAGTGCAACTGATTCCAAAGGAACCAGATGCATTAGAAGGTTCATCGCTTGCTCGGTTTACAATTAGCACATGTCTCAGGCCAAGCTAAATGATAAGAGTGTCCCAAAGACTGGGGACAGATGAATGTGAGCAACAGAGACTCCCATTCCCCATCACTGAAGTGGTCTGGTCATTACCATTTGTGATATCCTGCTGTGATGGGGGTGGGGGAGGGGGAAGAGAGAGGGTACTTCATTTCAAAACTGTCAAATCACTTATGAAATGCTTCAGAATAACTGGATGGTGTGGTAGGCCCTATATACATACAAGTCTTCTCTTTCTTTAGAATTTGCTATGACAGATCCCACAAAGCCCTGAAATGGCTCCAACAGCCCGATTCCTTCCTCCAACATGGTTTCTGTCCCAGGAAAATCCAATACGCACCAACAAACCAGCCATCATCACACTTTTCCATCACATCCACAATGTCCCCTTCGCGAAGTTCCAGCTCATCTTCGTTCTGCGGGACGTAGCTGTACAACGCTTGGAAGCTTGAAGAGGGAAGGAAAGCGAAAAACATTCTGGAATCAAGCTGTAGAAATCCAGACAATTGGTGCACCCAACAGTGTACTAATGAGATGTTACATTTGGAGCTAAGTTAGGGCACCCTGTATCTCCCTTGCACAATCTGATCTACCCAACCATTATTGACGTGGTCTTCAAGAGGAAGGTGATCCTGTCCTTAATGTATAAAAGTGGGGATAAACATTCTCGCAGTGAGAAAACTATTGTCTGTAACAGCACAGAACGAGGCCATTTGATCCCACTGAGCCCATGCAGGAATCAAGTCATTCATCCATCCCTGCGTCAGTCCAATTTCCTTTTGAAATCATTTATTTCTGCCATTTTCATAAGCAGCCAGTTGAAAGTAATTACTGCTCGCTGTGTAAAAAAGGAGAATTTGCCTCACAAACCCTGCCCTGTCAAAATCTGAAATTTGTGTGCCCCTCGTCCTTGTGCCATCAGCTCAGGGGAAAGTGGTTTTCTTGTCTACCTTAACAAGGCCATCATGATCGTGTACACATGGACCTGATTCTCCCTCAATCTCCCTACCCCCGCCCCCCCCCCTCTCCCAGGGAGAATACCTCCAGCTTATCCAAACCTGGAGATCTCAAATTTAATGTTGACCTCACTCTTTGTGCAGCTTCTTCGCATCCTTCACTCTGTTCCATTACCCTAATGCACCTTGTATGGTATGATCTACCTGCACTGCACGCAGAACAAAACTCTTCATTGTACATCAGTACATGTGACAATAATAAATCAAATTTAAAAACAAAACAAACCAATCTCAATGTTAAAATCCGCCCCCTGCCTTGCTCTGTTATCTTGTCACCTCTGTCCCCTCTTTTGAACCACATCTCTGTCTAAAAAGGGATAGCTCTTATTTTTATATTTGGTCAATTAGAGAGTTTTGAGGGACATAGTTTAAAAATAGGAGGGTCCTTTTAAGCAAGAGATTAACCCCTCAGAGTTTTAATACTCTGCGGGATTCTCCAGCCGAGACAGCAGTGAAGGCTGAATCCTCAAATTTATTTAAGGCAGAATTTGATAGTTTTTTTTTAAACCTAACAAATGAGTTGAGGAGAAATGGGGACACCAGGGATGTGAATCTTATTGCAACAGGCTCCAAGTGCTGAATGGTCTACTCTTGATCCTAAATCTTATTTTAGAACTTACTTTGGAAGGAACAGGGCTAGGCTATTGAGCCAGTCCAGCCTGCCCTGCTATTTCAAATTGATTATGGCTGATCAAACATTTCAATGTGTATTACCCACCCCATTCCCATAAACTCTGTATGTCGCCAACAATCAGAAATCTATCAATCTCTACTTGAGAGACTGAGCCTCCACAGCCCTTTGTGGTAGAGAATTACAAAATTCACCACCCAGTGAGTAAAAAGACCTGACCCCTTATTTTTAAAACTGTGCCCCTGGTTCTAGACTCTCCAACTCAGGGAAATGTTCGACCTGCATCTTCCCTTATGCGTTCTTGAAGTTTCAAAGAGATCACCTCTCATTGACCAACCTTTAACCATTAAATCCTCATGTCTTCCTCTCTTGACTGAATGCCAGTTTTATTCTGATGACCTTTCAATGGCTGGATTGTGTTTTTAGTCCCCTTGGCTTCTTTTATTACACGAGGATTGTTTTCTTCCACTAAAGGTGCTACATTAGTGCAAGCCATCAGCATTAATCCAAATTAGGTCAAAACCTTATACTATCCCCGGATATCTCACTTCTCATTGAAACCATTCAGGAGAACATTCAGGAGTAAAAGACAGGACTGAGGAATCGCCCTCCAAGTCAACCACATGGCAGCTTTCTGACTAAGTTACAAGGCTATGAACTAAATGCTAGAAAATGGGACTGGAATAGTTAGGTGGTGGTTTCTGATTGGCCTGGATGCAATGGACTAAAGGGCCTTATTCTGTGCCATTGATCTTAAATGACTGCTTTCTAAGCTCAGCCGAGCATCTACCGACTGGTAGATACTCTCAAGTTGTGGTCACTAAGACACTGGATGGTGTTCGATTGGTGAGAGCAAAGATTGCGGATCAGGATGTGAACAGGGTGGGTACTTACAGGGCAGTCGCAGCCAGTTTCCGCTCCGGGCTCGTCCCTTGCTGCTGTCCCCGAGGTTGCTGAGAAATGATCAAAGATGGTTTACTGTTGTGGGCAGACACCTTGTGCCGAGAGTGAAGCGGGTGAGAAAGGTTACTGCAGTAATGAACAGACTTTTCTGCAATGTTCATGATCTCATTGCAGACTGCCTCCTGCCAGTCGCACCGTTCGACAGCATCGAGGGGGCAAACGGACAGAAAGGAAATGAGAGGAGGGGATTGGGGGGGTGGGTGAGGGAAGCATTCCGAAGGCATCGCGGGATTCCAGCAAGTTAACGGGGAATTGGAGATCCAGGAAATCGCAGTGGAGTGTAGAAGTAATCCAGAGGTAAGCGTGGAGAAAAACAGGCAAAGATATAGAAGAATTGCAGATTTAATTCAAAGGATTAAAAAAAAGTACAGCACACAGAAGCAGTAGTTAGTGTTCACTACTAAGAATCATGCTGATTATAAATACAGTATTTATTTGTAAGCATAGAATTCCATGCACTGGTCCAACACTATACAAACCACTCAATTTTTCACCACTAAACATCTACCATTTAAAAAGCACATCCCGGTAAAGCTGGAACCCAATCTCTACACAGCTACCAGTATTAGTTCACCTCATGGGCTTCCAAGCTCAGGTATGCTCTGACCCCATGCGGGCCCCCCAGAGTGATGCAGATACGTATCGATTCTTACCACGTAGCTCTTTTCAGACTCTGTGAGATCTGGTCCTCGCAATGAGTGATGAGAAGGCTGGTGGTGGTCATCAGGCAAATTATAAAGGGAAAAATTGCAGCATGTGTTACTGGCCTCACACAGGCGATGCGAGAGAAGCGACTGCTGTTATTTAACAAACTGACAGAGTCGCTGCAAGCTTCACAGATAAGGATAGTACAGTGACAGCAGAGAGAGCAGGGAATGGTTACGCGTAATTATCGGGGCTCTGTGAACACGATCGAGAGGTAACAAGCCAAAATCAAAAGATGGCAAGTCAAGCGACTAGATGGGGACAAGGATGATGAAATGAAAAGGAAGAGATGAGTGATACGTGGAGAAGTTAATTCCTCACTGAAATATTATAGATATAAATTTACAGTCATTTCTCGCTAAATCGCCCTCAGTTTATTTTTGCAATTTAAGTCTTCGTAACCTCTCGTACTACATGATCACCAACAGATACTGGTTCTTCACTGAAGTACCCAGTTACACAAGCTAATCCCAAACCCATGCAACTGTTTCTCTTCAATGGGGTACTGACGGGCAGACACTTTGGCTTGACCGTTAGCTCGGAAGCTCTTTAATCTACACTCGGACCACACAAATGAAGTCCAGAGCCACTTCCAAAACCCAGAACCAGGAGGTCACTGTCTAAGGATACAGGGTAGGCCATTTAAGACTGAGACAAGGGGCGGCACGGTGGCTAGTACTGCTGCCTCACAGCGCCAGAGACCCGGGTTCAATTCCCGCCTCAGGCGACTGACTGTGTGGAGTTTGCACGTTCTCCCAGTGTCTGCGTGGGTTTCCTCCGGGTGCTCTGGTTTCCTCGATTAGATTACTTACAGTGTGGAAACAGGCCCTTCGGCCCAACAAGTCCACACCGACCCGCCGGTGTGTAATCTAATCTAAAAGGGGAAACGTCTTCACCCAGGGAGTGGGGAGTCTGAGGAATTCTCAACCACAATTAGATTAGATTAGATTCCCTACAGTGTGGAAACAGGCCCTTCGGACAACCAAGTCCACACCGACCCTCCGAAGAGCAACCTCCCTAGACCCATTCCCCTACATTTACCACTGAGCCACCAATCAGAAGAGACCAGGACATGGAATGTTTTGAAGAAGTTAAATATAGGGATAAAGATCAAAGGGTATGGGGAGAAAGTGGGAATGGGGTGCTGAGTTGGTTGGTCAGCCATGACCATACGGAATGGCAGAACAAGCTTCGAAGGCTGAATGGCCTACTCCTGCTCCTATTTCTATGTCTCTCCATTTCAGATGCCCAGCTAGAGGATCAGGCCAAGCAGTTCTGCCCGTGCATCCTTTAAAAAGATGCTTTCTTCTGTATCGTGGCCAGAACACTCTGATGTCTTTTCCCTCCTCACTGATTGTGGGATCTTGCTGTGCACATACTGGTCACCTCGTTACGGCAGTGACTGCACTTCAAAGGCTGCAAGGCACTTGCTGAGGCATCAAAAGGCACCACAGAAATGCAAATTCCAATTGAGCAGAGGAGGAGCAGGAAAAGGCCGAAGGATTTGGGGTTATCGCTGCTGATGGTGCTCCAATCATACTGACAACAACAACACAGGCACTTCCCGAGAGTGGCAGGAGACTACAAACACAGAAACAGAGGAATGAACCTTGCTGCGTTTGTCCACAAATCCCTGAAAGTGGCAGAGCAGGTTAATAGGGGATTTAAAAAGGCACATGGGGAACTTGCCTTTATCAATCAACGCAGAGATTATAAGAGCAGTGAGGCTAGGTTGGAGACATAACTCGCAGGGTCTGAACTTCAGTTCAGCCACAGCTGGAGTACTGCACACAGTTCTGGACTCTGCACTATAGGAGGGATGGGATTTCACCGGAGCAGGGTGCAGAGGGGATTCACCAGGATGTGGCGCCTGGATGGAGCATTTCAGCAACGGAGA
>NC_057747.1:2811174-2821723 GCF_004010195.1 Chiloscyllium plagiosum
GGGTTTGGAGGGATATGGGCCGGGTGCTGGCAAATGGGAGTAGATTAGGTTGGGATATCTTGTTGGCATGGACAATTTGGACCAATGGGTCTGTTACCATGCTGTACATCTCTACGGCTTAACGATGCCAGACCTGCTGAGTTTCTCCAGCACTTGCTGTTAAGATTATAAGAACAGAATTAGAGCATTCAGCCCATCAAGTCTGCTCAACCATTCTATCATGGCTGAGAAATTTCTCCAACCTTTCGATACTTTGTGTCGGTATTCACCAAGGAGTCAGAATTTGTGGAGGATGACCTCAGAGAAGGGAGCGTCCAATTTCAAAGTCAAGGGAATTTTTTTCCAGGGTGGTGTTCCGATTACTCAGGGACACAGGTTCAAGGTGCGAGGGGGAATGTTTAAAAGAGATGTGCGAGGCAGGTTTTTCACACAAAGGGTGGTGAGTGCCTGGAACGTGCTGCCAAAGGAAGTGCTGGAAGCAGACACAATGGCAGCATTCAACAGACACCTGGATGAATGCACAAATAGGAAGGGAATAGAGGCATATGGATCCTGTAAGTGAAGACAGTGTTAGCATGGAAGGGCAAAATGTTTTGGCACAGGCCTATTCCTGTGCTGTATTGCTCTTTGCTGTTTGTTCTAACCCCATGGTCCTGCCTTCTCCCTGTAACCCTTCATCCCCTTATTAATTGAGAATCTGTTTCTGTCTTAAGTGTACTCAACAATTTGGCTTCCACAGCCAACCGCAGCAGTGAGTTTCAGATTCCCCACCCTCCTCATCCTAGTTCTAAAGGGTTGACCCTTCACTCTGAGGCTGTGCCCTCGGGCCCTCTCATGGCAACATCTTCTCCATGTCCACTCTATCCAGGCCTCCCAGTATTCTGGAAGCTTCAATCAGATCCCTATCATCTTTCTAACCTCCAGCGAGTACAGACCCAGAATCCTCAACCGCTCCTCATATGATAAGCCCTTCATCCCCGGGAGCATTCTTGTGAACCTCCTCTGGACCCTGTCCAACACTAGCACATCCTTCCTTAGCTAGAGGACCAAAAACTGCTTACAATATTCCAAATGCGGTCTGACCAGAGCCTCCATGACTTGAGTGGCTTCCTGCAGTGGTCAGTCTAACAAAGCTCCCTGCAGACTCTTTCCTTCTCCACACAGGGAGCTGCTGACTCATTCCCCTCTTTGACAAGGTCAAGAACTGAGGCTCCTCCGAAGCTGTTTCAGAATCTCTCCACCTGCCTCACTTGCTGTCCCACTCTCCTGCCCTGACCAGTGGCTACATTTGAAATGTTTAATCCACAGGGTGTGACCGTCTGGAACACAGTGCCGGGGTATTTTGCCCCTCTTGGATGTAGGAAGTTTGGATTCCATCTCATCAACTCTGAGCTGATATTCAGCAGCATTCAAGAAGCAACTGGACAAATACACAAATTGGAAACAAATAGAGGGGCATGAATTCTGTCAGTGAGGACAGGTTTGGTATGGAAGGGCGAAATGTGTCGGTGCAGGCTTGGAGGGCCGAAGGGCCTGTTCCTGTGCTGTGTTGTTTTTTGTTCTTTGTATTCCCCAGACTTCGTGCAGATATGGTCATGAGACCCACTGGCTTCCATGTCATCAACTCTACCGGCATTCTGATACAGTGAGCTAGGTTCTACTTATTGTTAAAAAATATAGTCTCTAAATTATGATAGTCTGTCCTGAATCTACTCCTATTTAAGACTAGTCCTTATTGTAGGTCCCTTATCAGCCAATCAGACCACAGCTTTTCAACAACGTCACTGTCTAATAAAAACGAAAACCAATAAGAATACTGGAAGGGTGAAAATCCCTAGCTCTGAAGTGAGTTGAATTGGCTTTGTTGTCACCTGTACTCAGATGAGCTCAGTGAAAAGTGCATAAGTCACCACTTACAATGCCATCTTCGGTACACAGTTACCCAGGCACAGCGTCTTCAGTTACAGAATAGAGAAGTGAAGAACAAAATGCAACATTACAGCTACACACAGTCTAACCTGAGGTCAACAAGCAAAGATAAAAAGTCAAACATTGCAGTCTCTCTCCGAGGGCTCTCCACAGCAGACCAGGCCTGTACATGGTCTAACCTCCACCGGTGCTGCCCTTACCCACTCGAGCGAGTCTGCATACATTCACTGCGCATTGTTCCATTTCCTGACAACCAAGAGTGTGTCACAAGACCACAAGACATAGGAGTGGAACTAAGGCCATTCAGCCCATCGAGTCCACTCCATCATTTAATCATGGCTGATGGGTGTTTCAATTCCACTTACCCGCACTCTCCCCTTGGTCCTTAATTCCTTTCGAGATCAAGAATTTATCAATCTCTGCCTTGAAGACACCCAATGTCCCGGCCTCCACTGTGGTCCGTGGCAATGAATTCCACAGGCGCACCACTCTCTGGCCTGAAGAATTGTCTCCTAATTTCTGTTCTAAATTGACCCCCTCTAATTCTAAGGTTGTTCCCAAAGGTCCTAGTCTCCCCTCCTAACGGAAACAAATTCCCAATGTCCACCCTTTCCAAGCCATGTATTATCTTGTAAAAGTTTCTATTAGCTCTTCCCTCAACCTTCTAAACTCCAATGAATACAATCCCAGGATCCTCAGCCGTTCCTCATACGTTAGACCTACCATTCCAGGGATCATCCGTGTGAATCCCTGCTGGACAGGCTCCAGCGCCAGTATGTCCTTCCTGAGGTGTGGGGCCCAAAACTGGACACAGTATTCTAAATGGGGCTGAACTACAGCTTTATAAAGTCTCAGAAGTAAACACAGCTTTTATATTCCAACCCTCTTGAGACAAATGACAACATTACATTCGCTTTCTTAATCACAGACTCAATCTGCAAGTTAACTTTTAGAGAACCTTGGACTAGCTCTCCCAGATCCCTTTGTACTTTGGTTTTATGAATTTTCTCACTGTTTAGAAAATAGTCCACGCCTGTATTCTTTTTTCCAAAGTGCAAGACCTCACATTTGTTCAACTTGAATTTCATCCGCCATTTCTTGGACCATTCTCCTAAACTGTCTAAGTCTTTTCTGTAGCCTCCCCACTTCCTCAGTACTACCTGCCTGTCCACCTAACTTTGTATCATCGGCGAACTTCACCAGAATGCCTCCAGTCCCTTCATCCAGATCATTAATATATAATGTGAACAGCTGCGGCCCCAACACTGAACCCTGAGGGACATCGCTTGTCACCGGCTGCCATTCCGAAAAAGAACCTTTTATCCCAACTCTCAGCCTTCTGTCAGACAGCCAATCCCCAATCCATGCCAGGAACTCACCTTGAACACCATGGGCCCTCATCTTACTCAGCAGCCTCCCGTGAGGCACCTTATCAAAGACCTTTTGGAAGTCTAGATAGGTAACATCTACCAGGTTTCCCTGGTCTAACCTACTTGTTACCTCTTCAAAGAATTCTAACAAGTTTGTCAGGCACAACCGCCCCTTACTAAATCCTTGCTGATGTGTTCTAATCCAACCCACACTTCCAAGAATTTAGAAACCTCATCCTTACCGATGGATTCGAGAATTTTACTTACAACCGAGGTTAGGCTAATCGGCCTATAATTTTCCATCTTTTGTCTTGATCCTTTCTTGAATAAAAGGGGCTACAACTGCAATTTTCCAGTCATCTAGGACCTTCCCTGACTCCAGTGATTTTAGAAAGATCACAACCAACACCTCCACTATTTCCTCAGCCACCTCCCTCAGAACTCTCAGATGTAGCCCATCTGGGCCAGGAGACCTATCAATTTTAGAACTTTTAGCTTTTCTAACACTTTCTCTTTTGTAATGGCTCCCACAGCCAACTCTACCCCCGACTCTCCTTAATTGTTGGGATATTACTCATGTCTTCCACAGTGAACACTTACGCAAGGTACTTATTAGGTTCATCAGCTATTTCCTTATCTCCCAGCACTAGCCTTCCTGCATCAATTTGGAGTGACCCAATGACGACTTTTGCCTGTCGTTTGTTTCTTATGTATTGAAAGAAATTTTTACGATCATTTCTAATATTACTGGCCAGCTTATCTTCATATTTGACCCTCTCCTTCCTTATTTCTCTCTTTGTTATCCTCTGTTTGTTTTTGTAGCCTTCCCAATCTTCTGATTTCCCAGTGCTCTTGGCCACTTTAGAGGCTCTCTCTTTTTCTTTGATACATTTCCTGACTTCCTTTCCGTGACTGTCTAATCCCTCCCGGATAACCTTTCTCTTCTTTGGGATGAACCTTGTACTGTGTCCTCAATTACACCCAGAAACTCCTGTCATTGTTGCTCTACTGTCTTCCCCACTAGGCTCTGCTTCCAGTCGATTTTCGTCAGTTCCGCTCTCATGCGCCTGTAATTACCTTTATTTAACTGTACCACCATTACATCTGATTTTGCCCTCTCTCTTTCAAACTGCAGACTGAACTCTACCATATTATGACTGCTGCTTCCGAAGTGTTCCCTTACTTTAAGATCTTTTATAAAGTCGAGCTCATTACATAGCACAAAGTTCAGAATAGCCTGCTCCCTTGTGGGCTCCATCACAAGCTGTTCCAAAAGCCATCCTGTAAATTTTGATTACATTAGATTCCCTACAGTATAGAAACAGGCCCTTTGGCCCAACAAGTCCACACCGACCCTCCAAAGAGCAACCCGCCCACACCCATTCCCCCATCCTGTATTTACCCCTAACTAATGTACCTAACTCTACGGGCAATTTAGCATGACCAATTCACCTAACCTGCACATCTTTGGACTGTGGGAGGAAACCGGAGCACCTGGATGAAACCCTTGCAGACATGGGGAGAATGTGCAAACTCCACACAGACAGTTACCTGAGGCAGAAATTGAACCTGGGTCCCTGGCACTGTGAGGCAGCAGTGTTAACCACCCTGCCACCCCTAAAATAGAAGATGGACAAAAACATTCCATGAATTCCCTTTCTTTGGATCCACCAGCAACATTATTCACCCAGTCCACCTGCATATTGAAGTCCCCCATGATCACCGTGACCTTGCCTTTCTGACATGCCCTATCTATTTCCTGGTATATCTTGCACCCCTGGTCCAACCCACTGCTGGGAGGTCTGAACATAACTCCCATTATGGTTTTTTTGCCTTTGTAGTTCCTCAACCCCACCCCCACAGACACCACATCATCTGACCCTATGTCGATCAGTGCCATAGATTGAATTTAATTCTTAACTAACAGGGCAAGCCCACCCTCTCTGCCCACCTCCCTGTCTTTTGGATGTTTAACTGCCAGTCCTGAACCCCCCGCAACCACGTATCTGTGATGCCTACCACATCATAATCATTCACGATGAATTGTGCCGTTAATTCATCTACTTGGTTACGAATACGACGAGCATTCAGGTAAAGCACCTTAATGCTGATTTTCTTATCCTCATGATTTCCTTTACCTCTAGTAATATGTGCTAAGTTATCCTTCCTTTTTGCTTCATTCCTAGTCTGCCTTCAACTTAAACCCTGCACGCAAGCTAACCTGCTGCTTATCTTTCTACTTGACTCCTTACTCCCTATCGCTTTCCCTTTCCCTTTCCCCCTGATCCACAGGTTTAAAGTCCTAGTGACCACCCTATTTATCCTTTTCACTAGAACACTGGTTGCAGATCGGTTCAGGAGGAGACCATCCCATCGGTGCAGATCCCCCCCGGTTCCAAAACTGATGCCACTGTCACATGAAATCGAATCCCTCTTTCCCACACCAATCTCTTAGCCACGTGTTCACTTCCCTAATTTTCTTATCCCTATGCCAATTAGCACATGGCTTTGGCAATGATCCAGAGATTATGACCCTCGAGGAGCTGTTCTTCAATTTCCTTCCTCGTGCTTGATACTCCCCAAACAGGTCCTCCTTCCTAGCCTTGCCTGTGTTGTTAGTGCCAATGTGGACCACAACAACTGGATTCTCCCCCTCCCGCTTCAATATCCTCTCAAGCCAGTCGGAGATGTCCTGCACCTTGGCACCAGACAGGCAACACGCCATGCGAGACGCCCAATCAGACTCACAAAAGATACTATCTGTCCCCCTAATTGTAGAATCCCCTATAACAACAACTTACTCCTCCCTCTTGAATGGCCTGCTGCGCCCATCCTGCCCACAGCCCTTTCCCTCATCCAAACAGGGAGCAAAAATCTCACAGCTATGAGATGTCCTGCACCCTGGCACCAGACAGGCAACACGCCATGCGAGACGCCCAATCAGACTCACAAAAGATACTATCTGTCCCCCTAATTGTAGAATCCCCTATAACAACTTACTCCTCCCTCTTGAATGGCCTGCTGCGCCCATCCTGCCCACAGCCCTTTCCCTCATCCAAACAGGGAGCAAAAATCTCACAGCTATTGGACATGGTCAAGGGCTGAGGCCACTCCACTCCTGAACACAGAATCCCCCTACCTGCCTCACTTACAGTCACCCTGTTGTCCCTGATCACTGACTGAATTTGAATTACTTAATTTGCTGGGGGTGACTGCCTCCTGAAACAAAGTGTCCAGGTAACTCATCACACGCCCACCCCCAACACCAGCCCGCACACCCGAGATGCCGCTGTGTTTGAAGCACAGATTCCAGATCATCCATTCTGACCGGGAGTGCTTCCAGCAGCACACACTTGCTGCAGATTTGGTCAATACCGGTCACAAAGTGATTAGCCAGATCTGGAGCTGACATTCCTGCCTTCAATTCCTTTCTTTCCAATTTCAGCCAAAGAAATTCTACGTTTTCAGCAATAACCCACTTCGTTTCTGAATTTATTGATCACTGCGGGAATGTACTGATCACTGTGGGAATGTACTGATCACTGTGGGAATGTAGTGATCGCTGCGGGAATGTACTGATCACTGTGGGAATATAATGATCACTGCGGTAATGTATTTCTCACTGTGGGAATATACTGATCATTGCGGGAATGCACTCATAACTGCAGGAATGTACTGATCACTGTGGTAATGTATTGATCACTGTGGGAATATACTGATCATAGCGGGAATGTACTGATCACTGTGGAAATGTACTGATCACTGTGGGAATATACTGATCGCTGTGGGAATGCACTGATCACTGTGGGAATATATTGATCACTGTGGGAATGAACTGATCACTGTGGGAATGCACTGATCACTGTGGGAATGTATTGATCACTGCGGGAATGGACTGATCACTGGGAATGTACTGATCATTGTGGGAATGTACTGACCATTGTGGGAATGCACTGAACACTGTGGGAATTTACTGATCACTGCGGTAATGTATTGATCACTGTGGGAATGTATTGATCATTGCGGGAGTGTACTGATCACTGCGGGAATGTTGTGATCACTGCGGGAATGTGCTGATCACTGCAGGAATACACTGACCACTGTGGGAATGTATAGATCGCTGCGGGAATGTACTGATCACTGGGAATGTACTGATCACAGTGGGAATATACTGTTCAAGCGGGAATTTACTGATCATTGCGGGAATGTACTGTTCACTGCGGGAATGTACTGATCACTGTCAGAATGTACTGTTCACTGCGGAAATGTATTGATCACTGTGGGAATGTATTGATCATTGCGGGAATTTATTGATCACAGTGGGAATGCACTGATCACTGTGGGAATGTACTGCTCACTGCGGGAATGTATTGATCACTGTGGGAATGTACTGCTCACTGCGGAAATGTATTGATCGCTGTGGGAATGTATTGATCACTGTGGGAATGAATTGATCACTGAGGGAATGTACTGATAACTGTGGGAATGTACTGAACACTGCGGGAATGTACTGTTCACTGCGGGAATGTAATGATCACTGTGGGAATATCCTGATCACTGTGGGAATGTGCTGATCATAGCGGGAATGTACTGATCACTGTGTGAATGTACTGATCACCACGGTAATGTACTTATCATCGCGGGAATGTAATGATCACTGCAGGAATGTACTGATCAGTGCGGGAATGTAGTGATCACTGCAGGAATGCACTGATCACTGTGGGAATGTATTGATCTCTCTGGGAATGTATTGATCACTGCGGGAATGTACTGACCACTGTGTGAATATACTGTTCACTGTGGGAATGGATTGATCACTGTGGGAATGTATTGATCACTGGGGAAATATACTGTTCACTGTGGGAATGTATTGATCATTGTGGGAATGTATCGATCACTGCAGGAATGAACTGACCACTGTGGGGATCTATTGATCAATCTGGGAATGGATTGATCACTGCGGGAATGTACTGATCACTGCGGGAATATACTGTTCACTGTGGAAATGGATTGATTACTGTGTGAACGTATTGATCACTGCAGGAATGTATTCATTATTGTGGGAATGGATTGATCACTGTGGGAATGTATTGATCACTGTGGAAATGTACTCATCACTGTGCGAATGTTCTGATAACTGCAGGAATATACTGATCACTGTGGGAATGAACTGATCACTGTGAGAATGTACTGATCACTGCGGGAAGGTGCTAATCACTGCAGGATTATACTGATCACTGCGGGAATGAACTGATCACTGTGAGAATGCACTGATCACTGTGGGAATGTATTAATCACTGCGGGAATGTACTGATCACTGTGGGAATCTACTGATCAAGCAGAAATGTACTGTTCACTGTGGAAATGTACTGATCACTGCGAGAATGAATTGATTAATGTGGGAATATATTGATCACTGTGGGAATGTACAGATCACTGTCGGAATGTACTGATCTCTGTGCGAATGTACTGATCACTGGGAATGTACTGATCACTGCAGGAATATACTGATCTCTGCAGGAATATACTGATCACTGCGGGAATGTGCTGATCACTGTTGGAATGTACTGATCACAGCAGGAATGTACTAATCACCACGGGAATGTACTGATCACTGGGAATGTACGGATCACTGGGAATGTACTGATCACGGCAGGAATGTACTGATCTCTGTGGGAATGTACTGTTCACTGTGGGAATGTACTGTTCATTGCAGGATTGTATTGATCACTGCGGGAATGTATTGATCACTGTGGGAATGTAATGATCACTGTGGGAATGTATCTATGACTGCGGGAACGAACTGAACACTGTGGGAATGTATTGATCTCTCTGTGAGTGTATTGATCACTGTGGGAATGTACTGACCACTGTGGGGATGTATTGATCAATCTGGGAATGGATTGATCACTGTGGGAATGTACTGCTTACTGTGGGAATATATTGATTACTGTGGGAATGTATTGATCACTGCGGGAATGTACTGAACACTGCGTAAATGTACTGATCACTGCGGGAATATACTGTTCACGGTGGGAATGTATTGATCACTGCAGGAATGTACTGCTTACTGTGGGAATATATTGAATACTGTGGGAAAGAACTGATCACTGCGGGAATGCACTCATAACTGTTGGAATTTACTGATCACTGTGGGAATTTATTGATCATTGTGGGAATGTACTGATCATTGTGGGAATGCACTGAACACTGGGAATTTACAGATTACTGTGGTAATGTATTGATCACTGTGGGAAGGTACTGATCAATGCGGGAGTGTACTGATCACTGTGGCAATAACCTGATCACAGCTGGAATATACTGATCACTGCGGGAATGAACTGGTCAGTGTGGGAATGCACTAATCACTGTGAGAATATGTTGATCACTGCGGGAATGTTGTGATCACTGCGGGAATGAACTGGTCAGTGTGGGAATGCACTAATCACTGTGGGAATATGTTGATCACTGCGGGAATGTTGTGATCACTGCGGGAATGTGCTGATCACTGCAGGAATATACTGATGACTGTGGGAATGCACTGATCACTGTGGGAATGTATTGATCGCTGTGGGAATGAATTGATCACGGAGGGAATGTACTGATAACTGTGGGAATGTACTGAACACTGCGGGAATGTACTGTTCACTGCGGGAATGTAATGATCACTGTGGGAATATCCTGATCACTGTGGGAATGTGCTGATCATAGCGGGAATGTATTGTTCACTGCGGGAATGTACTGATCACTGTGGGAATGTACAGATCACTGTCAGAATGTACTGCTCACTGCAGAAATGTATTGAGCACTGCAGGAATGTACATTTCACAGCAGGAATGCACTGATCACTGCAGGAATATCCTGACCACTACGGGAATGTACTGATCACTGCGGGAATGTATTGATCACTGTGGGAATGAATTGATCACTGAGGGAATGTACGGATCACTGTGAGAATGTACTGTTCATTGCAGGAATGTATTCGCACTGCGGGAATGTCCTGATTACTGGGAGAATGTCCTGATCACTGCGAGAATGTACTGTTCACTGCGGGAATGTAATGATCACTGTGGGAATGTCCTGATCACTGCGGGAATGTAATGATCACTGTGTGAATATACTGTTCACTACGGTAATGTACACATCATAGAGGGAATGTAATGATCACTGTAGGAATGTACTGATCAGTGCGGGAATGTAGTGATCACTGCGGGAGTGCACTGATCACTGTGGGAATTTATTGATCTCTC
>NC_057747.1:2822015-2827346 GCF_004010195.1 Chiloscyllium plagiosum
TGGGAATGTACTGATCACTGCGGGAATGTACTGACCACTGTGGGAATGTATTGATCAATCTGGGAATGTATTGATCACTGCGGGAATGTACTGAACACTGCGTAAATGTACTGATCACTGCGGGAATATACTGTTCACTGTGGGAATGTATTGATCACGGCGGGAATGTATTCATGATTGTGGGAATGTACAGATCACTGTGGGAATGTATTGATCACTGCGGGAATGGACTGATCACCGTGGGAATGTATTGATCAATCTCGGAATGGATTGATCACTGCAGGAATGTACTGATCACTGCGTGAATGTACTGATCACTGTGGGAATGTATTGATCAATTTCGGAATGGATTGATCACTGCGGGAATGTACTGCTCATTGCGAAAATGTATTGATCACTGTGGGAATGTACTGCTCACTGCGGAATTGTATTGATCACTGCAGGAATGTACAGTTCACAGCGGGAATGCACTGATCACTGCAGGAATATCCTGACCACTACGGGAATGTACTGATCACTGCAGGAATGTATTGATCACTGTGGGAATGAATTGATCACTGAGGGAATGTACTGATCACTGTGGGAATGTATTGTACACTGCGGGAATGTACTGATCACTGTGTGAATGTACTGATCAATTTCGGAATGGATTGATCACTGCGGGAATGTACTGCTCATTGCGAAAATGTATTGATCACTGTGGGAATGTACTGCTCACTGCGGAATTGTATTGATCACTGCAGGAATGTACAGTTCACAGCAGGAATGCACTGATCACTGCAGGAATATCCTGACCACTACGGGAATGTACTGATCACTGCGGGAATGTATTGATCACTGTGGGAATGAATTGATCACTGAGGGAATGTACTGATCACTGTGGGAATGTACTGTTCATTGCAGGAATGTATTCGTCACTGCGGGAATGTACTGATCACTGTGGGAATGTCCTGATCACTGTGGGAATGCCCTGATCATAGCGGGAATGTACTGATCACTGTGTGAATGTACTGATCAGTGCGGGAATGTAGTGATCACTGCGGGAGTGCACTGATCACTGTGGGAATATATTGATCTCTCTGGGATGTATTGATCACTGCGGGAATGTACAGATAACTGTGGGAATGTACTGAACACTGCGGGAATGTACTGTTCATTGCGGGAATGTAATGATTACTGTGGGTATGTCCTGATCACTGTGGGAACGCACTGATCATAGCGGGAATGTATTGATCACTGCGGGAATGTACTGATCACTGTGGGAAAGTACTGACCACTGTGGGAATGTATTGATCAATCTGGGAATGTATTGATCACTGCAGGAATGTACTGAACACTGCGTAAATGTACTGATCACTGCGGGAATATACTGTTCACTGTGGGAATGGATTGATCACAGTGGGAATGTCCTGATCACTGCGGGAATGTACTGATCATAGCGGGAATGTATTGATCACGGCTGGAATGTATTCATTATTGTGGGAATGGATTGATCATTGTGGGAAGGTATTGATCACTGGGGGAATGTATTGATCAATCTCGGAATGGATTGATCACTGCGGGAATGTACTGATCACTGCGGGAATATACTGTTCACTGTGGGAATGGATTGATCACTGTGTGAACGTATTGATCACTGCGGGAATGTATTGATCACTGTGGGAACGTAATGAACACTGTGGGAATGTACTGAACACTGTGTGAATGCCCTGATCATAGCGGGAATGTACTGATCACTGTGTGAATGTACTGATCACTGTGTGAATGTACTGATCACCACGGTAATGTACTCATCATAGCGGGAATGTAATGATCACTGTAGGAATGTACTGATCATTGTGGGAATGTAGTGATCACTGCGTGAGTGCACTGATCAATGTGGGAATGTATTGATCTCTCTGGGAATGTATTGATCACTGCGGGAATGTACTGATCACTGTTGGAATGTACTGATCACTGCAGGAATGTACTGACCACTGTGGGAATATACTGTTCACTGTGGGAATGTATTGATCACAGCGGGAATGTACTGATCACTGCGGGAATATACTGTTCACTGTGGGAATGTTCTCATCACTGTGGGAATGGATTGATCACTGTGGGTATGTATTGATCAATGCGGGAATGCACTCATAGCTGCGGGAATGTACTGATCACTGTGGGAATTTATTGATCATTGCGGGAATGTACTGATCATTGTGGGAATGCACTGAACACTGTGGGAATTTACTGATTACTGCGGTAATGTATTGATCACTGTCGGAATGTACTGATCATTGCGGGAGTGGACTTACCACTGTGGGAATAATCTGATCACAGCGGGAATGCGATGATTACTGTGGGAATGAATTGATCACTGAGGGAATGGACTGATCACAGTGGGAATGTACTGTTCATTGCAGGAATGTATTGATCACTGCGGGAATGTCCTGATCACTGTGGGAATGTACTGAACACTGCGGGAATGTACTGTTCACTGCAGGAATGTAATGATCACCGTGGGAATGCACTGATCATAGCGGGAATGTACTGATCACTGTGGGAATTTATTGATCATTGCGGGAATGTACTGGTCATTGTGGGAATGCACTGAACACTGTGGGAATGTACTGATCACTGCGCTAATGTATTGATCACTGTCGGAATATACTGATCATTGTGGGAGTGGACTGACCACTGTGGGAATAATATGATCACAGTTGGAATATACTGATCACTGCGGGAATGCACTGATCACTGTGGGAATGTACTGAACTGTTGGATTGAATTGATCACTGTGGGAATGTACTGAACACTGCGGGAATTTACTGTTCACTGTGGAAATGCACTGATCATAGCGGGAATGTACTGATCACTGCGTGAATTTACTGATCACCACGGTAATGTACTCATCATAGCGGGAATGTAAGGATCACTTTAGGAATGTAGTGATCACTGCGGGAGTGCACTGATCACTGTGGGAATGTATTGATCTCTCTGGGAATGTTTTGATCACTGCGGGAATGTACTGATCACTCTGGGAATGTACTGATCACTGTGGGAATATACTGACCACTGTGAGAATATATTCATCAATCTGGGAATGTATTGATCTCTCTGGGAATGTATTGATCACTGCGGGAATGTACTGAACACTGTGGGAATGTACTGATCACTGCGGGAATGTACTGATCACTGGGAATGTACTGATCACAGTGGGATTATACTGAACAAGCAGGAATTTACTGATCACTGCGGGAATGTACTGTTCACTGTGGGAATGTACAGATCACTGCGGGAATGTACTGATCACTGCGGGATTGAATTGATTAATGTGGGAATATATTGATCACTGTGGGAATGTACAGATCACTGTTGGAGTGTACTGATCACTGGGAATGTACTGATCCCTGCAGGAATACACTGATCACTAAGGGAATGTACTAATCACCGCGGGAATGTACTGATCATAGCAGGAATGTGCTGATCACTGCGGGAATGTACTGATCACTGGGAATGTACGGATCACTGGGAATGTACTGATCACTGCAGGAATGTACTGTTCATTGCAGGAATGTATTGATCCTTGTGGGAATGTATTGATCACTTTGGGAATGTATCGATCACTGCGGGAACAAACTGAACACTGTGGGAATGTATTGATCCCTCTGCGAGTGTATTGATCACTGCAGGTATGTACTGATCACTGTGGGAATGTACTGATCACTGCGGTAATATACTGTTCACTGTGGGAATGTACTCATCACTGTGGGAATGTATTGATCACTGTGGGAATATACTGGTCACTGGGGCAATATACTGTTCACTGCGAGAAAGTACTGCTCACTGTGGGAATGTATTGATTACTGTGGGAATGAACTGGTCACTGCGGGAATGCCCTCATAGCTGCGGGAATGTACTGATCACTGTGGGAATTTATTGATCATTGTGGGAATTTACTGGTCATTGTGGGAATGCACTGAACACTGTGGGAATTTACTGATCACTGTGGTAATGTATTGATCACTGTCGGAATGTACTGATCATTGCGGGAGTGTACTGACCATTGTGGGAATAATCTGATCACAGCTGGAATATACTGATCAATGCGGGAATGAACTGATCACTGTGGGAATGCACTGATCACTGTGGGAAGGTATTGATCACTGCGGGAATGTTGTGATCACTGCAGGAATGTACTGATCTCAGCAGGAATATACTGATCACTGTGGGAATGCACTGATCACTGTGGAAATGTATTGATCACTGCAGGAATGTACTGATCACTGGGAATGTACTGATCACAGTGGGAATATCCTGATCAAGCAGAAATTTACTGATCATTGCGGGAATGTATTGATCACAGTGGGAATGTACAGATCAGTGTGGGAATGTACTGCTTACTGCGGGAATGTACGGATCACTGTGCGAATGCACTGATCACTGGGAATGTATTGATCATAGCGGGAATGTACTGATCACAGCGGGAATGCACTGATCACTGCGGGAATGCACTGATCACAGTGGGAATGTACTGCTCATTGCAGGAATGTATTGATCACTGCGGGAATGCACTGATCACAGTGGGAATGTACTGCTCATTGCAGGAATGTATTGATCACTGCGGGAATGCACTGATCACAGTGGGAATGTACTGCTCATTGCAGGAATGTATTGATCACTGCGGGAATGCACTGATCACAGTGGGAATGTACTGCTCATTGCAGGAATGTATTGATCACTGCGGGAATGCACTGATCACAGTGGGAATGTACTGCTCATTGCAGGAATGTATTGATCACTGCGGGAATGCACTGATCACAGTGGGAATGTACTGCTCATTGCAGGAATGTATTGATCACTGCGGGAATGCACTGATCACAGTGGGAATGTACTGCTCATTGCAGGAATGTATTGATCACTGCGGGAATGCACTGATCACAGTGGGAATGTACTGCTCATTGCAGGAATGTATTGATCACTGCGGGAATGCACTGATCACAGTGGGAATGTACTGCTCATTGCAGGAATGTATTGATCACTGCGGGAATGCACTGATCACAGTGGGAATGTACTGCTCATTGCAGGAATGTATTGATCACTGCGGGAATGTACTGATCACTGTGTGAATGTACTGATCACCACGGTAATGTACACATCATAGCGGGAATGTAATGATCACTGCTGGAATGTACTGATCTGTGCGGGAATGTAGTGATCACTGCGGGAGTGCACTGATCACTGTGGGAATGTATTGATCTCTCTGGGAATGTATTGATCACTGCGGGAATGCACTGATCACAGTGGGAATGTACTGCTCATTGCAGGAATGTATTGATCACTGCGGGAATG
>NC_057747.1:2830664-2862760 GCF_004010195.1 Chiloscyllium plagiosum
CTTACTACTGAGCTAGAGTTAACAATGAGTACCCTACCCCCCCCACCCCGCCCCACCCAGATCAACATGGATATATTTGGTAACGTTAACACCATATATGCGCATATATAACTATAAAATTATAGTCTCAATAAATAATAATTAAATATAGTAATACAAAATAACAGGGGAAAACAGCCCCGCTCTTAAAGACAGAGATAAAATAGGATAAGGTAACCACCTCCCCCCACCTACATTAACTAGACCACCTGGCCTACATATATATATATATAAAATAAAAAAAAATTTAAAAGGGAGTGAAAGTCACTAACTGAAGAACAAATAAATAAACCCCTCTCCCCACCCCCCCGGGAAATAATATTAAACTGTAAGGTAATAAAAGGGAAAAAAAAGGGGATGAACCGGAGTGGGGGAGGGCAGAACAACATCATTCACCACTCGAATTAACTCTTACAATTTATCTAAGAGAGGTCAGAAATTCCTTGGCCTTTTCCGGCGATCCGAAGTTGTACATGGACCCTTCATGGCTAAAACGTAGCGTCACTGGGTAGCACAGGGAGTACTGGATGTTTAAGTCCCTTAAACACTTCTTTGCTTCGTCAAACGCCTTCCTCTTTCGGACCAAAGCTGGGGAGAAGTCCTGAAAGCATAATCTTGGATCCTTTGTAAATCATGGCTTGGGGATCTTTCCCAAGATTTCTGGAAGCTTCCCTGATCCAGCCTCCAGATTTAACAGCTGTGGAAGCCACTGCTCGAGGAACACTGTAAGCTGGCCTTTCTCTTCCCGTTCGGGAAGGCCCAGCAAACGAACAATTTTTCGACGACCTCGATTCTTGAGGTCGTCGATGTGATTCTCTAAGGTCCAGACTTGCTGTTCGAGAGTCCGGACCCGACCCACAGCTGATTCTGCGGTAGTCTCAGAGGTCGGGGCTTTTAGCTCCGCCCCTCCGATTCGGCGCTTGATTTCCTCTATGTCTCGGTCGTACTTTTGTAGCGCAACCGAGAGTGAATTCCATCTGCTCCGGGACTCTTCGATGAAGGTGTCGATCTTCATGTCAAGTTTGGAGATTATTTCCATGAGGCTTGCCACCGTAGGTAAGTCCCCCGGGGCAGCTGCGGACACCTCTGCTGCAGCTGGGGATGGTGGGGGAGGGGCTCCTGCCTACTGAGAACTGCGGGCATCTTTCTCCTTAGTAATTTTTGCAGGAGACTAGACTGATTAAATTTAGTACAGAGCAACTAATTATATTAAATAAAAATTTATTTAAATGATTTGGTAAGTGTGTTAGAGGCGGGTGGCCCACTTTGCCCAAGACTTGGGAGGAGCACTATAGACTCAGACTTGCTGGGTCGCCGCCATCTTGGATCTCGTTGCATCAGTCTTCATAGCGGAGGACACGAATAATATCCCAAAAACTGAAGAGAGTGAGGGGACAGAGCTGAGTATGGTGGCCATCATTAAGGAGAAGGTGCTAGAAAAACTGAATGGCCTGAAGGTGGATAAATCACCTGGACCAGATGGACTACACCCCAGAGTTCGAGGGGAAATAGCTGAAGAGATAATGTGGGCATTAGTGGTGATATTTTAGGAATCGCTCGAGTCAGGGAGGGTCCCAGAGGACTGGAAAATTGCTAATGTAACAGCCCTCTTTAAAAAAGGGAGTAAGGCAAAAGATGGAAAATTGCAGACCAATCAACCTAACATCAGGTGTGGATAAGATTTTGGAATCCATTGTGAAGGATGAGATTTCTGAATACTTGGAAGTATTTGGTAAAACAGGACAAAGTCATCATGGTTTCATCAAGGGGAGGTCATGCCTGACAAACCTGTTCAAATTCTTTGAGGAAGTAATGAGTAGTTTAGACCAAAGAGAGCCAATGGATGTTATCTACCTGGACTTCAAGAATCTGGATTAGAGTGGTGCTGGAAAAGCACAGCAGTTCAGGCCGCGTCCGAGGAGCAGGAAGGCCTTTGAGAAGGTGCAGCAAAGGAGGCTACTGAGTAAGATAAGAGGCTCGGATGTCAGAGTCAAGGTGCTAGCATGGTTAGAAGAAAGTAGAGAGTGGGCATAAAAGGGTCCTTCTCAGGGTGGCAGCCAGTGACTAGCTCCACAAGGATCATTGTTGAGACCACAACTTTTCACTTGATACATTAAAAGGAACTGAGGCATTCTGGCTAAGTTTGTAGATGAGACAAAGATAGGTGGAGGGGCAGGTAGTATTGAGGAGGCAGGGAGGCTGCAGAAGGATTTGGATAGGTTATGGGAGTGGGCAAAGAAGTGGCAGGTGAAGTACAACATGGGAAAGTGTGACATCATGTATTTTGGTAAGGAATGGGGAGAAAATCCAGAAATCTGAAGTGCAAAGAGACTTGGGAGTTCTAGTCCAGTATTCTCTCAAGGTAAACTTGCAAGGTGAGTCAGTAGAAAGGCAAATGCAATGTTGGCATTTATTTTGAGAGGACTTGAACATAAAAGTGGGGATATACTACTGAGGCTCTATAAGGCTCTGGTCAGACCACATTTGGAGTATTGTGCACAGTTTGAGCCCCATGTTTAAGGAAGGATACATTGGCCTTGGAGTGTGTTAAGAGGAGGTTCACGAGAACGGTCCCAGGAATGAAAAAATTAACGTATGAGGAACATTTGAAGACTCTGGGTCTATACTTGATGGAGTTTAGAAGGATGAGGGAGGATCAAATTGAAATGTACAGAATACTGAACGGCCTGGACAGAGAGGATATTGGGAAGATGTTTCCATTGGTAGGAGAGACTAGGACCCAGTCTTAGAGTAAAGGGAAGATCTTTTATACAGAGATAAGGAGAAACATCTTCAGCCAGAGAATGGTGAACCTATGGAATTCATTGCCACAGAGGGCTGTGGAGGCCAGGTCATTGAGTATATTTAAGAAGGAAATAGATAGGTTCTTGATTGTCAAGGGGATCAAGGGTTACAGGGATGAGAAGCTTATCAGCCATGATTGAATGGTAGAGCAGACTCGATGGGCTGAATGGCCTAATTTCTGCTCCTATGTCTTATGGTCTTATGGTTCTACATGAGTTAATCAAAGACAGGCTGACTTTGTAATCTTCAGAATTTGACCAGATCGAAACCAACTTGCAAATCTGTAAATTGCAAATGTTTCCAGTGTGGTTAATGACCATTCTGGTACAGAGACAGCTGAAGTGAAAGAGATTTTTATCAATGCAAGCGTAATGCTGACACCAGTGGAGATTTGATCTTCGAGATGAATAAACACTATCGGGACAATCATACAGCCTTGCTTGACAATAAACCACAAAGACAGCAAGTGACATTTTTATAGTGCCTTCCTAAGAACAGTTTTTAGCCAAAATTGACACCAAGAAATGTAAAGATGTATTGGAGTAGATGAGTGAAGAGATTGGTGAAAGACTTATGGTTTAAACAGCAGCCTAAAGGAGAAGAGGGAGAGACACAGCAAGTGGGAATACCAAAGGGTAGGGCCCAGGCATCTGAATATAACAATGAACATCAGGAATGCTGAAGATGTCCGAATTGGAGATGCATATTTACTATTTGACCTTAGCAGAGTCTTGTGATTCTGATGGTCCTTATGACAGGGAGAGTCTATTAGGTACAGATGGAGTCTATTAATTGCTATACTCCAGATCCATATTCCACAGGCTCTGACAGCTGAGCAACTACCTTTCCACAAATCGGATTTGTTGAGAGTGGTATGCTGTCGCGTGATGTGTATGGAAACAGGAGAAACTGTGTGACGGTTCAGGTTTCCTTTTATGTCAGACTGTTGAGGAAAGCAGCATAGAACCAGACCTCTGTGGGGTAAACATCTACTGACATCTTGAGAGAAGTTGCTCAAATATTCTTCATAATCTAACAGAGTGCCCTTTAATGCAAGAACCTATTTGCTGGCACCATTATAAATGTGTTAATTACTGCACACTATATGTCCTCACAGAGTTGTAGCAGCGAGCTAATGGGCTTTGCAAGTACAGAGTCCTGTTGCATATTTTTGAATCTGATAAGCTTTTTTTGTTAAAATGCTCAGCTCCCAGTTTGTTTTCAAAGAAAGGCTCAATTTTAAAGGCGGCGCTGATAAGGGTGGAATTTGGAATCATTTTCTTGCCATTGATCTGGGATTGTGAGTGTGGCTGCCATGACCCCTGACTGCAGTGAGATTATTAGGTTGAGCGTCGAACAGCAGTTAACAATTAAACTGCGAGTTTATCTATAACCTGAGATGTCTGATTTCAGTATTTTCCACAGTGAATCACTGGACAAGAGGCGTGTTGATTAAACACTGAACCAAGCTTGCCTCAACACTATTCAGAACAACTCTGACACCATGTGGAGACTTAACGCTCACTGAGGAATGGAGCTGCAGTGATACCTGGAGCTAATCCATTGGCTGAGAATGGAGTATAAATGCCTCGTTCAATCTACTTTCCAATTAAGACAACAATGAAAACTTGAATTTCTATAGCGCCTTTTAACAGGGTACATAGGCAAGCAAAATCTGATGGAACACAAATCTGATATTCAACGCAATGATGTCAGGTTGCCATAATCCCCCCCATAACCCAAGAATGTTGGGATACTATGGTATCTATGAGGTGCCAAACCGTTTTGTTCAGATGAGAGTCAGTACAGTCAATGTGTCTGTCAGTAGTGTCACTCTATGCTCAAAAGTAAAGTGTGCATCAAGCACAAAGAATGCTGGAGAAAGCAATATCTTTTGAGTCATAGAATACTTACGGTGTGGAATAAGGCCATTCGGCCCATCAAGTCCACATTGATCCTCCAAAGAGCATCCCTTCCCCTTCCCCTATCCCATGGTTAATACACCTAGCCTGCATACCATTAAAAATTTAGCATGGCCAATCCATGACCTGCATGTCTTTGGACTGTGGGAGGAAATTGGAGCACCTGGAGGAAACCCACACAGACACGGGGAGAATGTGCAAACTCCACACAGTCAGTCACCCGAGAGTGGAATCAAACCAAGGTCCCTGGTGCTGTGAGGCAGCAGTGCTAACCACTGAGCCACTGTACTGCCAAGAGTCCAGTGATCCTTCAGAACTGAATAGCATGGAAATGTTGGTCTGAACTGGAGTTGCCTTTTAATTCATTTCCTGCAGGGAATTAAGTCATGATAGCTTCAAATCCCTTTTAGTATAACCATTACATTCATAGATGTTCAAGAGTTCTGGAGTGGGTTAAACAATTCCCATCTTTTTAAATTCTGAGCAAGTTCCTGGGAACCTGGAACGTAGACGATTCAGTGAATAATTGGGAGTGTAGAATGTTCTGAATCAGGGTTACATACCACAATTCAACAAACACAAGTAGCAGCTGAAAGCTATTAAGCTGTTGACTTGTCACATCTTTGACAAAGAATGCTTTGCTTTCATCAGACATTAAGTTATCCAGTTACTATTTGGTTGAGGTTGTGGCTCATGTTATTATCGTGCAGTAGTTATCTCCATATGTTACAATTGCAGTGTCAGCAGCAGTTCAGTGGTAGGACTGTTGGCTCAGATCAGAACATTGTAGATTCAAGTCCCACTTTACAATCTTGAGAACTTAATTCAGGCTGACATTCCGGTGTGCCATCGTGAGGGAGCGCAGTACCATTGGTTGTTTCAGGTTTGATATTAAACAAAAGCTTTGCCCACCCACTCTTTACAAACAATCACCTGACACTATTTGAGGAGGAATAGAGGAGCTTGCTTCGTCAATCCTGATCCCTTATGTCAGATTACTAAATAAACAGGTTAACTGTTTGTTGTCATGCTGCTGGTTGTGGGATCTTACTGTGAGCAGAATATCTGATACAACACTGTTGTGGACATTGTCTTTGAGTATTGATGAAAAGTGACATTTTGTCAAAGTTTTTATCGTGCACTCATCAGGACAATTTGCAAGAATACCAAAGTAAAGGGAACGCAACATCTGTGTTTAATGAGGGGAGAGTTAGCAAGTGGACTCTGAAGTCAAATTATTTAAATATAAGAGACATAACATCAGTCTTAGTAATAGCTGTACACACAAGTGCAACAATATGATTCTGAGAAGAAATGATGACATAGTGTTATTAATACTTGGCTATTCATCCAGAGACCGATGTAATGTTCTGGAGGCCAGAGTTCAAATTTCCACCATGGCAGATGATGACATTTAAATCTAGAATTAAGAATTGAATGATGACTACAAAATAAACATTGCACTTTAGGGATGGAAAATACCATGTTTACATGGCATACATGTGACTCCACACCCACAGCAATGCAGTTAACTCTTAACTGCCCTCTGAAATAGTCTAGCAAGCCATTCAGTTGGCATATTTACTAGAAACTCTGAAAAAGAGATGAAACTGACAGAACTCTTGGCATCAACTTAAGCACTTGAAACAGCAACATCAAACACAGCCGCGTTGGCACTGCAAACTCCTCCTTACTAACATCTGGGGCCTAGTGTCAAAATTGGGAGAACTGTCTCACAAACTAGTCATGTGACAGCCTGACATCGTCATAATTACGAAATCATACCTTACAGAAAATGTCCCAGGCACCACCATCACCGTCGCTGGATATGTCCTGTCCAACTGTCAGGACAGACCCAGCAGAGGCAGTAGTATATGGTCAGGAGGAAGTTGCTCAGGGAGTCCTCAATATTGATTCTGGACCCCATGAAGTCTCATGGCAAGGGTACGGGTAAGGAAATCGCCTGCTGATTGCCACATAACGTCCTTCCTCAATTGACGACTCTGTGCTTGATGTTGAATATCACTGAGGGTGACAATGTACTCTGGAATAGAATTCAATGCTGATGCCAAGCGTTGGTCCTAAAGGATATGGCTGCTAAACTGGATCTACAGTAGGTGACGACAAGACAATTCTACCTGATCTCATCCTGACGGCTGCAGATGCATTAGTCCATGACAGTGTTGGTAAGAGTGACCACCGCACAGTCCTTGCGGAGGCAAAGTCTAATCTCCATATTGAGAACACCCTCCATTGTGTTGTGTGGCACTATCACCATGCAACTCAAGACCGGGTGAGCATGAGATGCTGTGAGCCATCAACAGCAGCAAATTTGTGGTCCAGCACAATCTGCAACCTCGTGACCTCATTCAACCATTATCATCAAGCCAGGAGATTAACCCTGGTTTAATGGAGAGAGCAGAAGGGTATGCCAGGAGCAGCGCCAGGCATACCTGAAAAATGAAGTGCTAACCTGGTGAAGCTACCAAACAGGACTACCTGCATACTAAAGAGCATAAACAGCAAGTGATATACACAGGTATGCAATCCCACAACCAACGGATCAGATCTAAGTTCCGCCATCCAGTTGTGAATCGTGGTGGACAATTGAACAACTTCCCATCAATGCAAAAGGTCAGACTGAAGCTTTGGGAACAGCAGCTTTTGGCTCAGTAAACCATAGTGTCACCCTGCAAACTAGTACTTATATCTAAATCTATAATGCAGCAAACCATAACCTCAGACAAGGAACTCTTCTCTTACCAACACTGGACTAATGTATCTGCAGCCGTCAGAATGAGATCAGGTAGAATGAGATCAGTGGTGGACTCTCCCTCTTTATGGGCATTTAAGCGGGCATTGGATAGGTATATGGAGGATAGTGGGTTAGTATAGGTTAGGTGGGCTTGGATCGGCGCAACATCGAGGGCCAAAGGGCCTGTACTGCGCTGTATTCTTCTATGTTCTATGTTCTATGTTCTAAGATTCATTATCATAGAATCACTTCAGTTTAGAAAGAGGCTGCTTGGCCCATCAAGACTGCACTGATCCTCCAAATATCATTCTACCCAGATCCAGGCACCCCCCACAACCCTACCCCTGTTACTTTGCATTTCCCATGGCTAATCTATCTAGCCTACACATCCCTGAATGCTATGGGCAATTTAGCACGGCCAATTCACCCAACCCACACATCTTTGGACTGTGGAAGGAAACTGGAGCACCCAGAGGGAAACCCATGCAGACACAGGGAGAATATGCAAACTCCACACAGTCGCCTGAGGGTGGAATTGAACCATGGTCCCTGATGCTAACCACTGAGCCACTGTGCTGTCCCTAGAAAATTAGTAGTTATTCCTGGGTCATTGCAAACCTAATAGGTTTCGGACAGACCAAAGAGCATCTTTGACCGCTAACCACTGAGCCACTGTGCTGTCCCTAGAAAATTAGTAGTTATTCTTGGGTCATTGCAAACCTAATAGGTTTCGGACAGACCAAAAAGCATCTTTGACCGAGTTGATGATCCTCCGGGCACAGTTGATGTTCGTCTCGATGTGCGTCCTGGGGAACAGACCGTAGAGCATGGAGTGCCGTCCCGTTCTGGATGAACATCGACAAACACCACTGCATTCTTCCTTTGCATAGGCACATTCCAGGAGGAGGTGTGTGACAGTCTCGTCCCCTCCACAGCCACTTCGAGGGCAGTGTGCGGTGCAAGCAGAGAGTCCGGGCGTGCATAAAGGATCTCACAGGCAGAGCCCTTCTCACTGTTCATCTTCCAGCTGAAGGAATTGACCCCGACTGAGTGTTGTGAACTCGCACATTCCAAAGTCCAGGACTACGTGTTGAGGGATGCGCTGAAGCTTGGGGCAGCTGCCGCCAAGGTGCGGTGGGGAAAGACCACAGTGTAACGTCTGCCTGGCTAAGAAGAACAGGGGGCCCACTCAGTAAGTGGGCTCCGCTGAAGCCCCAGCTAAATATATAAATGGTAAACGTAAGACCTGTATATGCAAATGATTAATTCCGATCTCTGTATGTCAAGAAATGCAAGGTACGCTTATGAATGGCACCACCAATTGTAAAGACCATCAAAGTATTTTATGAATAAAGTATATTTTTGAAATTAAAAAAAATTGTAAACTTAATAGGCCCTTACCCCTATTTAGTCAAGGAAAGAGGATTACTATTCAAACACCCTTCTACCCACAAATAGCATATCCCATAGTATTGGACAGTAATATTAAAAGCATCACTGTAACAAGTGCTGAATAACTGTGAACTCCAGGTAACTGGGTAGTAGGTAAATTGCTCAGGCAAGTAAAAGCAGGTTCTGTTGAATGTAATTTGAGAACCATTGTGGATGTCAACATTCCTGAGGTACAATGGGCAGCTCAATGACTGGAGGAGGGGAGGAAAGTGCATACTAGCTTTGACAAGTTAAAAAGCTGAAAATGTGTTACTGGAAAAGCGCAGCAGGTCAGGCAGCATCCAGGGAACAGGAGAATCGACATTTCGGGCATAAACCCTTCTTCAGGAATGAGGAAAGTTTGTCCAGCAGGCTAAGATAAAAGGTAGGGAGGAGGGACTTGGGGGAGGGGTGTCGGAAATGCGATAGGTGGATTGAGGTCAAGGTGAGGGTGATAGCTCACACTGGGGTGGGGGCTGAGAGGTCAGGAAGAAGATTGCAGATTAGGAAGGCGGTGCTGAGTTCGATGGATTTGACTGAGACAAGGGGGGGAGGCCACACCGGCTGCAGCGGATGCAGTAGATGATGTGGGTGGAGGTGCAGGTGAATCTGTGGCGGATATGGAAGTTTCCTTTGGGGCCTTGGAGAGGAGTGAGGGGGGAGGTGTGGGCGCAAGTGTTGCACCTCCTGCGGTTGCAAGGGAAGGTGCCGGGAGTGGTGGTTGGGTCGGTGGGGGGTGTGGATCTGACAAGGGAGTCGCGGAGGGAGTGGTCTCTACGGAAAGCTGATAGGGGAGGGGAGGGAAATATATCCTTGGTGCTGGGGTCTGTTTGGAGGTGGCGGAAGTGACGGCGGATGATGCGCTGTACATGGAGATTGGTGGGGTGGTAGGTGAGGACCAGTGGGGTTCTGTCCTGGTGGCGGTTGGAGGGGCGGGGCTCAAGGGCGGAGGAGTGGGAAGTGGAAGAGATGCGGTGGAGGGCATCGTCGACCACATCGGGGGGGGAATTGCGGTCCTTGAAGAAGGAGGCCATCTGGGTTGTACGTTTTTGGAACTGGTCCTCAAGTTAAAAACTCTATTAACACCACAGCAGTGATTTACAAAGAAAGAATCATCTATTTTGCAGTTAAAAAATATTGTTGACATGATTGAGGAGCAGAAATATCTAAAGCCTCTGAGGCAGAGGAGGGAATTGCAGCAGCGAATATTTCCAAGCTCCCCCCCGCCTCCAACGTTTCTGACTCCCAATGAAGCTCAGTGATTACAAGCTGTCAATCCCTTAAGGAGTGAACTGGAAGCTCTGCCAAGGACAGCACTCACTCATAAAGACTTAGGAAGCTGTGAAAAAGCTCTGGTGCACTTTGGGGTCTTGGTTGGAAGCAACAGCATGGAAAAGATTACCTTAATTTGCAGATAAAACCCTGGGGCTCCTTCAGACTAGACAAAGTATAAAGGGTTGAATGCCCTACAAAGACAGCAAGTTAGGTCAGATGAGGTGGTAAAACAAGTTAACAACATTTTTCAGACCACCTGGAGTTGACCACAAAGACGACAGAGGTTTGCAACTTGTGTGGAAGTATCATGTCCCAATACGGTGGCTCAGTGGTTAGCACTGCTGCCTCACAGCGCAAGGGACCTGAGTTTGATTCCCGTCTCGGGCAACTGTCTGTGTGGAATTTGCACATTGTCTCTGTGTCTGCGTGGGTTTCCTCCCACAGTCCAAAGATGCGCAGATTAGGTGAATTGGCCATGCTAAATTGCCCATAGTGTTAGGTGTATTAGTCAGGATAAATAAAGGGTAGGGGAATGGGTCAGGGTGGGTTACTCTTCGGAGGGTCGGTGTGGATGTGTTGGGCCTGTTTCCGTACTGCAGGGAACCTAATCTAATCTAACAACTGAGACATCATCTCTAGTATCGTGGTCTAGTGGTTCCATGCTTCCTTCCTACCTCTGGGTCACTCCCATAGAAAATCCATTTGTCACATGGCTGAACAGGTCAATAGTCAGCTGATTGGATGTCAGGGGAGGTTCCTGGTCAACCAACCTTGGGTGGCAATACTTTGGGTTTCGGTGTACATCAATCGCATGGAAGTGTACGGACCAATTCTTGGAAATGAGAATGGGAGAAAAGACCAACAGCCAGAGACATAGCTCAGTGGAATTCCATTAAAACCTTCTTCTGTCTACTTCTAGTTCCATGTGATCAGACATTGACGATGCACTCTAATGATTAATGTAAAACTATTGACTCCTTATATTGTACCTTCATCTAACAGTGCCCTCCCCCCCAATCCCTTTACATTCTAATCCTGACTATTGACATCCAGATCTGAAAATGTGTTGCTGGAAAAGCGCAGCAGGTCAGGCAGCATCCAAGGAACAGGAGAATCGACGTTTTGGGCATAAGCCCTTCTTCAGGAATGAGGAAAGTGTGCCCAGCAGGCTAAGATAAAAGGTAGGGAGGAGGGACTTGGGGGAGGGGCATTGGAAATGCAATAGGTGGAAGGAGGTCAAGGTGAGGGTGATAGGCCGGAGTGGGGTGGGGGCGGAGAGGTCAGGAAGAAGATTGCAGGTTAGGAAGGCGGTGCTGAGTTCGAGGGATTTGACTGAGACAAGGTGGGGGGAGGGGAAATGAGGAAACTGGAGAAATCTGAGTTCATCCTTTGTGGTTGGAGGGTTCCTAGGCGGAAGATGAGGCGCTCTTCCTCCAGCCGTCGTGTTGCTATGGTCTGGCGATGGAGGAGTCCAAGGACCTGCATGTCCTTGGTGGAGTGGGAGGGGGAGTTGAAGTGTTGAGCCAAGGGATGGTTGGGTTGGTTGGTCCGGGTGTCCCAGAGGTGTTCTCTGAAACGTTCCGCAAGTAGGCGGCCTGTCTCCCCAATATAGAGGAGGCCACATCGGGTGCAGCAGATGCAATAGATGATGTATTGACATCCAGATGCCTGGATAGAGTGGTTGTGGAGAAGATGTTTCCACTAGTAGGAGAGACCAGGACCCAGGTGCATAGCCTCAGAGTGAATGTATGACCCTGAGATGAGGAGGAATTTCTTTAGCCAGTGGGTGGGGAATCTGTGGAACGTTTTGCAACAGAAGTCTACGGATGCCAAGTCATTGACTGTATTTAAGGCAGAGATAGATAGGATCTTGATTAGTGAGAGGATCAAACGTTACGGGGAGAAGGAAGGAGAATGGGATTCTGAAACAAATCAAACATAATGAAATGTCCCAAGGTACTCCATAACCATATTATCAACCAAACTTTGACAGCAAACAAAATGAGATAATATAAGGAATGCTAATCAAAAGCCTGTCTGAAAGGATGGGGTCTTACAGAAGTAGAGAGAGAGAGAGAGGAGGTTTGGAGGGGACAGATTTAGTGAGAATATTTCAGAGCTTCGTGAGTACGCTGCTGATGATAGAGCCATCAATAATCACATCGTCAAATCCAATATAAAACACAACTTGTGCTTGGGGTAATACTATGATGCATCCCTCTTTGTGATATATTTATGGAAGGCTCACAAAAAATGTAACAGTGGCTTTTTGAGCACCAAAGCAATTACTAACACATCAACCCGATGTTATTCTATAACCTGGAGTGGGCATTAATGAAGTGTATTTTCTCCAATTATTTTAATCTGCGGCCAAAGCTCTGATTGGTATATATCAACGTCTGGACCCAGACACTTGACCAGATATTGTGCCCCAACAGCTCTGCCCAAGTTTTCTCAGTGTGGTTCCTTCCAACACAACTGCTTCCAATGCAATCGTATTCCCTTAAATATGGAGACAGGAGGCAGTACTCCAGATCTGGCCTCACCAGTCCCCTGTATAACTGAAGCATAATGTCCCTAATTTTATCTTCAATTCTCCTCTCAATAAATGTTAACACTTCATTAGTGTTTCTAACTGCTGTGCTTACGTACTCGCCTTTTGAGATTCATGCACTACATCCTTCTGAATTTCGGAGCTCTGCAATCTATCACCATTTACATAATTTGCTTTTTATTTATGCTTCTTGCCAAATGGACAGTTTTACTTTGTTTATTTGATACTCTATTTGCCACATCTTTGCCCACTCATTTATCCAAGGGCAGAAAGAAAATCTAAAACTGTCTCCCCAGAAAGCTGTGGAACCTGACGAGGTTTTTATGGTGTCTGACATTTCACTTATCCACACATCCTTCTTTTTCCCCCTTGTGAATAAACAGTATATTTCCTAGGATGATGACATCTGCTTGTACGAGGGGGCATAGCTGCAAATTGAGGGATGATAGATTTAAGACAGATGTTAGAGGCAGGTTCTTCACTCAGAGAGTGGTAAAGGCATGGCCAATGTAGTTAACATTAGGGGCATTTAAACAGTCCTTGGATAATCATATGCATGATGATGTGATAGTAGAGGGTGATGAGGTTAGATTAGTTCACAGGTCGGCGCAACATCGAGGGCCGAAGGGCCTGTTCTGCGCTGTAATGTTCTATGTTCTATATGTTCTATATATTTTCCCAATATTCACAGCTTCTCCAAACACTTAAAGTCGAAATATCTTTGTTTCACCAAACCAATATGCAACATGACTGGCCAATATTTCAAAAACAAAGAGCCCATTGATACATTCATGTGGACTCTTCTTTGAATAGAAATGTAGAAAATCGGAGCAGGAGTAGGCCCTTTGACCCATCCTGCTTGCTGCCCCACTCAATATGATCTTTCACCTCAATAGAATAGAACCCCTACAGTGTGGAGGCAGGCTATTTGGCCCACCAAGTCCACCCAACCCTCAAAGAGTATCCCACCCCCTACCCTATCCCTATAACCCAGCTAATCCACACATCTCTGGATGCTACAGGCAACTTAGTATGGCCAATCCATCTAACCTGCACATCTTTGTGATTGTGGGAGGAAACCTGAGTACCCAGGGGAAACCCACACAGACACAGGGAGAATGTGCAAACTCCACACAGAGGGTGGAATCGAACCTGGGTTCCTGGTGCTGTGAGGCAGCAGTGCTAACCACTGAGCCACTGTGCTGCTCAACACACACTGTCACACACTTGCTTCATCTTCACACCTCTCGATGCCTTTTGTTGATAAATTTATCTTACTTTCTGCCTAAGTATATTCAATGGCTCAATCCCTACAGAGTTTGTGATAGTGAATTCCACAGGCATCCCCAGTGTCTGAACAAGGAGGTTTCTCCTCATTTCATTCCTAAATGATCTACCCTGTGTTCAGAGACCATGACCTCTTGTTCTAGATGCCCAGCCAAGGAACATCATCCCTGCATCTACTCTGTCCAGCTCCATCAGGATTTTATACGTTCCCATGAAATCCCTCTCTCATCCTTTTAAACTCTGGTGAATACAGGCCCAGCCTTTAGACTGAGGATCTAAGGTAGCTTTGTGCATTCCTGGGTTTTGGAATGAATTCCTTTCCGTTTCAATGTTCCTTTGCCGAAAGGCTTTGGAAATCTGATGCACAAAGGGACTTAGGAGTCCTGGTTCAGGATTTTTTTCAGGTTAATGTGTAGGTTGAGTTGACAGTTAGGAAGGCAAACACAAATTTGAAGAATGCTGGAACTCATGAGCAGAGATGGGTTGGGAAATATTAAGGCTCTGGTCAGGCCGCACTTGGAATGTTGTGATCAGGTTCTGGCTCTGTATCTACAGAAGGACATATTGGCCTTGCAATGGGTCCTGAGGATGGTTACAGGAATGATCCTGGGAATGAAGGGCTTGTCATATGAGGAGCAGTTGACCACTCCGGGACTGTATTCCATGGAGTGTAGAAGGGTAAGGGGGGGATCTGCTTGAAACTTACAGAATTCTGAGAGGCCTAAATAGAGTGGGCGTGGAGATGTTTCCACTGGTAGGAGAGACTAAGACTGGAGGGTACAGCCTCAGGGTGAAGGGACAACCCTTTAGAATTTCTTCAGCTGAAGGGTGGCGAATCTATGGAACCCATTGTCACAGAAGACTGTGGAGGTGAAGTCATTGTGTATATTTAAGACAGAGGTAGATAGATTCTTGATTAGTAAAGGAATCAAGGGTTACAGGGTGAAAGCAGGAGAATGGGGTTGAGAAACATATCAGTCATGATTGAATGGTGAAGCAGACTCAATGGGCTGAATGGCCTGATTCTACTCCTATATCTGATGATCAGATGGTCAGTTGAGCCAATTTCTTCTCAGAGGACGAACCTGGTATCCCAGGAATCAGTCTGGTGAACCTTCACTACGTTCCCTCAATGGCAAGTATATCTTTTCTTACGTACAGAGACCAAAACTGCACACAATACTCTAGATGTGGTCTCACCAAATTCCTGTGCAGCTGCAACAACTCTTCCTTGCTTCTGTGCTCAAAATCTCTTGCCACGAAAATCAAATACCATTTTCACTCCAAATTGCTTGCTTACAGTGACTGGTGTATGAGGACCTCCAGGTCCCTTTCTACATTAACATTTCTCAACCTATCACTGTTTTAATGATACCCTACCATTTTGTTTTCTTCTGCCAAAGTAAATAACTTAACACTTATCCATCTTGTACTGACGTGTTATGTAATTGTCCACTCACTCAACTTATCTAAATCTCATTGAGGCCCTCTTTACATCTCATCGTGGTCAACTGCACAAAAAAAAGGCCAGACATAAACAACCACCTCACTATTCTAATATTATTTTCCAGCACTTGGCCCATAGTCTTGAAGGCTTGGCATCGCAAGTGCACATCCAAACACATCTTCAATTTTATGAGGGTTTCTGCTTGTACTGTCCTTACAGGCCGTGAGTTCTGAATTCTCACACTCTCTGTGAAAACGTTTCCTCATATCCCCTTTAATCCTCCTGTCCTTTACCTTAAATCTGTGTTCCCTGGTCATTGATCCTTCCACCAAAGGGAAATGTTTATTCCTGTCTCCCCTGTCTGTGCCCTTCATAATCTCATACATCTCAATTACATTCCCCTCAGTCTCCCCCACTCCAAGGAAAACAGCTCCAGTCTATCAAATCTTTCTTCATAAGTGAAAATCTCCAGCCCAGTCCTGGTAAATCCCCTCTACACCCTCTCCAATACAATCACATCCCTTCTATTATGTAGATTCCAGAACTGTACACAATACTTTAGCTGCAGCTTAACCAACATTTTATACAGGGGAAAGTGAGGAGTGCAGATGCTGGAGATTAGAGTCGAGAGTGTGGTACTGGAAAAGCACAGCAGGTCAGGCAGCATCTGAGGAGCAGGAGAGTCAACGTTTCGGGCAAAGTCCTTCATCATGAATCAGCCACCACACTCTCAACAACATTTTATATATTTCCTGCATCACCTCTCCGCTCTTGAATCTCTATACCTAGACTAGTACAGGCAAGAATACCTTAAGCCTTCTTAAGCACTTTAAAAGCGTGAGAAATAATGTGAATGAAATAAATTATCCTGGGGGGAGTATGGCAGTGTGGATGTAGGAAGAATATTTCCTCTAATGAGAGAATCTAGGATCAGGGTCCTGTTTAAAAATAAAGCGTTTCCTATCCAAGGCAGAGGTGAGGAGAGATTTCTTCCACTCAGAGACTTTGTGAGGTTTTCAGACTTCTCTTCCTCGAAAGGTGATGGAAGCGGAATCCTGGAATACTTTTAAGGCAGAGGTGGATGTCAAGCAAGAGGTGAAAGGTTATTGGGGTAAATGGGAGATTGGAGTGATAAGACCAAACATGATCTCATTGAAAAGCAGAGAATGTTCGCGGTGCTGAATTTTCCACTGCTGCCCTGAATGTGTATGTCAGCCTGTACGCATGACCTCACCTCCATTATAAGGGTTAGGAAGAAGAATATTAGTTCATGATTACACAGTGTTCAGCTCTATTTACCACGCCATTGACAATGAAACAGACAGTGCATGGACAACATTTAGATTTTGACTGGTATGTGGCAAATGGGATTCTTAAGAACACAAGAACATAAAAGTGATAACAGAAATAGGCCATTCAGCCCGTGAGCCTGCTCTGCCATTTAATATGATCATGGTGATCTCATCTCTACCTTAATTCCACTTTCCTGATCACTCTCCATAAACCTTTCACCCACTATTAGTTAAAAACCTGTTCATCTCTTCCTTAAATTTACTCAATGTCCCATATTCACTGCACTCTGTGGTAATGATTTCCACAGACTCATGACCCTTTGAAAAATGTAATTTCTCCTCATTTGTGTTTTAAACCTGCTATCCCATATCCTAAAACCATGACTTCTCATTCTAGTTTACCATGGGGAAACATTTTCTCTCTCCATCCACTTTGTCAATCCCCTTTTGCATCTTATATATCTCAATTTGATCTCTTCTCATTCTTCTAAACTCCTGAGTAAAGACTGAAACTGCTCAGTTTCTCTTCATAAGACAAACCCCTTATCTCTGCAATCAATCTAGTGAAACTCCTTTGAACAGACTCCAACACACTTCATGTTGTGTAAGTGCCAGGCAATACCTCTCCCCAACAGGAGCGCATTTAATCACTTCCCTTTGATGTTTAATGGCATTACCATCATTAAATTCTCCATTATCAATATCCTGGAGGCTATTATTGACTAGAAACTGAACTGGAAATATTTTGAACTGGAGGTATGTTGTGATATTATGATGCACTACAGTGAGGTCCCTCTGACGACTTGTTCCTGGTGACAAATTCTACCACCAACAGCAGCAAGCACAAGGGAATGCTAGCAAGTTCCCCTCTAAGCCACTTACAATCCTGACTTGGATACATAAACGCTTTCCTTCAGGAAAGCTAAGTCAAGCTCAATTGATCTCCTCAAGGCTTTGCATTGGGTCTTGGACCCTTAGAATCATAGAATTCGTGCAATGCCACAAGAGGCCACTCAGCCCATCAGGTCCATGCCAATCCACTGAAGATCATCCCACTCAGATACTGTAATCCTGGCTTAGTCCCATGGCTAACCCACCCAACCTGCACATCCCCAGATTCTATGGACAATCTAACAGGGCCAATCCGTCTGATCAGCACATCTTTGTATTGTGGGAGGAAACCCACACAGACATGGAGAGAACATGCAAACTCAACACAGACAGTTGCCCAAGGGTGGGATAAAACTTGGGTGCCTGGTGCTGTGAGGCAGCAGTGCTAACCACCGAGCCACTATGCCATTGTTTAGGAGTAACATTGCAACCACTGAATCAAGGCTAACAATGAAGTCACACTCTGTATCAGTTTCCATCTCAGGACTAAAAACAGAAAATGTTGAAAAAGCTCAACAAGTCTGGAAACATCTGTGGTGAGAGAAGCAGATCCAATGACCTCTGAGATGCTACCAGATCTGTTGAGTTTTTTCAGCATTTTCTGCCTTTATTTCAGATTGTTAGAATCTACAGTGATTTGTTTGTATGATTCTGGGACAGTTAATCTCAGTTACAGTGAGTGTAAACAAGATACAAACTGACCTGAGAAACCACCTTCTATCCACTTGCACTCAAAGACAGGACTGAGCTGAATGACTGACCAAAGTGTATTACCAGCACATGTAATTATCTGCTGGTCTACATTGGGAGGTGAATGTGTGTAATAGAAAGGCAATGAAAAGGGATGGTGCTGGAAAATGTAGGAGGAGTTTGTCAGATTTATGGGGAGAAAGATGTGAGAACCAACATTCCATATGGGAATTTTTGATGTCATCATAAACATTCCTGTGTTGCTAATGGAATGATGATGTTTGAAAAACATGTTCGTTCTGAACAGGGTACTGAAGATACAATATGTGGGATTTACATAGATTGCATGGATTCCTGACAGACATCGTAAGCTGGTAGTATTATCCAGAACACCCCCCTGTATGCTTTTAGTGTTTGATCTGTACACATTGGAATGCTTTCTGAATGGAGGAAACCTACAGGGCTTCCTGGAGCACTTAAAAAAAATCTACTTTACAGTCTCCCAGCTTTCTCTGTATCTCTCCTTCTCTGATTACAGGAAACATTTAGGAGTATGTTCCCATTGAAACAGCGATGAATCATCAGGCAAAACAGGGGCTGTTTGAACAATGACTGACAGATCCCCCTGGCTTTCATTGTAGGTTCCAGTGTTGACTGGTTGCTTTGTCTGTTCTGCAGGACCCAGAATTTGATGGTGATCGTTACGATCTGGGAATGATTTTTATCGAGCACTAGGAAAAGTACATTGTTGGCTTGATAGAGCAGATCAGAAATAGATAACCTTCCACAACCTTGGTTAGGAATTTCAATTACATCACACTGTAAATTTTTGCTATAAATTCTGTGCCTTAGAATTGTGTCCTCCACTATCAACTGATGAAGGAGCGGTGCTCCGAAAGCTAGTGTGCTTCCAATTGAACCTGTTGGACTATAACCTGGTGTTGTGTGATTTTTAACTTTGGTCAGGATAGGATTTGGTGACAGTGTTGGGAAGCTGGAAAATTATAAAGACCATTATCACCCAGCAACTAGACACAGACTGTAGAGAAGACAAGACTTCAGAAGTTAGTTCAGTCAGAGATACTTAATAATCAATGGACACACAGAATCCCTACAGTGTGGAAGCAGGCCATTTGGTCCATCGTGTCCACACCAATCCTCCTAACAATATCCAAACCAGAGCCACCCTATAACCCTGCCAATTCCCATGGCCAATCCACCTAATCTGCACATCAGAACATCCGCAATACAGACACAAGGAGAACGTACAAACTCCACACAGCTGCCTGAGGGTGGAATCGAACTCAGGTGCTTGGCACTGTAAGGCAGCAGTGCTAATCACTGAGCCACCATCCATCCCCAAGGGGCATTGAAACAAAATCAGGCCATTCAGTCCCTCGAGCCTGTTCCACCCTTCAATGAGATCATGGTTGATTTGTGGCCTAATTCCATAAAGCTGCCCTTGGCCCATATCCTTTAATACCTTTGCTTAAGAAAATGTTACCTATCTCAGATATTAATTAAACAACTCATCCAACAAGAACTTGGGCAACTGTCTGTGTGGAGTTTGCACCTTCTCCCCATGTCTGCGTGGGTTTCCTCCCGCAGTCCAAACATGTGCAGGTTAGGTGAATTGGCCATGTTGAATTGCCCGTAGTGTTAAGTGTAGGGGAATGGGTCTGGGTGGGTTGTTCTTCAGAGGGTCGGTGTGGACTTGTTGGGCCGAAGGGTCTGTTTCTGCACTGTAGGGAATCTTAAAGCATCCAAAGAACACAAGTTCTAAGGATGATTGAAGTTTATAAAATAATAAGAGATATAGACAGGGTGAGTGGTGGTTGTCTTATCCCTAGAATTGAGGATTTCAAGACTAGGGGCATGTTTATAAGGTGAGAAGAGAGAGATTTTAAAAAATCATGATAGGCAATTTTTTTACACAGAGGGTGGTTCACAAATGGAATGAACTTCCTGAGGAATTAGTGAATGTGCATACAATTGCAAAGTTGAACAGACATTTGGATAGATACATGAATAGGAAAGGTTTGGAGGGATATGGACCAGCAGGCACGTAAGACTAGTTTAGTTTGATATTATGTTCAGCATGAACTGGTTGGACCATAGGGTCTGTTTCTGAGTTGTATGACTCTACATAGACTTAGCTGTTCTTAAGGGCACAGCATCAGGAATACACTGCAGTTTCCAGCACGTAACCAAAAGGAGAGGCTGGCCAGTGGGGTAGTAGGAATTATGAATGGCTGAAAGCTACAGCTAGAAAGGCAAGTGTGAGGGTGTGGTCACCCTCCCATCTGGGGAGTGAGAGAGGCTAGAGATTAGGGCTGTTGAGGGAGACATCCACCTTTGGGAAGACTATAGGAAGTCTGGAGTTTGGGCTTGGGTGAGGAGGATGGAGAGAATGGGGAAGTCTGGCAATTGGGGCTCCAGAGGGCTGGGAGCTGCTTCGGGTGATGGGGGGGTTGAAAGAGGCTCTTTCAAAGGCTTTCTTGAAGTCCAAGTAGGCATAGAACATAGAACATGACAATGCAGTACAGGCCCTTCTGTTCTTGATGTTGTTCTGACCTGTGGAACCCATCTGAAGCCTATCTATCCTACACTATTCCATTTTCATCCATATGTTTATCCAATGACCATTTAAATACCCTTAAAGCTGACGAGTCTACTACTGTTGCAGGCAGGGCGTTCTCTGAGTAAAGAAGCTGCCTCTGATATCTGTCCTATATCTATCACCCCTTAATTTAAAACTATGTCCCCTCATGCTAGCCATCACCATACAATGAAGAAGGCTCTCACTGTCCACCTATCTAACCCTCTGATGATCTTGTATGTCTCATTTAAGTCACCTCTCAATTTTCTTTCCTCTAACGAATATAGCCTCAACTCCTTCAGCCTTTCCTCATAAGACCTTCCTTCCATACCAGGCAACATCCTAGTAAATCTCTTCTGAACCCTTTCCAAAGCTTCCACACCCTCCCTACAATGCAGTGACCAAAACTGTACACAATATTCCAAGTGCGGCTGCACCATAGTTTTGTACAGCTGCAACATGACCTCATGGTTCCGAAACTCAGTCCCTCTACTAATAAAAGCTAACACACCACATGTCTTCTTAACAACCCGATCAACCTATGTGGCAAATTTCAGGGATCTATGTACATGGACACCGAGATCTCTCTGGTCATCTACACTGCCAAGAATCTTACTATTAGCCCAGTACTCTGCATTCCTGTTGCTCCTTCCAAAGCAAATCAGCTCACGTTTTTCTGCATTAAACTCCATTTGCCACCTCTCTGCCCAGCTCTGCAGCTTATCTATGTCCCTCTGTAACCTGCAACATCTTTTGGCACTATCCACAAATCCACCGACCTTAGTGTCATCTGCAAATTTACTAACACATCCTTCTACATCCTCATCCAGGTCATTTATAAAAATGACAAACAGCAGTGGCCACAAAAACAGATCCTTGCAGTACACCACTAGTAACTGAACTCCAGGATGAAGATTTCCTATCAACCACCACCCTCTGTCTTCTTTCAGCTAGCCAATTTCTGATCCAAACTGCTAAATCACCCTCAATCCCATGCCTCCATATTTTGTGCAATAACCTACTGTTGGTAATGCTATCAAATGCTTTACTGAAATCCATATACACCACGTCAACTGCTTTCCCCACATCCACCTGTTTGGTCAGCATCTCACAGAAATCAATAAGTTTTGTGAGGCACGACCCACCCTTTACAAAACCGTGTTGACTATGCCTAATTAATTTAATCCTTTCTAGATGATTATAACTCCTATCTCTTATAACCTTTTCCAACACTTTACCCACAACTGAAGTAAGGCTCACTGATCTGTAATTACCAGGATTGTCTATACTTCCCTTCTTGAACAAGGGGACACATTTGCTATCCTCCAGTCTTCTGGCACTATTTGTGTGGACAATGACGACATAAAGATCAAAACCAAAGGCTCTGCAATCTCGCCCGGCTTCCCAGAGAATCCCAGGGTAAATCCCATCCAGCCCAGGGGACTTCTATATTTTCACACTTTCCAGAATTGCTAACACCTCTTCCTTGTGAACCTCAATCCCATCTAATCTAGTAGCCTGTATCTCAGTATTCCCTTCGACAACATTGGTTTTTTTCCAGTGTGAATACCAACAAAAAATATTCATTTAGCATTTCTCCGAACTCCTCGGACTCCACGCACAACTTCTCACTACTGTCCTTAATTGGCCCTAATCTCACTCTAGTAATTCTTTTATTCCTGATATAGCAAGAGAAAGCCTTAGGGTTTTCCTTGATCCTATCTGCCAATGACTTCTCATGTCCCCTCATGGCTCTTCATAGTCTCTTTCCTGGCTAGCTTGTAACTTTCAAGTGCCCTAACCGAGCCTTCACATCTCATCCTAACATAAGCCTTCTTCTTCCTTTTGACAAGAGATTTAACTTCTTTAGTAAACCACGGCTCCCTCGCTCAACCTCTTCCTCCCTGTCTGACGGGGATAACATCCATTGGCTCTCCTTGGTCTAACCTGCTTGTTACTTCCTCAAAGAATTCTAGCTGATTTGTCAGGCATGACCTCCCCTTGATGAAACCATGCTGGCTTTGTCCTGTTTTACCATACACTTCCAAGTATTCAGAAATCTCATCCTTCACTATGGATTGCAGGATCTTGCCCACGACCGAGGTTAGGTTAATAGGTCTGTAATTTTCCATCTTTTGCCTTACTCCCTATTGAAACATGGGTGTCATGTTAGCGATTTTGCAGTCCTCTGGAACCCTCCCTGGTTTTAGCGATTCCCGAAAGATCACCATTAATATCTCTTCATCTATCTCCCTTAGAACTCTTGAATAGTTTAAGAATAATTTTTAAAAAAAAAGTACTGTGTAATGAGAGTCCATAACTTTTCTTCCATCACTTCACCACTGCCAGCACCGGCACAAGCAACATTAAAGTCACCCGTCCTCAGGCGCTATCTTTCAATGCTGATGTCATGTCTGCCGATGTCGCAGCCGATGCCGGGTTCCAGGCTCACTCCTCCACCAGCCGCCTCTCTGCTGTCTGCCAGGCTCCCACTCCGGATTCACCAACTGCCTCCCACTGTCCACCAGAGTCCCACTCCAGATTCACCAGCAACCATGCTCCAGACTCCGTCAATGTCATCGCTGTTCTTGCTGCCAGGACTGAGCTCTCCTCTGAAGGAACACAGAAACAAAAACTAAAAAGAGAAAGAAAACAACAAAAGAAGAGAAAAAGAAGAGCAAACTGAGAAAGAGAGTTACAGATCTGGAGGTGCTGTTTATTGGAATAGATTTTAAATCAGTGGCTAGATGTAAAAGTTACCACGAGACTATTTTTCCTCAGACTTCCTTCTAATTTCCTGATCATTCTTTTAACCTAAAAACCAACATAGCTAAACCAACCATCTGGTCATTTTCATACTGCTGTTTGGAGAATCCCGCTGTGCATAAATTGGCTGTGGTGGTCACTTTCTTTGGTGATAAAGGACTTGAAATGTCTTGAGGTTATGACAGGCTACTATACAAATGCATGATGTTCTTTTCTTAAATCTTAAATCACTCTTCTGGTTTGTTTTATTTTCAGAAATGAGTTACGGGAACATTCAGAATCCTGCACACCTCACCAATCAACTTCAAAACTCCTGTCACAATCTCCAGTTTGTTAAATTCTACAGCACACATTGGATATAGAAGAAAATGGATTTTACTGCAGTTGTATGGAACCTTGGTGAGACCATATCAGAAGCACTATGTACACTACTGGGCTCATTGTTTGAGAAAAGAACACATAACAATGTTAAAAGCAGTTCAGAGAAGGTTCAATTTACTCAATCTTGGGATGAAAAGCTTACAATATGAAGAAAAGTTGAAAACGTTGAGTCTTTACCCATTGAAATGTAAAAGAAAGGGAAGTTACTTTATTGAAACATATGATGCCTTGAGGGGATAAAGTGATAGTGTGGAAACTTTGAGGATGTTTTGTCCTATAGGGCAGACTATAAGTGGTGACTAAGTTCGAAAGTAAGGGGGTCTCTTTTTTTAAGATGGAGGTGAGAGCACTTTTATTTCTCAGATGGTCATTATTTTATGGAACTGTAATCTTCAGAAGGTGATGGGGGCTGGCTGTTTCCTGGGGGCTGAGCTAGATTCTCGACAGACAAGGGAGCCAATGGTTATGGGAGGGGTGGACAGGGCAGTGGAGTTGAGACCACAACTAGGTCAGCCACATTCTTAATGTATGCAGGAGAAAGGCCAAATAACTGAATGCTCCTACACCCTATGTTCCTATCAGCTGCCCTTATCTTTCAAGGTGGTGGAGGTTGTAGTTTTGGAAGGTGCTGTTGGAGGACCCTGTGAGTTCCTTTGGTGCATGTTGTAAATGGTAGACCCCGCTGCCACTGTATATTGATGGTGAAGGGAGTGAATGTTCAAGGGGGTGGTTGGGGCACCAGTTGAATGAGTTAAAAGCACTGTGGGTGCTGGAATCTGAAACCAAAAGGGAAAATGCTGGAAAATCTCAGCAGGTCTGGCAGCATTTGTAAGGAGAGAAAAGAGCTGACGTTTCGAGTCTAACTGACAAAGGGTCAGTTAGACTCGAAACGTCAGTTCTTTTCTCTCCTTACAGATGCTGCCAGACCTGCTGAGATTTTCCAGCATTTTCTCTTTTAGTTGAATGCGTTACTTTGTCCTGGATGGTGTTGAGCTTCTTGAACAGTGTTGGAGCTACACCTAAGTGGGTAAGTGGAGAGTAGTCCATTACATTGCTGACTAGTGTCTTGTAGACCCTCTGAGAAGTCAGGAGGTGAGCTATTCGTTTCAGCGTACCCAGCATTAACCCATAGTATTCGCCACATTGTTTTTATTGCTAGTTCAGCTCTGATTCTGGTTGATGATAACCCAGGATGTTGATAATGGGGGCTTCAGTGGTCTGGAGGCCCAGAGAGGAGTGGGGTCTACCATTTACAACATGCACCAAAGTAACTCACAGGGTCCTCCACATTGTACCCACAGTGTGGACAGTTGTTAGACTAGATTAGATTCCCTACAGTGTGGAAACAGTCCCTTCAGCCCAACAAGTCCACACCAACCCTCCAAGGAGTAACCCACCCAGACCCATTTCCCTCTGAGTGCTCACAGGGTCCTCCACATTGTACCCACACTGTGGACAGTTGTTAGACTAGATTAGATTCCCTACGGTGTGGAAACAGTCCCTTCAGCCCAACAAGTCCACACCAACCCTCCAAGGAGTAACCCACCCAGACCCATTTCCCTCTGAGTGATGCACCTAACACTATGGGCAATTTAGCACGGCCAATTCACCTGACCAGCACATCTTTGGACTGTGGGAGGAAACCGGAGCACCCGGAGGAAACCCACGCAGACACGGGGAGAATGTGAAAACTCCACACAGACAGTTGCCCGAGGCAGGAATTGAACCGGGGACCCTGGCACTGTGCGGCAGCAGTGCTAACCACTGAGCCACTGTACCACTCTTTTTTAGACTGGGGTGGCTAGGTGGCTCAGTGGTTAGCACTGCTGCCTCACAATGACAGGGACCTGGGTTTGATTCCTGCCTTGGGCGACTGTCTGTGTGGAGTTTGCACATTCTCCCCGTGTCTGTGTGGGTTTCCTCCCACAATCCAAAGATGTGCAGGTCCAGTGAATTGGGCCATGCTAAATTACCCATAGTTGGGGTAAATGTGGGGAAATGGGTCTGGGTGGGTTACGCCTTGGAGGGTTGGTGTGGACTTGTTGGGCTGAAGGGCCTGCTCCCATACTGTAGGGAATCTAATCCAGGGACCTGTGTGAGTGGTCAGTGGCTAGTGAGTCCACTCAGACTGTGTGGAGGCCCCTGGGGACTTGCTGCAGTCCCTTTATCGAAAGACTGTAATTTTTTTTAACTTTCTTATTTTTCAAACTTAAATTATAAATAATGTAACTTTTTTTCTCTACTTTGCATCTAAGAGTTGTACCTAGATACTTTGGGGAAACCTGCTGTGCACAAATGAGTGGTGGTAGCCACTTCAAAACTATTGCCTTGGTGCTAAAGGACTCTGTACCTCGGATGGGACCATATGGAGGATATTGTCATCTTTTGACTGTACTCCTGTACTTGAGTACTTGTGACAGTAAACCTAATTCTAATACAGGGGAAGTACTTAGATTCTTTTCAGTTGTCACTATCTGTCATGTGTATGTGTGGCATAAATGTTATTTAACACATCGCAAATAAAATATCACAATTTATAAATGTATCCCTGTCCTAAAAGGATAACCATTATTGTGCAATTCTTCAGTGAGATAAACAGCCATGAGAACACGCACTGTGGTGTAACAGACGAAAGAGGAAATTCATGGGACTGGGAGATAAACTCGAAACGCAATGAAGATCTTTCAGGCTGAAGGCCACACATAGTCCAGTTTCGGGACATGATGTACAATGTCAAGAAAATAAATTAGCTTTCGGAGCGACTATCACCTGATGAAGGAGCGTCGCTCCGAAAGCTAGTGCTTCCAATTAAACCTGTTGGACTATAACCTGGTATTGTGTGATTTTTAACTTTGTACACCCCAGTCCAACACCAGCAGCTCCGAATCAAGAAAATAAATGGAAGACCCCGTGGGATATCCAAAACAAAGAAAAAAAAGGTATATTAGAGAAATAGTAACCGGAGCAGCAGATTTTGGAGAAATGTTCCAGTGAAATCCACTTTGATTGACACGCCTTGCAGCAATTCTGTTCACACCCAGGGCAGGAGCAGGGGGGAAAAACACCCCTGAAGGGCCGCCTGTCGGGATTTTAAATTGAGTATATCTGTATGCGTATGGGACATCAAAAGTGTTTTTCTTTAACCTTGCGTTTTTGTTTAATACGCGCAACGCTGGCCCCAGGAAAATTTGCGAACACCAATTGCAAAGAAATGTTCACAGAGACGGAAGCAGAAATTGCTGGAAAAGCTCAGCCGGTCTGGCAGCAGAGTTAACCTTTCGGGTCCGGTGACCCTTCCTCAGAACTTTAACAGCAATTTCTCCTTCTGATTTCCAGCTACTAAATGTTCCCGAAGGCTGCGTTCATGCGGTTAGTCGTTTTGGAGCAAAATGGGAAACTTCACATCTACAAACAAAAAAACACAAAGAGAGAGAGAGAGAGGGAGAGCGAGAGACAGAGATAAGTGAAAAGGGGGAGGATCCAGGCGGCTAACACCATACAAGGCGAGAGGACCAGGGACGAGCTGACGTGTGTTGGCCACACAATAAAACACACAGAAACCTCGGAAATGACTCCACTTCTGTGTGAAGTTTAATCCTAACCGCTTCAAGCGAGTCCCGCCAGGAAGAAGGGGTGTTCCTGTACCAGCGAGCACTCACTCACTCTCTCTCTCTCAGGGAAGCTGACCCTCACCCTCCACTTTCCCTCAGAAATTTACTGGATCCACCCCCCCAACTCCCCTTCAATTCTCCACCATGTCCCAGTTTCGGATCAATCTGCTCGGACCAGCCCCCTGGGGATTCAGGCTGGTCGGAGGGAAGGACTTTGATCAACCGCTGACCATCTCCCGGGTAAGCAACAACATTGTCTCTGGTCTCGATGCGGCATTTCGGGAAACTGTCAGGCGATCTCCCCATGCCCGGGAACTGACACGGGAGTGGGGGTGGGGGAATTAGACTCCACTGCCTGTCCCCGGGAGGGGGTTAATACCTTCCACTGTTTGCTAAGTTTCAGATTGGCAAGCTAACATCGAACTAAACTGGATTGAGGTTTTGTGGCCATATGATACCTGGTTCCAGCATTACCTGCTGACCTTGGGTGTGACTGGTATGAGGTTAAGTCTGTACAAGATGTGTCTCAAACCTGTGTCTGGCTGAAGGCCAGGATGGTGGTCATGGATGGTGCATGATTAGTGGAGGGTTGGTTGGTGAATTCCAGTGTTTGCAAGGTGACATTTATTTGGGGGGAGGGGGTGTTCGTGATGGGCACAGAGTGGCGATGGGCCTTTTTCTGTAATCGTTCACAGGATGTGGACGAGGTTGGCACCTACTGTCAATCTCCCTTAAAACAGGGGCTGAAAGTTGTCTCTCGAACAGAGCTGCCCTGCAGTTTTAACTCAAATGAAGATCATCATTATGGGGAGTGGGGGCTGAAGCAAACAGCAAGCTGATCACCTTTTGTCGTTAAGTGGATTTATTTTCTTCCCAATACTTTTGGATGTCAAAATCCAGATAAATACCTTTTATTGTTTACCGAGAAGGTTTTGCATCATTAAATTGTATTTTTACAGATTGCAAGTAAGCCATTCCTCCGAAAGAGATGGGGGAAGTATAAACGTTTATTTTGTTGGTTATTAACGTATTGAAACAGATAAGATTCTGTAGGGACTGGGTTTAGTGGATATATGGAGATATATTTTCCCTCGTGGGAGAGATTAAAACTAGGTGAGATCATTTCACAACAGGTTTCCCTTTAAAGATGGAACTGAGCAGAATCTTAGCTCACAGAGGTTGTCAGTTTGTGGAATTTTTTTCCTGAGGGAGCAATGAGCTCTGCGCCACTGACTTTATTCCAGGCTGAGTTAGATCTTGTTGGACAAGGGGGTCAAGGGTCCTGTGGAGTCAGACAGAAACACAAGGACCACAACCTGATTAGCCCTGATACTGCAGCAGACCTGAAGGGCTGAATGGCCTCCTTGCGCTCACATTCCTATGCCTCCCATGTTGCTATAACACCGTCTCATGAATAATAACTTGTTTTATTTACAAAAGGGCAATGTTAAAAGATAGTGCCACAACACTTTCAAAACAGAGTTGCATTCATGAATGATAAAAACAATACAGGGTTGGGGGAAAGGAATATTTAGCTGGCTGTACCAGTGAGATAGCATAGACATGATGGGCCAAATGGTGCTCTGTGCTGTCTTGTTCCATGACACCCATGTAGGTAGGCCTCCAGGATTGATGCTGAGTAAAAGATTGGGTGCTTCCCAGCAAAAGGGAGGAAGAAAGGAGTGTTAGTGATACGCTGGCTCGTGTTTCAGGATTAGCTCACTGTGCTGCCTGAGGTCTGGAGCTAACTTGCTTGCCTATCCCTGACCACAGCTGGTGTCTGACACGCAAACATGAAGAGAAAGGATTTTGTGCTGAGAATCGCAGATCCTGTAAAATGCAAACAAAATGCTTGAGAAATCAGCACGTGTGGAGAGAGTAGCAGGGTTAATGTTTCAGGTCCAGTGAAATGCAGGTCTCTTAAAGAAAGATCTGGATTGTGACCCCCAGCTTACACTAGGGGGCTATCCAGACAATGAAGTACTTTTTAAACATACTTGCTGCTGTAAATTGGGGAATGTGGCAGTCGGTTTGTACAAGGGGTTCTACAATTAACAAAGTAATAATGTCCAGATCATCTCTTTTAGTAATATTGCTTGATAGGTTCTTATTGGCTGAAACGTTCAGGAGAACTTTGACCCACTGCTTCACCTGGTGCTGTGGCATCCTTTCCATGCACCAGAGGAGTGGGGAAGGCTAAGCCTTCATTTCTTATCACTGAAACTACAAGGAGATACTGAGAGCAGGTCGTAACCATAGGGAGAGAAACACAGCCAATGTTTCAGGTCAATGTCCTTTCATTGCTTTACTATCTCATCAGAGAGATAGTACCTCTTTCAGTGCAGCACTCCCTCAGCAATGCCTGGGAGTGTCAGCTGGGAATTTTCATTCAAGTTTGTGGACAGGGCTTTGAACTGACAACTTTCTGACTCAGTGGCAAGGGTGTCAAAATGAGGTAAACGGTTTACATAATGGGTACAGAATGTGCTCTGCAGAGACAATGAAGAATGTGTCCTGGAATTATTCAAAGCTGATGTCAGAAATGTAGCCCAGGCCATACTAACTTCACTGAGTTTTGTTCTCCATGAACCTTCCACTATCTGACGTGCAGTTCTGGAGGAGCAGAAATGTTCTTCCATTAAATATTGAGAAGACTGAAGCCACTGGTTTTCCATTCCTATCACGGACTCTGCTCCCTTGCCACTGACTCCAAATCTCCCTGACAACACTGAGTTGGACTGTTCACAGCCCTCGTGTCATATTTGACCCCAAGATGAGCTTTCAGCCAAGTTACAGAACTGTCCTGGGACGCAGGACACCATTCGGCCCATTACGGTTCCATAATTTTCGCTCAGACCGTCTAATTCTATCTCCGCAGCATCACTTACCTCTGCTCCTGTTTCAGATCCTCAGCTGTCGAAATCCTCATCTAGGTCTCTGTTACTCCAGAATTACTAATTCTAATGCTGTGTCTGGCCATGCTCCCACCTTCCATTCTCCATGATCTTGAATTTAACGTGGTGGGCGGCATGGTGGCACAGTGGTTAGCACTGCTGCCTCACAGCGCCAGAGACCCGGGTTCAATTCCCGACTCAGGCGACTGACTGTGTGGAGTTTGCACATTCTCCCCGTGTCTGCGTGGGTTTCCTCCGGGTGCTCCGGTTTCCTCCCACAGTCACAAAGATGTGTGGGTTAGGTGAATTGGCCACGCTAAATTGCCCGTAGTGTTAGGTTAAAAGGGGTAAATGTAGGGGTAGGGGTATGGGTGGGTTGCGCTTCGGCGGGTCGATGTGGACTTGTTGGGCCGAAGGGCCTGTTTCCACACTGTAAGTAATCTAATCTAATCTAATCTAAAACTCCGCTGTCTCACCTGCATCCCATTCATCCAAACTGACTCTCAGTTCATCCAAACTGAACCTCAAATTTCAAACTTCTCATCTTTGTGTTTCAATTCCTGTATAGCCTCATCCCTCCCTATCTAAATAATCACCTCCATCACTTGGATCCTTCAACGATTTCTGCCCTTCCCCAATTATGACTTCTTTCACATCCCCAATTTTATCACAGTACCGTCATCAGTGGCTGTTCCTTTAGCTGCTCACACTTCTGGTTTTGGAATCTCATGCGACACCAAGATAATCAGATTGCTTTAGGAACCCATCTGGTTCATTAATGTCTTTAATGGAAAGCAAGCAGCTACCTTTTGGTTTCTATGCAACCTAATCCCCTTCAGTTTATCATCCTTCCTCCCATCCTCAATCCTTTATAGTTAGTCCTTTTCCCAGTCTAATAGTTTGGTCTTTGAAGTATCAATATCTTTAACTGTATACTTGCTCATCCCTAAATAGCCAAGCTGTAATTACTTCCTTTATTGCTGAGCCTCCTACGTATTGGATCAAAAAGGATTTTTACTCTCAGTTCTTGGAGTCTATCTGGGATTACTGGTTTCATCTAATTCTTATTAGTTGTGGAGCAACACTTCGGTTTCATAATGGCCCTTCAGCAAGACAATACTGAGATGACAAATCCCCTTCAGGATGTGGTTTTGGTTGGAATGTGGAGCTTTTGAAGCAGACGTTTTGCTCATCGTGTGGCCTGAAGGCACTGATAGCTGGAAAGGTACACTCTCGTTGATGGGGCCAGCAGGCCGGCAGCTCAGTGGCTGCTGTTTACCCGATACCTGGTGCATTATCTGACAGGCACAGCTCAGCTGAGCTCTGCCATTTCTGAATTCCAGCCCCACGCAGACACTGTCTCTCACTCATGCACATACACACTCATTTACACATACACATGCACCAGCACATATGCGCACATGCAAATAAACAGACACACACGTGCACACATACAC